>NC_064619.1:405194302-405516225 GCF_023898315.1 Schistocerca nitens | reverse complement strand
GTAGTGGCCACCCACTGCAGTAGTAGCCCTTGGGCGGCCTGAGCGAGGCGTGTCATCGACAGTTCATGTCTCTCTGTATCTCCTCCAAGTCCGAACATCACTACTTTGGTTCACTCTGAGACACCTGGACACTTTCCTTGTTGAGAGACCTTCCTGGCACAAAGTAACAATGAGGACACTATCAAACCACAATATTGACCATCTAGGCATCGTTGAACTACAGACAAAATGAGCCGTGTACCACCTTCCTGGTGGAATGACTGGAACTGATCAGCTGTCAGACCCCCTCCATCTAATAGGCGCTGCTCATGCATGATTGTTTACATCTTTGGGGGGGGGGGGGGGGTTAATGATGTCTCTGAACAGTCAGAGGGATTGTGTCTGTGCCACAATATCCACAGTCAACGTCTACCTTCAAGAGTTCTGAAAACTGGGGTGACGCAATTTTCTTTTTTTTTTTGTTGAATTCCTATCACAAAACTACTTTATTACTAATTTGCAGTGACTTGAGAGCAAACGTCAGACTGTTTTTAACACCATAATATGACTGTCCAATTACTGAGGCCCTGATGAGACCAGATTTGTTATTCAAAATATGAATATCATGTATGTACGATAGGCTGTTTTACAGTTCTGATGACACACATTTCGATCTCCTGAAATACAGGTCCTACGAACTAATGTTTGGGAAACTGAACAGTACAAGGGGGAGAAAAGCAGACATGGCAGGAACAACCCATGTCAGTAACAAAATACAAAACAAAATTAAAATGAAGAAACATGATGTAATAGACTTTTAAGAAAGGTGACAGTATATTAGTGTGGCAAGGTCTCCTGAATACAAGAGGAAATACTGACAAGCCAAAATGCTGACAAACTGGTGTACCAGAGAGCACACATGGGCTATGAAACAACTGAAAAACCAAAAGTAGTGACAACATACATGAAAAGAATGAGTGCTGTTGACAGAGCCAAACATTACATTGCTGCCTACAGTTTACTTAAGAAATTGGGAAAGCATTTTTCTGGTTACTTGAATTGTGTGTAGTAGGAGTAAACCATTTAATGTGTTTGCGCTACCAGTACAGGACAAAAACTGCTTATCCTATAGGTTAAGTAGGAATGAACTGTTTGCTATTTTTCTAGAAGATAGGGATTCTGTTATTAGTTGTGGCTGAAAGTATTGTTATTCTTCTCTCTTTGTTTTCCTAATGACTGTGTATGGTTCTGTCTGCAATAAAGTTTAGTGAAACAAAGACAATAGCGCTGATCGAATTTCATTGTCAGATGATGGTTCACTGGTGCATGCAACTCCCTGAAGGTCAGCAAGTACACTCAAGGAACGATAAATGACACACCATGAAGAAATTATCCAAAGGGTATGGAAAATGGAAGGGGTGATGTATATGTGTCGTACAGACAAACCGATGATTACAATTTCCAAAAAAATTGGACGATTTATTCAAAAGAAAGAACTTACAAATTGCACAAGTTAATATTATTTTGGCCCTTATGCTAGCAGTTATTTGGTTTTTACTGATTGATAGAGTTGTTGGATGTTCTGAGGCATATCATACCAGAATTTGTCCAATTGGTATGTTAGATCACCAAAATCCCAGGCTGGTTGATGGGCCCTGCCGATAATGCTCCAAACATTCTCAACTGGGGAGAGGTCTGATGACCTTGCTAGCCAAGGTAGGGTTACGCAAGCATGAAGACAAGTTGTAGAAACTCTCGACGTGTGTCGACGGGCACTATGTTGTTGAAATGGAAGCACAGGAGGCTCGCCATCAAGGGCAACAAAATGAAGCATGGAATATCGTTGGTGTACTGCTGTGCCGCAGGCGTGCCACAGGTGACACCAAAGGGGTTCTGCTATGACCGTCCCTCATCAATTTTCGGAGCTGGTCCACAGCTCCATGATTGGGGATCACAGCAGCCACTGTGATGATTATGTTGCATGAAACTGTCACTAGCACTGCCGTTGTAGTGTGTGACAGGCGGGTACTGAGAAACCTGATATCCAAAGAGAAAATTAATTTTGATGAACAATTTTGCAACTCTGGTTGTTTCTATATAAAAAAATTAAGCTTTATACTTACATGCGAGTCTGGAAGAACAGACACTGTTAACGATACACTGCTGTACGGAATACTTCAAAATTTATTCGCTGACTGAATTTCTTGATATCAGCTGTATATTTATAAATCTACTATTCAATAGTGACACGTGAAAATTTGTGTCAGACTGTGACTGGAGCCCAGATTTCCCAGTTACCTTGAGTGGTTGCCTTCACCACTTCAGCTATTTGTGCTTGTGGAGGGGTGATATTCATGTACAGTGCCACATCATTTCAGTGTGTCACTTTACAGCTCCAACATTAAATGTTTTAATTGAAAAATACTAGAATAATATTTCCAGATCAAAATTATGAGTTTTAGCTCCTATTCATATGTTGTATTCCATTCAGCATACCCAGTTTTTAATATAGTAATTTATTTGTTGTTATTATGGAGGATGGGGAAAAATTTCATTCATGTAATGTATAATCTCACCAAAAAAAATTTGCTTTCATGTGCAGTATGAATCCATGGGCACTAAGCTACAGCTGCAAACATGAACAAAAATCTTTGAAAGATTTAAAGTAATTTGCCACAGTAAGGTGGCAGTGTGATCATCTGATCTGGTGAGACACACGGTCTTGTGTGACACACTACATGAAAACCTTTAAACTCAATGTTCATTTCACATATTCAACATATATCACTATGACCTTAACAGATTTTTCCCTATTACATTGATCCTGTAACATAGGATTCTGCCTTCAGTATAGCTTACAGCCATAGGCAATATTACCAGGCCTGTTAAGAATGGAGCTTACACTGGAGGATTGGAAACTATTGCAAGCCATATATGTTAAAGCAAATGCAAAATTTACCTAGTTACTCACAGGAAGCTACCAGTCATTGCAAATAATGTTAATAGGCAATCTCCAGGATATAAATTTCCATTCCCATGTGTATCTTTCTTGCAAAAGTGACGTTGTACAGATGCAGTGAGATGTCCACTTCATGCAAGTACGGAAATAACAATCTCCAACAGTCATGGTCATCATAAACATGCCAGCCGGAGTGGCCGAGCGGTTCTAGGCGCTTCAGTCTGGAACCGCGCGACCGCTACGTCGCAGGTTCGAATCCTGCCTTGGGCATGGATGTGTGTGATGTCCTTAGGTTACTTAGGTTTAAGTAGTTCTAACTTCTAGGGGACTGATGACCTCAGAAGTTAAGTCCCATAGTGCTCAGAGCCATCATAAACACCTATTACTAGCTACATATGCCTTATTTCTCATCTAAATATGACCTTGTGAATGTACCTTCAAGACAGGCCTGCCAGGTTGGACCTTAACCTGGATCTTTTGTCTTCTTCACATGCATATTGTGCACAATTTATCTCTTTAGTCGAAGTTCCTGTCATTAACAATGCTGACTGCTGCATGCATAGTGATGGATGTTTCACCACCAGGTAAGGCCAAGCCACAGCGTCAGGTGAGAGACTTCGCTGTGGCAGCCAGTGGACACAAAGTGTTTAGCATAAGGTTCTGCTATGGTCTGGTGGCAGTCAACTTATTAAAAATTACGTTTTTCATATCGTTTCCTCCATAATCAAATCTTGAAATTAAGCTTTAAGAAACTGCTGAAGTTCAATATATATGAAAAACCCTTACCACAAAATAGTAAGAAACAACTACACACACATTCTAAATATCTGATAATAGCATTCATAAAATAATTTACTACAGTGTTAGATCTCTTAACAGACTCAATTGGGACTCAGCTCTGCCCATAAAATTTCTCTGTAATGGTAAGAGTACATAATTAGTGAATTAATAAATACTGAACACAGCAATTAAAGCATACAGATTTGTGGTCCACATGGTATACTTGCATTAATACACCATGGGAACAAGAATGAGTCAATATCACTATAACAGTCTGGATTTAACAAAAATCAATCTAATTCTGTGGCACCAGAGTTTTCATTTTTCCACAACATTAATAACCAATTTTTCTAGAGCAACTACTTTACAATCAATAAAAAGTGATGCACGAATAGCAGTTCACGGGTCCAGCAATAAGGATGGCAGAGACATAGTCACAAAGTAACTTTTTACAACCTCTTAAATCATCTCTGGTATGCAAGAAAATGAATGAAATAATAGAGAAGTGTGTGTTCATGACATGGAAACATATTCTGTACCAATAATTATATAAGCCATCAACCTCTGCAAACAGCGACATGGGCTAAAAAAATGACAATTCATAAAATTATAATTTACTGTTCCTCTCAAAAAATGTTACATTAAATCGACAGTAAACAACATACTGTACATGTACTCTGGATGTATCAATAGTTACATTCACATATTTCAAGACAACAATTAGTCCATGTTGGATAACAGAGATCCAGTGACCAAAACAGCCTGCCTTCTTTGGAACAATAGTGCCTTCAGTACACAGAAGGAACCAACAGAGAGCAGTGCTACAACCAGCAGCAGCATAGCTTCCCATCCATAGGCATCAGTGACACAGCCAACCAGGGGACCTTCCAGTACTGCTCCCAGGCTCCCAAAGCCATTTACAAGACCAGCCACAGCGGCACCAGCTCCTCTGCCATCACGTTCACCTGCAGCTACTGCGAGTGAGCCTCCCAAAAGGGCATCAGGTCCACAGATGCATGCCCCTGCCAGCAGCAACAGCATAGCATTGTACAGGGGACCCCATGCTGCAGTTACAAGGAACAGGATGAAGGCCAGTGCACTAACCACCACTGCTAGCCACGTGTGAAAGAGAGAGCTGTGACGATCTGCAGCTAGTCCCAGCAAAGCACTTCCAACAACACCGCCAGCATCGAATACTGCTGACAAGATGCCTACCTGCAGAAGAAACAGAAAAATGTAACAGGTCACTTTATTTGTAAGACATTAAAACTCACTGAAAAATGTAATGGAAAGGTCTCAAGAAATTTGTCATGAAAACAGTGTTTCTTTTGAATGACCAACAAATTCAGCAAGTGCTGACATGAAAGTTAACACATGTAAATGCTCCAGTCTCTTAAAAAATACATATCAACCCCCTTAACGATTTTTTGTTTTTCAAATTATGTTCCAAAAAATAATATTTTTTATTAATGAAAAACATCCTATAATTAATGACATTACATATAGACACATAATCTCAAAATAATGAGCTACAAAAGTTTGAAGATTACCAATAATAAAATATCAAGTATATTTGCTCACTGGATTTCATCTAACATATCCTGAAACTTGAAGTAATTTTGTAATTTCTGTGTAGCTAGGAACTCTAATCGTGTATTTAAATCTTGAAGGGGTTGGCTGGAGCACAGTGAATGTATTTATCTCTTAGCACTGGACTGCACTTTTAACACAACTGATGAAATATCATCACTTTCAGTCTAGAATGTAATAATTTTACATTCTTCTTCACTTCCTGAGCCACTAAATTCAATGTCCAACCCAGAATAACTATAGCCATTCTTTTTTGAAAGCACTGCCTAAACAACATAGGAAAGAGTCAAAGCACGCATTTTGTTCTCAAGTATCCAAAGCTGCACATAGTAAATATGATACCTAGTGGCAACCACCTCAACCATAACACAATAGCCAGTCTACAAATGTAGTACTAGATGCTATCTTGTGGCCAAAAACTTAACTATCAGTGCCGAAACAAATTAAGTGGGGTTCTAGTTTTTCAAAGATTGTTTTCTAAGCTACCCAAGTATACAAGCAATTTTAAGCTTCCATAATAAAAATGAGATAACTGGGGTTTTAAGTTAAGGGGTTAAATCACAAGTAATGGCCTGGATCACGGTCAGCCATGGCATGCAAAACTGATCTGTGCACAATGTGCTGCATGCGGTCCAAGGATTGGCCTGTCTCAGCACTACTTGGTAAGTCTCAATTTTGCTTGGTCCTTCACAGAAGCACTCTGTGAACGGCGACATTCCACATACCAGTGCACTGTTGCATTTCTTATCAGTATGACATTCTTCACTTCGGCAGAGTCATGGTGTCAGCACTGTTTACCTTTGCTATTTGTTTGTGGTACAGATAAAGTTGAGAGGTCCAGTTACTGACTGCACAAAAAGAGGAAGTCAAGCAATCTAACGTCACAAGCTTTAAAAATGAATTGGAATGACAGAAGAGAAACATGAGAATTCTCTTTTATGTAGTCGCATAAAAGGTACAACAAATTTGCTATGGAATAATGTTACAATATCATGTAGAAAGAGTTTAAAGATATAGTTGACGATGGATGAGGAAAAAATTGTAACAATCGACAGATTTCTGCGGAATTCCTTGTTCTATACATCAAGAAGCACTTTGTGCTAAATTTGTAGGCATCGAGCAAATGATGAAACTGGGGGTATGAATAGTAAATTAAACTGTCACTCACTACAGTTTTTGATGGAACTGAACAGAGTATGGAGACTTTACCATTTTGTAAAACACAACGCAAATTTTCACAAAATCACCATGAGATTGAAAGAATTACAAGGACAATTTTCTAAGCATTTTGAGGACAATGCCAATCACATGTCTGTTTTTGAGACTGATTCCTGTTTCAGGTGAAAATACCCCTGTGCATGTGCAGATGGAACTGGAAGCCATGATTATGTGGTAACACATGTGACAAAACTCCGCAAAATTGTCTCAATGCTGACAGTTTGTACCAGATAAAAAATTTATTATGTCTTCTGGGTGCCAAAAATGATGACTGAATACAGAAAATTTGCTTTTGTGATTTATCTTGTTGAGAAATGTGAAACCAGACCACTTGCAAGCCATTCAACCTTCATTGTGCACCCACACTGTCAATGTGGGGTATTTGTAATTTCTTCCTCTGCCCCTCCTACCACTCAAGACAGCATGGTGTGGTAGTGGGGGAATTGTGCAGCCAAGGGACAGAGATTCACACACGTACGACGGAACTGAATGTGCACAGAATTCTTGCTTTCTACGGTCTAGGTGGTGATCAAGAGTTTAACGTAGGTGACATAGACCAATGTAACCACTAGTGGAAGTTTCTTTGATCTATACACAACAGGAACAGACTTATTCTCACATTCTCTGCCACTGGTGTGAAAATTCTTTATTACTACTGTGCCTGAAATAGTGATCTACATTCTACTTCTCTCTCCCTACATTTCTGCGTAATTTAAGTCAAGGATCATGAAAGGTATTGTTTCATTTGTTGATTCCCAGTGCATCTGCCAGGAATAATTGACAAATCAGTATTCTGTAACATACAATGCCCTTGTGATTTATGTAGGATCCCTAGTCATTTGTTGGAGCCTTTGGAATTTGTAGTTTGTGCTGGAGAACATCTGTTTAATTCCAGTCATGGTACTAAGTGGGACGTGGCTACATATCTGAACATGGGATTTCTGCAGGTAAATTATTAAGAGTAAGCAAAATGGCATTTGCCATCAAAATTAATTATAGTTTCCAAGTCAAAATAGGCACCCCCCATGGTGTCCTTACCTTGTCATGGTGGTGGAGCTTGTGTGGTCAAGTGATCCTGAGAGCTAGGCTGGGGGTAGCTTCACTTCCAGAAGGGTCTCCCATAGCAGATAGATCAAAGGTGGTGATCCAGACTAAATGGGACACCCTGGTCCTCCAGGTTGGGGGTTGGGCGTGGGGCCAACACCCCCACACCGTAAAAAAGATGATCATTACAAAACACCAAGAAATAGCCTCAAATTCGGTATGGAACCATGGAAACGACCCTGGGCAAAGCTTAATGCCAGGAGATCACGGAACAAACAGACTGAAGTGTGGCACTTGGAATGTAAAAACACTATTCTCACCTAGAAAGGAAACCAATAGAGAAAAGGAGTAAGAGCAGGGGATGGTTTAATGATAGGTGTAGAGATGCAGTCACCAAGAGAAAAGCAGCAAAACTGTTACAGCTTACAAACGAACAGGATGAAAGAACAAGGTTGGGATACATGGAAGTAGCTAGAGAAGCAACAACACAAGTCCTTCAAACAGAAAAGCAAGAGTTGACAGACAGTAAAATAAAACTGGCAGAAGAAGACCGGATAGTAGGAAATACAAGAGACTTTTACAGGACAGTCAGGTTCTTCAAGAAAGGATACAATCCAAGGATTGAAGTGATCAGAGGTCAAGGAGCGCCGATAATCACAGATGAAATGAAAGCTATGGAGGAACGCAAAAACTACTTCGAAAACCTCCTGAATGTGGATGTAAACACCATGAGTGCTACAACAGAAAATGAAGAAGAGGAATCATATAGAGGAAACAGAGATACTGTACCACCGGAGGAGTATGAACTACCAAGCATGGAAGAAGTAAGAGCAACCATAAAACTGCTGGAAGGAGCCTGTCATCTGCCCTATACTAAAGAAAGGAGAGCCAATAAGATGTAGCAACTATAGAGGAATCACACAACTATGTACAGCTTATAAGATCTTGAGCATGTTGTTACTAAAGCGACTAACACCACATGTAGAGAAAGTACTGGGATTCCAACAAGCAGGTTTCAGAAAGGGAAAGTCAACTGTACACCATTTACATACAATACGGCAAGTGCTAGCAAAGAGCTGGGAATTCCGCAAAAATGTTCACTGCCTTTATGTGGACTTCCAAAACACATATGATAATGTGAATAGACAAGCAATAGTGCAAGAACTTGAAAGGGCTCAAGTTCCCAGAAAACTAGTAAAACACACAGATATGCACCCAGGAGACAACATGTATGGTGAAAGTAAATGGAAACATATCAAAGAAGTTGAAGGTGAGGACTGGAGTGTGACCAGGAGACTGCCTCTCCCCTCTTCTGTTTAACCTGGTACTGGAGAGAGCCCCGAGAGAAGTAGCAAGCCTAGAGACAGGAATGCAGCTGGGAAGAATCAACAGCCTGGCCTATGCAGATCATGTAGTTTTAATAGCAGAAAAAGAGCAAGACCTGGTTCTGATGACAAGAACATTAATAGAAGAGGCAATGAGAGCAGGCCTGGAGTTGAATATGGATAACACAAAATACCACTTAGTTAGCAAAGAAAATGACGACAGACCCCCGAATGTGGAGGTCAAAGTCTTTGAAAGGGTAAAAGACTTTAAATATCTTGGGGCTATACTCAGTGAAAGGAACAAGATAGACCAGGAAATTACAGCACAAATACAAGCCGGAAACAGGTCAAGATTTGCTCTGGGAAATATGTTAAAGTCCTGGCTTTTATTGAGATCCTCAAAGACCAAGATCTACAAGACAATAATACAACCTGTACTCCTATATGGAGCAGAGACCTGGACCATCACCCAAAAGATGGAAAGAAAACTCCTGACATTTGAGAATGCTATTCTCAGACAGATTTTTGAGCCTGTGAAGGATGCAGATGAATGGAGGAAAAGAAAGAACTGTGAATTGCAGAAACTATACAAGTCGATGGACATTGTGGCAGTGGTCAAAGAAAGAAGACTGAAGTGGTATAGACATGTAATATGTCGAGAAGGCCAGATCACCAGGCAGGTAGTGGAGGAAGATGTTAGAGGCAAAAGACCATGGGGGAGACGATGACTCCGATGGATTGATCACGTCTAAGAGGATACGAGTACGCTGGGGCTGTCTGAAGAAGCATACATGGACCGAGGATGCTGGGGGAGGCTGATTGGTGAGGCCAAAGACCGAATGCGGCTTGTGTGGCCAATGCACTATGTAAGCAAGTAAGTAAAACTAGGCAGAGAATGTAGGAGTAGAACTGGAAATGACCATGTATATTTAGGTGTTTGGTTGGATGGTTGGACGAGAGGAGAGGGGGTTAAGGGCTTTAGTGGAAGCTCATCACGCTCTCATTCAAGGGATTGCCCATCTGCAGTTAGGAACATCAGCCATCAGAAATTTGATCAAATTGCTACAGTACGCAGGAGCGGTAAAAAGCAGGTTTTGAAAGCAATATTGATGCCAGAAATGAGCACTTGCATGAGTGACAAAAGTACATCAGTCTGGCCAGTCCAGATAGCAGACGAGTTCTGGGTCAGGATGAACCACAGAATGATGAAAGAAATGCATTCATTTTTACAGGAGAACATTTGGGGCCATGGGAAAGTGTCCAGGTAAATGTCCTTCAGAAGGCTCCTTGGAGCTGGTGGGCAGCAAAGGCTACAAATTTGGAGCTTTACCAAATGCAGAAGTTGTCGGCATGCAGAGTGGGGGTAACCAACGGTTTGACAGGGGTCACTAGCTCATTAATGGCGACAATGAAGGGTGTAACACTCAGCACTGAGCCCTGAGGGATGCCATTCCACTGGACTCAAGGGAGCTGATTACCAAATACAACTTGAAATGATTGGTGGGATAAAAACTGACAAAAATCAGGAGGGGGGTAAGTAAAATATGATGCTGCCAGGCAGTGTTGTATGAAGACAGCAATGAAATGTTGGCATTTAGGAAAAGCCAGTCAGATTGCGAAAGCCATCTTAACCAGATAGTCAGTTGTAGATCATCAGCACTGATAGAAGGACAAAAGGTGCTAAATTCAAGAACTGAGCACAATTGTTAGCCTATCTTCAATTCAAGCATTTTGCACAGCAGGTTTGAGAGGCTAATCAGTCAGCAGCTACTGATGTATGACACACTTTTGCTTATTTAAGGACTGCAATGTTGACAATATCTCTCCACTGTGAAAGGGAAACACCTTCTGGACCAAATACAGTTGAGGGCCCTGAGTAAACAGAGACTGAGATGCATTCAGTTGTTGGGTCATTTGATTATGAATTGCATCAGGGTCAGCGTCCGTATTATGACGCAAGTCATGAGACTGATGCACTTACCAGTCAGTAAATATTTCATTACATAATTCAAGGTTACTGTGCCGGGGGTTGATAACCTGCGAAGTGGGCCACAACAACTTCAGAAGAACTTATGCATATGTAGAAATACCACCAAGGAGGAGGAGACTGAATAGTTGCTGATCTTCGGCAGCCCACTAGACTACAGAGTTCGGTTCACACCTGGGATCAAGATGTAAACCTTTGCAATGAAGAGACAAAACTGTCTTTAATTAGGTAGTGAGCATTTAGAATAAGCCACCTAAAACTGATGAGGTCAGTTGTGAAGGATGTAGCTCAAGATGTTGAGGGTCCTGTAGAAAGGAGGATAGAAGTTCCAGCAACAGAGACATCTTCAACAAGGGATGAAGGTGATGGCAGAGGTATACAATTGCCAGAGATTCCAAGTGGCAATTGCTGTATTGGGTGGCGACAAAGAAGTGACAGTATTACTGGAAAGATGTCATCACAAAAATCATCAATTAGTGACCATTGTAGTGAAGCCACCACGAGATTGGGTGAAGATATCATAAGGTCAAAAGCCAAAATGGTACCATGGGCAGCACTAAAATGGATGGGATTACAATGATTGAAGACACACAGATCAAAATCTGAAAGAAGCTGGTCAATAAGAAGGTCCCTACTGGTACTCTCCCACAAGGGACAGAGTGCACTGAATTCCGCTAACGGGAAAAACAGGAGAGAGTTGTCAGATTAAAATGAACAAATCAAGTTAAGTAAGTGTCAGGCCTGGGTGTAAGTAAATGGCACAAGCAGTGATCACTGGAGTCATATGCATTAGCAGTGTTTGCTGTTTCAAATATGGTATGAAGAGGAATCCACGCACTGACAATACGTGTGTGAACCAATGTACAGATCCCTCCAGATGCTCTCTCATGGCGAGTATGGCTCCAACAGAATGCAGGGTAACCTTGAAGTCTTAGAATGGTTATCAATGAAATGTATTTGTTGGAGAGCAACAAAGATTACAGAAGGGAAGGACAACACTGCACTAGGAGCATCACAATAACAGACTATGATTTTGACTCTCTCACAAAGTAAAACCTGAACATAAGCACGGATGAATACTCCGCTGTCTCCTTATTGTCTGGCACACCTAAACATACAAAGTGGACCCATCGCCCATCTAAGAGTTTGCAAAATTCTCAATCCATCTGCAGTGTTTTGTTTTGTGCTGTTTTGTTTTATTTTAGGTCAAATGCACCAATGTAATAACCTTAGAACACTAATATGAAAAAGGAGTTAAAAAAGTGCCTACATGTTAATCCCAATTGATGGAAGGACGAGGGCTTAGAAAAAGGACTACTAGTTAGAGAAAAGTCCACGAAACATGCTGTAGAGGCAATGGAGGCACCAAACTAAAAATTAAATGTTCTTTGCCACATTGTCACAATGGATAAAGAGTAAAATGTGGTCAACAGCCCATAAGTCGTTCGCTAAAACGGCCAATAACTCGGACAGCAAACATACATTAGACTGTAAGTGGTTAAAAAAAGTGCATTCGGTCAGGAAATGGCGAACCGTCAGAGGTTGATGACACTGAGCACACAGTAGTGAGAGACAACCACCTAACAAACAGCAATGGTTGAAATGGCAGCACCCAATATGCAAACTAGCTAAAAAAAGATCTTGTGACAAGACGGCCTAGAGGAGGTTGGCCAACCCGCTGGGAGAGGTTTAATACCTTGAAGCTTGTTCCCATGAAAGAAGGCAAGCGGTGATGCCAAAGTGACACCACCTACTGACAGATGGCAACATCGGGAGAAATGGAAGAATTAGCGGGCTGAGGTAGGAGGACTGCACTGCAGTCCTGGCAGCAGCAGCCTCGTTTCCTGTGATCCTGACCAGAGACCCACATTAACATCACAGTGGCTACCTCAAGAGTGAGCAAGTGGAATCTTTCTTGGACCCATTGCACTAAGGGATGGATTGTGCACAGCACATTGATGCTCTGATGGACACAGATCGAATCGGATCAATGACAGAATTGAAAAGCCTGTGTTACCAGATGTACTGCATGGCCTGATACAGGGCAAAGTGCTCTGCTCTAAACACTGAGCAGTGTTCTGCATTCCGGAAGTGGATTCCGTCTGTGTCGAAGGCACACTTGACACCACAGTCAATCCAAGAGCTATCAGTGACACAAAGGTACTATTGGTAAGTTCGGTGCGACGGTTGAGAAACTTACAGAAGTAGATCAAATTTGGAGCAGCAAATGACGTCCAAGGTGAACACGGACTGCCACACAAATCCAATGGTGAAGGGCTCCACCCATGGAGAAAATGGCAGGTAGCATGCAATTAAGCTGCCAGGGCAACAGCCGAAAGCACACCCCAGGAGGTAGCAGAGAAGAGGAACACACCCCATACTGGCAGTCAAATGAGTCATCAAAGGAGCCATAGGATGGGTGACTGGGCATGGCAGACAAACAGCATGCATTTCTGCTGAGGAGAACATCACGCCAATATGATCACGGTAGCTCAGCAGCTTCTGCGTAGATACACTCAACTGAACTAGTGTAAAAGGCACCAGTGGCCAAACGAATTCCACAATGGTGGATTGTATTTAGACTGTGTAAGATGGACCAATGCATAAATGAAACACCCATAGTCTAGTTTCAAACGGACAAGGGATTGGTACATACAGAGGAGGGAGGTCCAATCTGTTCTGCAGGAACATGTAGGACACTGAGGGACCGGGTACAGCAGATGGACGGTAAGACACATGGAATGATCAAAAAAGTTTTCTATCCAGCGTGAGCCCCTTGAATCTGGTAGTTTCAGGGAATGGAAGAGCAACAGCACCCATGATGTAAAGATGGTGGAAGAAACACAGTGTGCTGCCAGAAATTCATACAAACAGTTTTGTCAGTGGCAAAGCAAAAGCTACTGTCTATGCTCCGCAAGTAAAGACGATTGAGACACTGCTGAAGACACCACTCCTGGATAGACATCTGTGGAGACCTACAATAGACCAAAAAGTCATCAACGAAAAGAGCCGGAGATGCTCAGAAGAAGACAGGCCATAATACAGTTAATGGTTGTAGCAAAGAGGATGACACTCAGGATGGAGCCCAAGGCACCCCGTTTTCCTGGATAGAAGTGTCTGCCAAGGCAGAACCCAAACTTACCCTGAAAACTTGGTCTTTTAAAAATTCCTGAAGGAAACGAGGCAGGCTGCCTCGGAAGCCCATGTGCAGAGAGTACTGAGGATACCAGTCTGCCAGCAGGTGTCACAGGCTTTCTCCTAATCAAATAGCACAACCACAGTCTGGTATTTCCACAGAAAACCGTTAATGACATGTGTTGGCAAAGTGACATGATGGTCAACTGCAGAACGGTGTGCATGAAATCCACATTGTGCAATGGTTAGTAAATAGTGAGACTTGAGCCATCATACCAGCTGGGCATGAATCATACATTCCATCACCCTGCAAACACAGATGGTGAGAGAAATGGGGCACTAGCTAGAAGGAAGGTATTTGTCCTTAGCAGAATTACGAATGGTAAACGTGCCATCTGCCCAGATGCAATTGTATGTATGAAGGAGAAAGTGCTTGCCTGCAGAAGACAGGTGCTGCAACATCTGAATGTGTTCATCATCTGACCCTGGGGGGATCATGGAATGATGTGAGAGTATTCACAATTCTGGGAGGAGAAAGTTATCATCCGAGCCCATTCCACTCGTTTCCGAAGGAGGAAGGCAGAGTGAGAGTGGATGGAACTTTAAACCTCCCAAATAGCAGCCTAAAGTGTTGGAGATAGCAATGGTGTCCACAATGACATCATCTGCCCCAGTTACGCAGGAAATTGGGGAATGGACCTCGATCCGAGAGAGCCTACACGACTGAAGAGGGAGTGGAACTGTTAACCGTTTCCTGGGTTGTGCGGGACGTATTTCCCACTAAATGTATTTCTTTACATATTTTAAGGAAATATGTGTTACAACTTCTGTATACTCCTGGCATCTAGTGGCAGTCTGCTGCAACAGTTGTAGTTTCTGTTTGTTGCGGAATATAGCCTTTAGGACTGTCAGAAGTACATGTTCCACCAAACAATGGTGTTTTAATGGAAGTATGACTACAACCAAAGCAGCTTCTGGAAGGAGTCTGGGAATTATACTTATCACAAAATTAATCTGTTATCTGTGGTCCTTGGGAAGTGTACTTACCACCAACTTAGGGGCATCCCAAAGCTTTTGGGAATATGTCTTACCACCTCTGTCTATGCCAGACATCTTTTGGCAGTACACTGAACCAGGTGTATGAAAACTGCTTTGACAATGTCGTGGGGTACTCCTGTTGTTGGGACACATTGCTTCGCTTCTGCAATATACATTATTGTGACCTGCATCAGCTCGTACTTTTATTGCGTGATAAAGTTTCTACGATTGTTTTCACATTGTGGTAAGTAAACTTTAATATCAATAACCAACATTTTTTTTTAATAAAAGGAAATATGAAATAAAAACAGAAAACACTGTTCATTATTTTTTTGTGTGTAATAGGAACATACAACAGCACACAAAACGGAAATGAGAAATTAGTTTACCACCATAGTTTTACTATCTCACAAAGGTAGCCGTGGTGATATATGTACGATACTTTTTGGTCCTAAATCACAAAAACAAATTTATCAAAAGATAAATATAGTCAGTTGATCACAATTCTAATAGGATAACAAAAAAAATTATCTTCGCTGAGCTGCTACAAAATATGTGCATGCGAAAGGATTAAAAGAACAAGTAAATGAAATCCAGCTACCTTTTTTGCTATCCCAAAGAATGTGACAACACTGCATACACAACAGTTTATAACTACCGCAGTTTGTCATCATAGGATGTTAGTTGAAAACGTGGAGAAGCTGCAAATTGTGTTGCGGCATGCCCAGTCCACAAAGGGACTAGGACATGGCACGGTAAAGATGAATAGCGACGTATGGTATGCTGTGTGGTGGCAAAGACAACGTTTGTAAGATACTCTACCTGGTCATCACAACTGGGGAAACGTCATTTGTCAAAGGCCACCACAGAGAAGTAAAGCCTCCAGTCAGCGACCTTTTGTCTTTGTTTCATTTCTTTGAGCCTTTTGAGTCTTTGCAGTTGGCAGATTACTCAGATGTTTGTTGGCTGGAGGTAGGTAAAAAGTCTTTGCCTTCTGTCCTTTCTGGCCTGCCTGTTGTGTAGCAGGTGATTTCGCTACTGGAAGTGAAGATCTAGTGGCTTGTTGCATAGTTGGAGGAGGAGGAGGAGGAGGAGGAGGAGGAGGAGAAAGTAACAGATGCTTCCGTGACACTGGGCAATTTTTCCAGCTGCAGTGCTGAATTTGAGGTCGCAAGTCTGTGCGCGCGTGTCCTCTGTGGAGCGAGGCATAGCAAGAACGGTACTGTAGGTGCCAGATGATAAAACACAGGGCTTTTGACTAATCAATAGCTTACGAGTGACAGGGTAAGGCACTTTTTCTTCAACCGCATCTCCTGGATGGCCCACTCATCGAGATACATGGGACATTCTTGGGATGATGATGCAGGGTTGCCATTGCAATTGATACAGTGGGGGAGAAGGACGTGGGCAATCACCCTCATTCGCATCCGTACCACAAGTAACACATTTGGCCATGTTTTAATAGGACATCTGAGTGTGGTTTTAAAACTGACACTGGTAACAGTGCATCGGGTTTGGAATCTAGTCAGACAGTGATGTCTTCATGGCTGGCTTTGATCTTTGATGGAAGTGCTAATCTACCAAATTTGACAGAGTACCTGTAGGCACTAAGGTTGCATCAACTTTTTTCATTACCCGACGGACTGCAGTGACGCCCTGATCAGAGACAAGTTAGGATTTCTCCCTTGGTCAGATCATCAAGTAGCCTAGTGTAAATAACATAATGTGAAGAATTCAGCACTAGATGGGCCTCAACATGAACAGTACAGTCATGGAGGAGTTAAGCTGCAAGTAGTTGTTGGGCTTGAAAATCACAAATGGCCTCCAAAAGCAAAGTGCAATTACATAAATGAAATCACAATTTTACAGATCCTGCAATTGCATCAACATCTCACTGAATAATAAACAGATTAACCACAGCAAAGGACTGACCATCTTCAGTACACAATACCATGAGGAACTGAGGTTCTTGGAATCTTTAACCTCATTCTGTTTATGTTTATTAGATATAGTCTGAGATGGTGATTGGCTCATTGCGAGAAAATTTCCCACGATTGCCAGAGTCTCCAACAGCACGCTCCTTCCTACTGTGGGCCCCCATCAGAGGGGGCTGATCTGCCTTAGGTGATTGTTCACATCTCAGGTCAGACCTCCGGAACTCTTGACAGAGGGTGCAATTGGCAATTTGGGAATGTCACACCTCAGGCAATCACCCCTCCAGGGCTTGGCCTGTACCCTGTGGTACGTGTGAACCGCATCTGTTGACCTGGGGCTGTGAATTGCGTGTTACCCTGTCACCTGTCACGCTTCAGATGGCCTTCTGGATTGCACAGGGAGGAATAAGAAACAAAGAGACACCTCAAACATCTAAGCAGAATAAGGATAGTAGACAGAGAATGAAGAAAGAAAGAAAGAAAAAATAGTGGAAGCACTGCTCTGATGTCAGGCTAGTGGAACTTTAGAACACATTCCCAAAAATTTCTCAAACATGTTCTCCAAGGGAGAGGAAAAAAAATAGCAAGACGATAGACATGCAGCACAGAAAGGGAAAAGCTGCTGCAAAGGCTGGGGCCCATTGTAGCCAAGCATGTATGCAACAAGAAGTGGTGAGCCTCCGCAGAGGGGAGGGCAGTGTTATGTTGTTGGTTGGTTTTTGGGGGAGGAGACCACACAGCGAGGTCATGGGTCTAGTGTTATGTTGTTGACTAGAATTGGGGAGAAGAGAAATTTGTGGCACAACTTAAGTTTCTTAAGTCCAGAGACTGGTTTGATGCAGCTCTCCATGCTACTCTATCCTGGGCAAGCTGCTTCATCTCCCAGTACCTACTGCAACCTACAACCTTCTGAATCTGCTTAGTGTATTCATCTCTTGGTCTCCCTCTACGATTTTTACCCTCCACACTGCCCTCCAATACTAAATTGGTGATCCCTTGATGCCTCAGAACATGTCCTACCAACCGATCCCGTCTTCTGGTCAAGTTGTGCCACAAACTCCTCTTCTCCCCAATCCTATTCAGTACTTCCTCATTAGTTATGTGATCTACCCATCTAATCTTCAGCATTCTTCTGTAGCACCACATTTCGAAAGCTTCTATTCTCTTCTTGTCCAAACTATTTATCGTCCATGTTTCACTTCCATACATGGCTACACTCCATACAAATACTTTCAGAAATGACTTCCTGACACTTAAATCTATACTCGATGTTAACAAATTTCTCTTCTTCAGAAATGCTTTCCTTGCCATTGCCAGTCTACATTTTATATCCTCTCTACTTCAACCATCATCAGTTATTTTGCTCCCCAAATAGCAAAACTCCTTTACTACTTTAAGTGTCTCATTTCCTAATCTAATTCTCTCAGCATTGCCTGACTTAATTCAACTACATTCCATTATCCTCGTTTTGCTTTTGTTGATGTTCATCTTATATCCTCCTTTCAAGACACTGTCCATTCCGTTCAACTGCTCTTCCAGGTCCTCTGCTGTCTCTGACAGAATTACAATGACACCGGCGAACCACAAACTTTTTATTTCTTCTCCATGGATTTTAATACCTATTCCGAATTTTTCTTTTGTTTCTTTTACTGCTTGCTCAATATACAGATTGAATAACATCGGGGAGAGGCTACAACCCTGTCTCACTCCCTTCCCAACCACTGCTTCCCTTTCATGCCCCTCGACTCTTATAACAACCATCTGGTTTCTGTACAAATTGTAAATAGCCTTTTGCTCCCTGTATTTTACCCCTGCCACCTTCAGAATTTGAAAGAGAGTATTCCAGTTAACATTGTCAAAAGCTTTCTCTAAGTCTACATATGCTAGAAACGTAAGTTTGCCTTTCCTTAATCTATTTTCTAAGATAAGTCGTAGTGTCAGTATTGCCTCACGTGTTCCAACATTTCCACGGAATCCAAACTGATCTTCCCCGAGGTCAGCTTCTACCAGTTTTTCCATTCGTCTGTAAAGAATTCGCGTTAGTATTTTGCAGCTGTGACTTATTAAACTGATAGTTTGGTAATTTTCACATCGGTCAACACCTGCTTTCTTTGGGATTGGAACTATTATATTCTTCTTGAAGTCTGAGGGAATTTCACCTCATACATCTTGCTCACCAGATGGTAGAGTTTTGTCAGGACTGGCTCTCCCAAGGCTGTCAGTAGTTCCAATGGATTGCTGTCTACTCCCGGGGCCTTGTTTCGACTCAGGTCTTTCAGTGCTCTGTCAAACTCTTCACGCAGTATCATATCTCCCATTTCATCTTCATCTACATCCTCTTCAATTTCCAAAATATTGTCCTCAAGTACATCGCCCTTGTATAGACCCTCTATATACTCCTTCCACCTTTCTACTTTCCCTTCTTTGCTTAGAACTGGGTTTCCATCTGAGCTCTTGATATTCATACAAGTGGCTCTCTTTTCTCCAAAGGTCTCTTTAATTTTCCTGTAGGCAGTATCTATCTTACCCCTATTTCTGGTGCAACCTCACTACAAGGGATCAATTGATAGGATACATTCTGAGACACCAGGGGATCACCAATTAAATACTGGAGGGAAGTGTGGGGGCATAAAAATTGTGGAGGGGGACCAACAGATGACTACAGTAAGCAGATTCAGAAGGATGTAGGTTGTAGTAGTTATTCAGAGATGATGAGGCTTGCACAGGACGGAGTAGTGTGGACAGCTGCATCAAACCAGACCACAACAACTACAATTAAGACAGAACCATTTTGTAATTTACTAAGTGAAGAGGTTTCCACAAATACATTTGCAGTATTCTCCACAAAGAACATTGGCTTATTAGCTGTAAAGAACCTCTGCTTAATAACCAGAAAGAATCCTATCCAAGTCCAGATGGAACCAGGCATTGAGGGAATAAGTTTCTGCAGTTTGCTTAGTTTTGATTTCCTTACATGGCTTAAGTAATCTATACTGAAGCATTAAGGTTTACCTGAACTGACTGCTGGAGCAACAAGGTCACCAACTGATAACTTCTGTCTTTCCACTGCACCAGATATCCCCCATGAAGATATTGAGGGCTCTCCACACAGGTGCCACCCAGCCTGAGCAATGGCCACCTACCCTGACTGCCACTGCCCAGAATTCTGGTGCTTCTAGTCACCTACTCACTGGCATATTCCGGGAGATAATAGCTCAGACATCAATGATTCCCTGCAAAGTCAGGGGGCTCCCACCATACTACTATTACCTGAAGACCCCCGCCCCCACCTCCCTGCTCCCTCATGGACTGGGTACCATGCTGTGCACTGGGAATCTTCCTTGGACAGCCTGCTCTTTCGGGGGGGAGGGGGGGGAGGGGGTGGGGTGGAAAAACCATAATTGATGTGCTATGAGCAAGCTGGGTAGTCAGGAGGAAATCTGATCTGGAGATCAAGTCTGAGAAAAGACACAGTCAGAGAGTAACACTGCAGTAAAGGAAAGGAAGCAATATTGCAATGGCGTGGTGCCCATGTATTCATTGCAGAAGAATTGTGAGCCTCTTTGAAGTGAGTGAATTTCATAGCTCAAACTATTAAAGTGCTTATATATTACAACTGTCTTACTTTTTATACGCTGAAAAGGCAAGTACAAGGAGGGCATCCGTGCAGCAATGAACATCACTGAGTTGGCCAAATGACTGCAAGAAAAGGCTGAGCTTCTAGCACAGAATTTCCGTACTGGGTCACACAATTTCCATACTGGGTTAATGTCAGAAAGAAGAATAATGACTGCATATTTATAACAATTAACTGTTTTCTGTATATGTTTGTATTTGTTCACTGGAGAAAAATTTGGTCACAGCTGCTCTACATGGGACGTTTGGTTGCTGAGATTAAAGGTCACTAAACGTCAAAATTGTTAACAGTAAACTAGACAAATTGAAGGAATTCTGCTACCTTTGAATACATTACCAGGAAAGGACGACTACATAGAAAGTAGATTAAAACAAGCAAAGAGGGCATTCCTGGCAAAACAATGTCTACTAGTATCAAATATTGGCATTAATTTGACGAAGAAATTTCCTGAGAATATGACTGGAGCACAGTATTTTATGGAAGCGAATAATGGACTGCGGGAAAACCGGAAGAGGAGAATCAAAGCATTGAGATGGGGTGCCATAGAGGGATACTGAAAATTTGGTGGCTTTATAATATAAGCAATGAGAAGGTTCTTTGCAGAATCTGCAAGGAAGGGAACATGGAAAATGCTGACAAGAAGAAGGGACATGTATTGTGACATTAAGGAGTAGCTTCCATGGTACCTGATGGAGCTGTAGAGGGTAAAAACTGCAGGGGAAGACAGAATTAGTGATGGAATCAAAACTATCAATTCATTCAGTTGTAATTTTATGTATCAGTTACATAATTATCCATTCGTTTCTTTCAAGTATATCTGGTCTGTATGCGTAACCAAATGGAAACAGTCAATAAAGCACATTTTAGTTCTGCATATTGACTGAATTACCTAGTCATTCTTTTCAAGTGAAATCAGTCTGTGGTACTTCCATTAGTTGAACTAACATAACGGTATACAATCGTGGTACACACAACCCCGGAGGGTAGCCCTACCACCGAGGGCATTTGAAGACATCTCAGGGAGTACGTTAACGTTAAAATAAACATTATACATTCATTTAATTATGTACCGAACACACAAATTTTTCTTTTCATTGCTTAAAACTGATTGGATGTATTGCCATGGAGAAAGGTGTTCCAGATGCAATTCGCGTAACTAATTAAGCTGTATCATTCGCAAAACAAAGTTCAGCATAAAAACATTCCCTTAGGGGTAAGTGAAGAAGAAAGGAACCATGCCAAAATTTTTTGAGTTTTTGCATTGAATTTTCCTGAAAAGGTGTTATGATGTCCATTAACTAAACACTAATCTGGCCTCATAGATTATGTGTGCATCTTGTGTGCTCCCTATGCAAGAAGGTGGTTCAGATGCTGGTGGCATGTTTGTACTGTACATCAACTGGGCCTCCTTGAGCTGGCGCAATACGGACCTGCAGTAGGAGACTGCTGGCAGCTGGGCCACCTCCTGTGATACTGGCTGCACTCTTGGCAGCATCAGTAGCCTGCCAGCAGTCGTTCCATATGCCATGGGGGGGGGGGGGGGGGGACTGTAAAACCAAAAGACTGGGTGAAAACATTCATACAGCAGACACGGCCACAGAGACTTGCTTCATTTAATTGGGGAAAAAAACTGACTGAAGGGAAAGACAACTGCCTGAATATCAGTTGTGAAAGACATTCTGTTGTTACATCACTACGGATGGGAATATATTCAACAAAAATGATTAAACTGGGGTGAGAGAGAG
The DNA here is from genome assembly GCF_023898315.1 of Schistocerca nitens. Lineage (NCBI taxonomy): Eukaryota > Metazoa > Arthropoda > Insecta > Orthoptera > Acrididae > Schistocerca > Schistocerca nitens. The sequence goes on along the minus strand of NC_064619.1, from coordinate 405,493,854 downwards.
AGAGAGAGAGAGAGAGAGAGAGAGAGAGGGAGAGAACACCAAAGACATGTGGCAGTGTGTTTCAAGCCTTAAGTGGTCTGCACTCTACCATGAGAAGTTCTATCAGATGAATAATAGGGGCTCCAAAACCGCATAAACTAGATGTAAGCTCCATTAGCTAATCTGACACCCTTGTGATGCATTTACGGTGCAGAGATCATGCTGACAATACAAGCAAAAGATAGACTGCTACTCACTGTGAAGATGACATGTTGAGTTGCACACAGATACAACAAAAAGACACTTACACATTAGCTTTCAGCCAATGCCTTTTTCAGAAGGGGAAAACAAACAAACAAACAACACACACACACACACACACACACACACACACACACACACACACTCAATCATTCACCATAAGAAAGCACATTTCATGCACACATGACCGCCATGTCCAGCAGTTTGGACGAGAATGCAACTGTCATGTAGAACAGAAACAGCAATCTGGAGGAGCTGAGGATGGGAAAAGGACAACAGGATACAGGTGAGTGGAGAGAAGAGTGCTATCTGCCACAGTGTGCTGGTGTGTGTGTGTGTGTGTGTGTGTGTGTGTGTGTGTGTGGGAGGGGGGGGGGAGAGGAGAGAAACGAGGAAGGGGGGAAAAAAAAGCAGGTGCACTGACAGATGGCAGGGCACGAATAAAGTGAGTGGATGAGAATAGGGAGGAGGAGGTAGGACAAAAGCAGTGGAAACTGTTGGGTGGAGGGTGGGCAGAGAGTACGTTACTGTAGATTCAGGCCGGGATAATTTAGGAAATGGAGAATGTATTTTAAGGATAACTCCCATCTGCGCAGTTCAGAAAAGTTAGCATTGGATGGGAGGATCCAGATGGTCCAGGTTGTGAAGCAGCCACTGAAATCAAGCATGTTATGTTCAGATTCTACTCTGCTCTTGGCCGCAGTTTGGCAGTGGCTGTTCATCCTGGTGGACAGCTGGCTGAAAGTAATACCTATACAAAAAGCTGTGCAATGATTCCAACAGAGCTGATACATGACACGGTTGCTTTCACACGTAGCCCAGCCTCTGGGGGAGGTAGGATAAGCCCTGTAACAGGACTGGAATAGGAAGTATGGCTCGGTGGACTGGACAGGTCTCCTACCTGGATCTTCCAGAAGGATATAATCCCTATGGCAAGGGATTAGAATTGGGAGTGACACAGGGATGGACTTGGATGTTGTGGAGGTTGGGTGGGTGACAGAAAACCACTTTAGGAGGTTGGGAAGAATCTTGGCTAGGACATCAATCATTGCAGGGCATGTTGATAGGTAATGTAAGCTCTGACAAAGAATGTGGTTAAGTTGTTCCAGTCTGGAGTGGCACTGAGTGATGAAGGGGTAGCACTTGTTTGTATCTGGTTCTTGGGGGTGGTGGTAAAATTGGGGCGTGTGTGTAGAAATGGCACGAGAGATTTGTTTGTGGACTGGGGGACAGTGCTTGTCTGTGAAGGCCTTGCTGAGACCCGCAGCATACTGACCAAGGTGTTGATGGGATGGCGGCATCTGTCAAAATACAGGTGCAATTGGTGGTTTTAATGTGGACAGAGATATGGATGGAGCCTTCAGAGAGGAGGTAGTCTACGTCCGGAAAGGTGGCACATTGCGTTGAGGAGGACCAGGTGAAGTGAATGGGACAGAAGGTGTTGATATTGTTAAGGAATGAGAATAGGAGGTCTTGGGCCTGAGTCTTGATCATGAAGATCTCATCAATGAACTTCAACCAGACTAGGGGTTTGGCGCTTTGGGAGGTTAGGAAGGTCTCCTTTACATTACCCATAAACAGGTTGGCATGGCTGTGTCGTGGATTTGTATGTATACCTTCGCTTCAGAGGACCAGTAGTTGTGAGTTAGGATAAAGTTGGTCTGATGTAAAGAATGAGGTAGTGGGTTTGGATTGTGAAGGACACAGAAAGGTTTTGTTCAATAGTGTTCACTTCCATACAGCTTGGCCACAGGAGGACGGCATATCTGCAGTGACAAGATTTCCCTTGCCCACCATACTGAGGGTCTCATCAAGGTCTTCACAACAGGCACTATCCCCCAGGCCTAGTACGCAAACAGTTATCCTGTGCCATTCCAGACAAACCATTGCCAATCCTAACCCCGAGCCTATAAAATGGGGTTTTACATCACACAGGGAGACCATAATCTTAACTTTTTCCATTAATAATTCACTCTCAAAAACCAAGATAAACGTGCTGGTATTTGGTTATCTTTAATTTGTTGGACCTCGTAGATAAAATGGATACACTGTCTTTCCACATGTGCACACTAAACCTCATCTGAAGTAAAAGATTAATGTGGAATACCATACCCATAACAATATATAAGTTCTTTAGAGGGGTAATTGTGGCAGGATTTTGCCAATTTTGCTGCGCCATAACGATACCCGTTACTGAAAGGAGGTGACTGTTTTAAATCAGATTGGATACATTCTGCACTTTGTTTATTGAAGACATAGGGCCACCAGCATGGTTCACTTAATTCCCTTCAGTGGTGCCACCCACTCTGACAAAGGGCTCTCCCCAAGGCCAGCACGCCATTAAAGCAAAACTACCTAGCATGGATGTCACTGCCTTAAGTCCTTGTGTTCCAAATATGAAAAACAAATCACTGAAAATAGTTAATTTTCCATTTTTGAAACATAATGTAACTGGATAAATTAAAAAATCTCACCAAGCAGTGGCAGGAGAACACCCGGGGTTCTGGACGACTTTTCCAAAGTATCCCCATTTTCTAAACCTTGCCAGTCCTTTACTTCATCTCCCTTCCTCTCCCTTCAGCCCCTCTGCCAGGAGGAGGAGCCACTGGCTCCCGAAGATTGCACTTTTCTGCTGCCACCATTTGGTGGATACATTTTTTAAATAAGATAAATATGTACTCTTGGACACTCAAGGTGGTAGGAGAGGAAGGGGGCAGCACAGGCACAAACCGTGCATTCTCTGCTTAGTCAGGGGCCTACCACCACGGAGGTGTTGTGTACATCGCCACACTACTGAGAAATTCTGAAGACAAAACAGAGACCGAACCCAGTAATGGGAGCCATTTGTAAATGATTCAAACAGGTTGTTGGACTTAATAAAAAGGCAAAGTTGAGTAACAAAGCAGAACAGGGTCAAATCAACATCGAAAAAGGCATCTGTTGGAGATTAAGTTGAATGAAAAGAGAAAGTTCAAAACCCGTATTGCATTACAGGAAGAGGAGAAATGCTGCAATAGTTCATGGCATACAAAATAGTTCTAGATCAACTGGTGGGAGGGTGGGAGAGGGGTGGGGGGAAGGGGTGTCATGTGCTACATCATAAAAAATATTTATTCTGAAAGACAGCAGACTAATGAAATCACAAACTTCACATGGTGTAAGAAATGTTTTTCTCTCTAGGTACGTGCAGTTTTTTAAGTTATTATCTGTGAAAAACAGTCAGAAAATCATAATATATGTCATCTTTCATACATACTCTATTATGCCCTACTTTCATAAATTTATTAAGCAATAGTTTAATAAATTCATACTATGCATGTGGCTGTATCCAGTGTTCGGCTGTCTTCACCCCATTCCTGAAGTCAATTTGAATCTGAATTTTTGCTGTCAATTCTGTATAGTTATTTTTGAGTGTGTTGAATACTATGTCTAAACTGCACTCCAGCTATAACAACCCAAATTTTAGTGCAGTTATAATTATAGTTGAAACTGCAGTAGCAATACAAGTAAATGCTTTTTCATACCGTTGCAGCATTTAATCCTAAAGCTTGGATCAAGTAAGTAGGCAGCCACAGGTACACAGTATAGCGCACCAGCTTCAGACAAAGCACTGCAACAGCCATCTCCGCAACAAGTGGAAGTCTCCAAAGTTCAAGCAATGATGATCGTGGCCGTGATGAAGAACCAGTCTGAACAGATGGGTGCTCTTTGCCAGGTACAACCATCCCAAAGTCAGTTGGTAATCGCATTGACATCCACGCAAGAAGTGATAAAGAAAGAACCACTGCGCCCATTGGTAAGTAGACAAGACGCCAACCATATGCCGCTTGCAGCCACACTGCCAGACCTGTAGCTGCAGCACCACCAGCATAAGCTGATGTTGACATTAGTCCAAATATAGTGTTTAGTGTCCTATCTGGAAACCTGAAATCACAAATAGAAGAAAATTATTTAAAGTACTAAAAGTATCATGGGAGAACAGAAAAATACAGCATCTCAAAATGAAAATGTGGTGGACCCCTGGAACAAATTTTAAACTGAGATCAAATATCAGCTGGTCACCCAAGGACAAGTATCACTTGGAAAAAGGATAGATACCATGTTTTCAGAATTGCATCACAAATACAATTTGAATCCTCCAATACAGAAAGTTTTTTTGTATGCATTATACATCCTCATAATAAATGCATGTCCCTATTTAACAAAACTACATCTAAATTTACAGGGTGTCTCCAACACAGAGTCAAAACGGTACAGATAGTATATGATCTGTGATTGAGTACTTCAAGAAAATGCATTAATCATAAAAAATGACTATTTAGTATTTTACCAACACACATTATTTCAGTCTTTGACATTCTGAAGGTAATGGGAATAAAATACAGAGAGAAAACATTTGTTATCTACAACTTCCACAGAAACAAGACTGCAGTTATTAAGAGTTGGAGGACATGGACATAAAAACTGAAACAGAGAGAAAGAAAGAAAGAGAGAGAGAGAGAGAGAGAGAGAGAGAGAGAGAGAGAGAGAGGGGGGGGGGGGGGGAGTAGTAGCATATCCCCAATGGGATTCATTCTGTACATTAAGCAAGCAATAAAGACAACCAAGGAGACATTTTGAGAGAATTACAAATCAGTTGGAAGAAATAATACCTTCGGTTTGCTGATGACCGTCTAATCATGTCAGAGATGGCACAGGACTTTAAAGAGCGATTGAAGGAATGGACAGTGTCTAAAAAAGATCATCAATGAAAGTAGAACAATGGTAATACGTGCAATCACAGTCATGCACATGAAAATAAATGTGTATCTAAATAGGAGATGCATAACATTCATTTGATCAGCCACTGCAAAATAGCACTGAAGGTGGTGTTGATAACCAACAACGATGCCAATGCAAAGGGTAGAGGTTGTGTGATATCTGTAGTATTGCGCTGCTGATTACTTAGTAAACATGTAATTTTCCCAAGAGTAATAAATTTTCATTGTTCAAAAGTATTTGGTCTGTTGTTCTTATACACACACTGCAGGCACATTTAGTCGAATACATCCAGTTACTGCTGTGCTGAACAAGTCAACAATAAAGTGATTAATTTCCCATTTGCAAGAATGAGGATCAGTTCCAGATATGAAGAGGACTGCGAGACCAGCCTTTTTGACGACGCTCAACTGGGCGAGGCAAAGACGTGATGCTGAATTCGCCTGAAAAGAGTTTGACGAAACTGTCCAATCTCAGATTTAGTATGGCAGTGCTTAGAAAATGATGCAAAATTTAAAATTTCATGTGTACCATGTTTGCAGCGTGCAGAAATTGAAGTCAAAGTACAAGGAAAAGTCTCTAGCATACTGTACATCGTTTTGGTCAGTTGTTGACGCCCAGTGAATCGCACAATGGACCGTGGTGTTTTTTTTTTTTTTTTGCCCTTCTCTGATTAGGCGTGGTTTCACTTTAGTGGATTACATGTGTCAAAATTCAAAACTTAAGAATTTGGTCAACTGAAAATCTCCATGTGTTCCATTAAAACACCTTGCACTGTCCGAAAATTAGAGTGCGGTGTGCTGTATTATGTTGTCAAAAAGTGAAGCCTATTTTCTTTGAGACTACAGTGAATAGTATTGTGTACCAAGATGAAATTACACAATTTATTTTGCTTATTGAGGCTCATGTACACAACAGATTGAGCAATGCTGGGATTAGGCTACAACCCTGTCTCACTCCCTTCTCAACTGCTGCTTCCCTTTCATGTCATGACTCCTAATAGCTGTCTGGTTTCTATACAAGTTAGAAAAACTTTTTCTCTCTGTATTTTATCACTGCAACCATCAAAATTTCAAAGGGTGTAGCTTAGTCAACACTGTCAAATAGTTTCTCAAAATGTACAAATGCTATAAATGTAGATTTGCCTTTCTTCAACCTGTATTCTAAGATGAGATGTACAGTCAAGCATTGCTTCCAGTGTTTCTATATTTCTCGGGAACTCAAACTGATCTTCCCCAACATTGGCTTCCACCAGTTTTACCTTTCTTCTGTAAATAATTAATGTCAGCAGTTTGGAACCATGACTTATAAAACTTACTGTTCTTGCCTGTCAACACATGCATTATTTTAGGATGGGAATTATTACATTCTTCTTGTAGCCTGAGGGTATTTTGCCTGTCATATATCTTGCACCCAGGTGGAATAGTTGCCACTCTTCCAAGGATCTCAGTAATTCTGAGGGAGTGTCATTTACTCCAGGGGACTTGTTTCAACTTTGAAGCTTCAAAGTCCTGTCAAGTTGATCTCGTACTATGTTATCTCCCATTTCAACTTCCTTTACCTTCTCTATTCATTCTATAATACTATCTTCGAACTCTGTTTCTTGTGAACAGCCCTCCTGCCTACTTTTTCCACCTATCAACCATTCCTTCCTTGCTTAGTATGCGCTATCCACCTTCTTGTTGTTGTGGTCTTCAGTCCTGAGACTTGTTTGATGCAGCTCTCCATGCTACTCTATCCTGTGCAAGCTTTTTCATCTCCCAGTAATTACTGCAACCTACATCCTTCTGAATCTGCTTAGTGTATTCATCTCTTGGTCTCCCTCTACGATTTTTACCCTCCACACTGCCCTCCAATGCTAAATTTGTGATCCCTTGATGCTTCAGAACATGTCCTGCCAACAGGTCCCTTCTTCTTGTCAAGTTGTGCCACAAACTCCTCTTCTCCCCAATCCTATTCAATACCTCCTCATTAGTTATGTGATCTACCCATCTAATCTTCAGCATTCTTCTGTAGCACCACATTTCGAAAGCTTCTATTCTCTTCTTGTCCAGACTATTTACCGTCCATGTTTCACTTCCATACATGGCTACACTCCATACAAATACTTTCAGAAACGATTTCCTGGCACCCAAATCTATAATCGATGTTAACAAATTTCTCTTCTTCAGATCGCTTTCCTTGCCATTGCCACTCTACATTTTATATCCTCTCTACTTTGACCATCATCAGCTACTTTGCTCCCCAAATAACAAAACTCCTTTACCACTTTTAAGTGTGTCATTTCCTAATCTAATTCCCTCAGCATCACCGGACTTAATTCGACTACATTCCATTATCCTCGTTTTGCTTTTGTTGATGTTTATCTTATATCCTCCTTTCAAGACAGTGTCCATTCCGTTCAACTGCTCTACCAAGTCCTTTGCTGTCTCTGACAGAATTACAATGTCATCGGCGAACCTCAAAGTATTTATTTCTTCTCCATGGATTTTAATATCAACTCCGAATTTTTCTTTTGTTTCCTTTACTACTTGCTCAATATACAGATTGAATAACATCGGGGAGAGGCTACAACCCTGTCTCACTCCCTTCCCAACCACTGCTTCCCTTTCATGTCCCTCGACTCTTACAACTGCCGTGTGGTTTCTGTACAAATTGTAAATAGCGTTTCGCTCCCTGTATTTTACCCCTGCCACCTTCAGAATTTGAAAGAGAGTATTCCAATTAACATTGTCAAAAGCTTTCTCTAAGTCTACATATGCTAGAAACGTAAGTTTGCCTTTCCTTAATCTATTTTCTAAGATAAGTCTTAGGGTCAGTATTGCCTCACGTGTTCCAACATTTCCACGGAATCCAAACTGATCTTCCCCGAGGTCAGCTTCTACCAGTTTTTCCATTCGTCTGTAAAGAATTCGCGTTAGTATTTTGCAGCCGTGACTTATTAAACTAATAGTTTGGTAATTTTCACATCGGTCAACACCTGCTTTCTTTGGGATTGGAACTATTATATTCTTCTTGAAGTCTGAGGGAATTTCACCTCATACATCTTGCTCACCAGATGGTAGAGTTTTGTCAGGACTGGCTCTCCCAAGGCTGTCAGTAGTTCCAATGGATTGTTGTCTACTCCCGGGGCCTTGTTTCGACTCAGGTCTTTCAGTGCTCTGTCAAATTTTTCACGCAGTATCGTACCTCCCATTTCATCTTCATCTGCATCCTCTTCCATTTCCATAATATTGTCCTCAAGTACATCGCCCTTGTATAGACCCTCTATATATTCCTTCCACCTTTCTGCTTTCCCTTCTTTGCTTAGAACTGGGTTTCCATCAAAGCTCTTGATATTCATGCAAGTGGTTCTCCTTTCTCCAAAGGTCTCTTTAATTTTCCTGTGGGCAGTATCTATCCTGCCCCTAGCAAAATAAGCCTCTACATCCCTACATTTGTCTTCTAGCCATCCCTGCTTAGCCATTTTGCACTTCCAGTCGATCTCATTTTTGAGACGTTTGTATTCCTTTTTGCCTGCTTCATTCACTGCATTTTTATATTTTCTCCTTTCATCAATTAAATTCAATATTTCTTCTGTTACCCAAGGATTTCTAATAGCCATCGTCTTTTTACCTACTTGATCCTCTGCTGCCTTCACTACTTCATCCCTCAGAGCTACTCATTCTTCTTCTACTGTATTTCTTTCCCCATTCCTGTCAATTGTTCCCTTATGCTCTCCCCGAAACTCTGTACAACCTCTGGTTAGTCAGTTTATCCAGGTCCCATCTCCTTAAATTCCCACCTTTTTGCAGTTTCTCCAGTTTTAATCTACAGTTCATAACCAATAGATTGTGGTCAAAGTCCACATCTGACCCTGGAAATTTCTTACAATTTAAAACCTGGTTCCTAAATCTCTGTCTTACCATTATATAATCTATCTGATACCTTCTAGTATATCCTGGATTCTTCCATGTACACAACCTTCTTTTATGATTCTTGAACCAAGTGTTAGCTATGATTAAGTTATGCTCTGTGCAAAATTCTACCAGACGGCTTCCTCTTTCATTTTTTACCCCCCATCCATATTCACCTACTATGTTTCCTTCTCTCCCTTTTCCTACTCTCCCTTTTCCTACTCTCGAATTCCAGTCACCCCTGACTATTAAATTTTCATCTCCCTTCAGTACCTGAATAATTTCTTTTATCTCATCATACATTTCTTCAATTTCTTCATCATGTGCAGAGCTAGTTGGCATATAAACTTTTACTAATGTGGTAGGCATGGGCTTCATGTCTATCTTGGCCACAATAATGCATTCACTATGCTGTTTGTAGTAGCTTACCCGCACTCCTATTTTTTTTTATTCATTATTAAACCTACTCCTGCATTACCCCTATTTGATTTTGTATTTATAATCCTGTATTCACCTGACCAAAAGTCTTGTTCCTCCTGCCACCGAACTTCGCTAATTCCCACTATAACCAACTTTAACCTATCGATTTCCATTTTTAAATTTTCTAACCTACCTGCACAATTAAGGGATCTGACATTCCAAGCTCCGATCCATAGAATGCCAGTTTTCTTTCTCCTGATAACGATGTCCTCTTGAGTAGTCCCCGCCTGGAGATCCGAATGGGGGACTATTTTACCTCCGGAATATTTTACCCAAGAGGGCGCCATCATCATTAAACCATACAGTAAAGCTGCATTCCCTTGGGAAAAATTACGGCTGTAGTTTCCCCTTGCTTTCAGCCGTTCGCAGTACCAGCACAGCAAGGCCGTTTTGGTTAGTGTTACAAGGCCAGATCAGTCAATCATCCAGACTGTTGCCCCTGCAACTACTGAAAAGGCTGCTGCCCCTCTTCAGGAACAACACGTTCTTTCTGGCCTCTCAACAGATACCCCTCCATTGTGGTTGCACCTACGGTACGGCCATCTGTATCGCTGAGGCACGCAAGCCTCCCCACCAACGGCAAGGTCCATGGTTCATGGTTTAATATTCATACAGCTGCTTCTCTTTTCTCCAAGGATTTCGTTAATTTTGCTACTGATGGCATCTCTCTCTCCCATGTCATGCTTGCTTCTACGACTTCCAATCCTGCTTATGTCTTTGGTATTTTTTTTGTCAACCTCATTTTTTAGATATATTTTCCTTCTGTCTTCTTCATTTGACGTATTTTTATACTTTTTCCTGTGGTCAAATTCAACATCTCCTATGTTATCCAAATATTAGTACTAGTCCTGTTCTTTTTACCTATCGATCATCTGCTGCTTTCTTCACTACTTCATCTGTTAAGCATACACATTCATCATCTGCCATGTTCAGTCAGTCATTATCTAATGCTCCCATTGAAACACACAACTACTTCTATTTCTTTCAACTTATCCAGGTCCCATCTCCTCAATTTCCTAACTTTGTGCAGTTTTTTCAATTTTAATCTGCTGTTTATAATCAATAAATTATGTTCAGAGTCCATAACTACTCCTGGAAAAGTCTTCCAGTTAAAATCTGGATTAAAATACTCCTTTTATACAATCAGTTCAGAACTTTCTAGTGTCCCCAGGTCTCTTCCACATATACAATCTTCTTTCATGATTCTTAAGGCAAGTGTTAGTGATTTCCCGTTGCCCATCACCATTAACTTTTTGTGTGCCATAACTATCTGAATAATTTCCTTTATATCATTATACATTCCTTCAATCTCTTATTCATTTGTGGAGGTAATTAGCATATAAACTTTTACTGCTCTGGTGCATGCTGCCTTCGTGTATTTTAGCTACAATAATTTGTTCACTAAGCTGTTCATCGTTATACCCTAATTCCTATTTTTTTAAAATTCATTATTACACCTATCCTGCATAGTCCTATTTCATTTTGTGTCGACAGCCCTGTACTGACCTGACCAGAAGCTCTGTTATGCTTATCAACACATTTCACAAATTTGCACTATAGTCAACTTCAACTATCTATTTTCCTTTTGAATCCTCTAACCTATCTAATTGATAAAGGGATCTAATATTTCAAGCTCCAACTTGAGGTTTGATAGTTTTGTTTTCCCTGGAGGTTATATTTTGGGTAATTCTTCTCCAGTGATCCGAATGGAGCACTATTTTACCTTCAGAATGTTTTACCTGAGAGGATGCCATCACTTAATCACACAGTAAAGCTGCATATCATTACGGAAGAAAAAGCGGAAAAATGGCTATAGTTTCCCCCTTGCTGACAGCTGTTCACAGTAACAGCACAGCAAGGGCATGTTGGCTAATGTTGCAGGGCCAGATCAGTTGATCAACCAGACTATTGCCCACCTGCAAATATGGATAAGAATGCTGCCCCTTTTCAGGAACCATGGTTAGTCTGGCCCCTCTGCATATACCTTTCTGTTGTGGTTATTTGTACTGTTGAGGCATGCAGACTATCTCATCTTGGCAAGATCACGGCTTGTGGGGAGACATTCTCTCTACACTTTGCATTACTGTTTTCAGTTAAGTGGATTCATGTTGCTCCTGTATGTTTTCTAATATTGTCCACCCACTTTCTTTTTAGTAATTGTCTTCTTTTACCACTCAAAAACCAGAAAAGGACTTAATATCCCCATCTACAATCCATTTGCCTGGCTCCATGTCCTGCCCCCTTCTGTTAATTTTCGTAGCCCAAATTAATATCTTACACTTCAGCCTGTTTGTTGTCCATCCATCCCTCACTCACTCAGCAACACACAGTTTCTCAATGGTTTTCAGATTGAAAATCCACACCATACTGGCATTTGTCAAACCTGACACTACACACAAATTGCAAACTTTCCGTTTCAAACCTATTGTAGCTTCAAAACTTTGCAGGACAGTTTTACTCCCGGGTTTGTTTCTTTCACTGCCCTAAAAACAAGGAACTTAACAATTTGTTGTATGCCTTCAATACTTCCGATTCATCTCTCAAACGAATCAAATGTTTAAAGAAAGTTCTGAATACTTTTAAAATACTCTTTGTTCTCAGTTACTGATGTAACATGATTCTACCCAACAATAAATATAACTGCACCTTCTCACATTCTCTCAAAGATATTTCTGAATAGTTGTATGGAGTTATCCACATTCTATACTGTTGCTACATAACACTCTCACTTCCTCTTTAATAGTTGCCTTGAAATATTTCAAATTTTCTCTCTAGCCCTCTCTGCACCTGCAACATCTTTTATTGCTTACATAAGTACCTTTGATAAATAACTGATGATTGGGTATAATCTATTTGTTAGTATGCTAAGGTCGTAATTTGGATCTAGTATTTCTTCATTTAATCATGTCTGGTAGTCTCTCTCTTTTTTCCAACTTTGTCTTCATTATTCCTCCACACAGTACGTGGCTATGGCCACTTCAAAGTCTCATGTGGTTTAGAATCATCATATCCTGTGCAATTCCCTTGTTGTTTGATAAAATAGTGAATTTCATTTTTTGTTCCACTTTGAATGTGTCAAGTACATTTTCTATTTATTTTCTTCAGGATGACTGCAGTCAAAACCCAATCTCACTGGCAAAAAAATTATTGCATTGTCCGTGTCATTTATACAGCCATACTGAAAAATCAAGTTTTAGTTTTTGCCCTACTTTTGAGTTAACACTCCCTCTCCCAGATTATAATTTCTGGTAGGATCTTCTGCCAGTTCATTGAGGTCTTTCGATCTCCTCCTCATAATGTGAGCCCATAGGTGCACAGACTAATTATTTCTGTAGGAAGAGATTTTCTTTATTTTTAAAACAAATGCTCCCACTCTGTCCAAGATTGCTACATATCTGTTTTTAAATTATTTCTTGATTACAATAAAGCCTAGTTCTGAAATTCCTACTTGCTCTGTTTCACCATAATAGCACACATTTCCCAATTTTAATTCAATTTGTTCTTTGATCGATATCTAATTATATACCATTTGATTTAAACTATAACATGTCTTTCTGTTTACTTATACACAAGTTACATTTGTTTATGTCAAGAGCCAATTTTACAACCAGCAACATGTGTCAATTCTCAGCAGGTTTTGTTCCACTTCACTAAAATCTTGTTGTTGAAATTTCCCTATTTACCACATACTTCCAAAGCTTTTAAGATCATTTTTACTTAATATACTTCCCTAACATATTTCTTTGGTACAGTTGCTGTAAGTCATTGAGGATAAGATAATCTTTATACTTCCTGGCAAAGATTTCATATACGTGTACAGCAAGCCACTACCAAGACCCTTAGCCTGATTCTGAGACAACTAAGAATGATGAACTAGATACTACAACTTCTCAAAATAAATAAGGGTGCCATGTTACAGTATATTCCCATAGCCATGCTTCTCTTTACTGGACGAGAACAAGTGACCAAAACACATCTGCTCTGCGAAAAATGTTTGTCAATCCGCATGTGGCAGTGAGTTCCACTGATTGAAGTTTGATCTGGGCTAGCTGACTGACATTGGAATTGGAATTAAATCACTTGGGTCAAACACTTAAAAAAAAAAACCAACATTAAAATTATTAATATCAACTTACTCCTATTCTTGAGTTATTATAATTCCTAAACATCTGATTATTTATTTTGATTGTGTCAGATACACAGATGATGCAAACCATTACAATGATATTAACAAGCACAGAACATATAATTAAATATGAAACTGCATGGTTTGTGAAATATTCCTTCGTTATTTCTGTTGTGTGATAAAATACAACCTGAATTTCAAAGGCAGTTCAAAACAACAGTGACAGACACTGTGTTTCATTACATTTGGTAAACCTGAAAGAACCTTTTGTGGCATCACGCACATACTGACAATAAAAATTTCAATTGTTCATTGTACCATGCAGCTAGGCACTTGCAGCAGGCTGGCCAAGCAGGACCCTGAGCTGCTCCACAAAGTGCCAACAACAACATTGGGCCTGCAAATCCACTCCAAGCACCAATAGCTGTCGCTACAGTGCCTGCTACAGCCAGAGATGCTGCCGCTGTAAGACGTGGTCCCATACGATCAGCAGTGGCACCACCGAGTGCCTGTGCCAAGGCATAAGGCAGTAGTAATGCAGTGTCTAGCAAGCCCAGACGAGATCTAGATAGCCCCAGTTCCTTGGCCATTCCAACCTGCAAATGGGTAGACAGCACCAATATTATCTCAGTTGCATTAATAAACCACATAATTTCACTCAACTCTGTCAGTGCATAATAAAAGATGACAATGACATTAAAAAGGAAACACTTCCTGGGGTTCTTCAAGTATTTGTTTGACCATAAACTGACTTTCAGCTACTTATGCACATGTGTGTTTTTGAGTTAAATTTGTAAAACAATTTACTGTTTAACTGCATACGATGATAATCACAAGCGTCTCTGGCCATTCTCAAGTGACGACTGAATGGTACAACCACAGGTAAAGTGACTTGCAACTTACACAGACATTACGGATACAGATGATTGATTAAATGGTGAGATACAGTGTGTTAATTTTTTAATTATGAAGAAATCACTAAGTTAATAAAAAGGAGCCATAAAGTAGAGTTTACTATTGTAATCTGACATTTGCACAACTTAAAGTTAATTTTACAGAATTTAGGAAGGAGGTAATATTTGCACTTTTAAGATATGGCTGGCATTGTGTGTCATATTTACTGATTTCAAACATTTCTATCTTTCTATTTCTGACAGTATGTAAAATATCAAAATGCACTTAATGTGGGTAGTTTTCCGTTAAAAGAAGTTCCAAAAAGATTGATTTCTGTATTTCCTAGGCTTCAAGTTCTCTCATGTTCTGATAAACTAATTGACATAGGCCTCTCTGACTGATGCACACACTTTTATACACTATTTGCTACAGGTTTCACTGTGTCTTTACTGCTGAATTCGCCGTAAAATGTATCCGTAACTGCAAGACTAACTTTTTTGCAACACTCTTTGAAATTCTGCTAAAATATGGGTTAATGCACCTGTTTTTGTAACTACTGACTGGCTAGTTTTGGTCAGAATTACATAAGTGGTAATTTTACACAGAAGTTTCACTACTATTGACAAGCACTTAACAGCAACAGCAGCGGCAGCAGCAGCAGCAGCAACAACAACAACAACAACCTAATTTATTAATAATAATTAAAAAAGATACAATTAAACCATTGGTATAGAGAGCTACATATAAAATCAATGGCCAAGCACAGAGAAAAAGTAGCCACTGGCCAGTCAGGCAGAGCTATGCAAATTAGGTTATCTGAATACAAAAGAACCTGGAGATTAGAACAGACATAAATCAATCTTTTCGGAATATCTTTCAACAAAAAATTACCCACACGCTTTAATTTGTGACTTTTACACAGTGATATGAAAATCAGAAAGATTACACTACCGGAAATCAATAAATATACTACACAGAATGCTATCTTAGTTTTAAACAACCAAGTACAATTCCATTTTTCACTCAGTTAAAAATGCTTCAGTCAATGAAAGTATCAGTTAACAATAGTTAATTCAACTTTACTTTTAATTTATTGTTAAAAATATCATTTAAGCATGATATAAAAAATAATATGCAATCTGGTGTCTTCCTGGAGTATTTCTAACTTGGAAAATTCTTGGATATTTGTCTGGATCATGTCATAAGTTCTGCTAGATATTTCAGCAAAAAAGCTCGTAGTGATCTTCAGGTGGTTCCTTATGGCTACTGCTCCGCTCTTGTCGATGTTCTATACATGTTGGCTGTTACCCCCTCCATATCTCTGCTCATGTTGCTATGTGTGCAGTCACAGCAGTAGGTAGCAGCAGTGGTGGTGGTGAAGGTAGTGGTGCCAGGTTGCAAACTGTGACATTCAGTGTCCACACTTTCATTGTCAGGTGTGGACAGCTGCAGATGTTACTCCTGTGCTCAAAATATAAACAAAAAATATATAAACTTCTTGATGAAGCAGTGCACAGGAAGACAGACTAAGATCTGTCAAGTTGCCTCTGGAGGAAAAACACTGAACATCTTTGCAGTACCTTCAATGTGAACACTGTTAATAAACTCTGACCATGAGCTGCTGCACCATCACAGCTGTATGAGCTGCCAAAAGTTCACAAAGGGGGCATTCCACAGTATCCCACAGTTAGAAATGTAGGAGCATGGCCATACACCTAACTGTTCTCCTGAGTCCATCTGTGGGGAAATGCAAACATCACATCTGCAATTCCATTCATTTTGTATATCTACAAAAACTTCACCTCACTGATAGTGACCTGTTGGTGAGTCGTCATGACCCTCTTCACCAGGGTACCACTAAAGGAATTCATGGAATTGATAAACAGGAAATTTGAGACCAACCTGATGAGGATCTTTGAGTTTGTGCTTACCTCAATTTACTTCCTATTCAATGGAAATTACAGCTACAGTTGGGTGGGACAGGATGGCACCCTCCCCCTTCTTGATGTCTTGGCGAAATGGAAACCATATAGCAAGCTGGGATACGCTGTGTATAGAAAACCTACACACTGACCAGTATCTACATGTTCCCAGTAATCACCACAACTCCCAGCCCAAAGGAATTTTATGCACACTTGTTCATAGCAATCCCAGCAGCAAGCAGAAAGGGCTTGTGTTTTGGCAGGTTGTACTTAGAGAACAGCAGGAGGAAACAGGAGCACAAATCACTAGCACACATCCTCTTTGTTACCAATATCTCCAGAAAAGTTGGCAGAATCTTGGAACATCACAATGTTACAAGCGTATTTCACCCATCCCCTAAGACGTTGATGCTACTAGATTTGGTAAAGAACAACCTAGGCCTTGGCAAACCAGCAGTCTACCAAATCCCATTAGTATGGCAAAGCATACATTTGGGAAACTGTGTGAATTGTATAAGAGAGGTGCCATGAACACCACACACAAGTATGTCAGATCGCCAAATCAGCAGTGGCCGACAATAGTACAAAAAATGACCATACTACAGACTACAACAATAGCAAGACACTTAGGCAATCTTCCTCCTCCTGGGATTGCGTGATAAAGAGGTAATTGAAAGAGTCTAATTAACAAAGGCAGTGGCCTACAGCTGATCCCAGTAAGTAACCTTGCAGTAAGCCTAGAAAAAGAAAACCATTCCCACATAGCAACACCAACCCTTGACAGCAGTACAGAGACAGGAGATTGCAGTTCACAGCCTGGCACCGCTACTTGTATCATAGCCCCACCCGCTGTAGCAGCTGCACAGATAGCAACATAAGCAGCAGGAGGAGGAGGCATAGCAGCCAATGTATGTAGGATGATGACAAGAAGTGAGGAGCAACAGTCATCAGGAACCACCAAAAGATGGTAATGAATCTGTCTGCCAAAATATTGTGGAGAAATAAAAATGTGACACGGTCAGGCATCTCATAATTCTACAAGTAGAGAAGTAATACTTTTCTTTGTAAATATCTTGTATCATCATTTTACAAGTTTTTGTATCGGTAAAGTATCAACTCATTTTATCTGTGATTGCATCATCCGATGGTGGCCTAAGAAGCTGAAAGCCAGTTTGTAATCAAATAAATAATATTTGCAGAACACCTGAACAGGGTTTATTTATTAGTGTGAATTACCCAACTGTTTTTCACAGCTAACATCAGTTGAAATAAGCCAGTAAAATTAAATGACTAATTATTCCCACTTCTTTTGACCTTTAGTATTAGTATTTTTATTTCATTAATGATTTTACTTATTTCTGTTGCATAAAAATATTTTTTCCATTCTCCATTAACCAAGTGATTTATCTCTGGAGACGCTCGATAAGAAATAATAAGACACAGCTAAACAAGAACAAAAGTTTATTATGACCACAATACAGAGATTTAATAACAAAGGAAAACTCTTCTCAATACAAAAATAAAATAACTTCTCCGACACTAACAGGCATATGCCTCAAATACACAATGAATAAATGTAGTGGGACATAAGGACTATGCCACTGATAATCCCTAACAACGGAGGTTGAGCATTGGGCATAGTTGACTAACAGGTACATCACAGGATATCGCTGGAAAGTCTTAGGTCCCACTATGGTGGCTTCTGATCGGGCACTGACTGATGGGCTGCTAAGAGCCAGCACACGAATTGGCCCAGATCTTTGGTGGAATGTACTGCTGACGTGTTGGCTCAAGCCGCCCCATCTAGCCAGGGCTGTGAGGAATTCATACCGATCCATTTCGCAAGCATTACACAGCAAAGGAAATAGGTTCCTGTCACAGAGCACATCAGGTGGAGCTTGTCCTGCCATCTGTCATGCTTGTTGTGATTGATACAGTCTGGGGATGTAATGCCTTGTTCATATACAAACCCTTCGTGCTTCTGTGGGAGGGCTTGCCAACCGTTTAGGCAAACATTGGGTACAAGGCACCAAGCATTTTTGTTTCTTTAACTGGAATGAGGTTACAATTTTTCTAGCCTATTTTCATACATGAAGCTCTTACTCTAAGTCACAAAATATCAGCAATACATCAAACTAGATCTAGGACTTTTGGGTGCAATAGAGTGATGACGAAAGTATGAAGTTTTAGTTGAAAAAGTTACCAATTCCAGACACAAAAATTTATAATGGAAATCCTGTATAAGTCATTAAATCATAAACCTAAAAAAAAAAAAAAAAAAAAAAAAAAAAAATTACTCTAGAACTGAAAAACCTATGGAAAAAGCCACTGACTGAGGTTGCATCTACAATTACTCGGCAAATATTTGTAAATAGAAAAGGAACATTCTTCTTCAACAGAAATAGGAGCATATTTTATTTCTAAATGGTCATGCACATTTTTTGCATTCTGGCATGGCATCTACAACTCTGTATACAACCTGAAGGTTATTACAGGTAGACACGGCAGCTTTTAATCGAGTACCACATCTAGTGATAAAGGGGAAATCTGATAAAGGAAGTCTTTCTATAAATTTACTTTTGTATTATGGAAAACCACTTATCAAGATTTACCAAACACGAGATACAAATTCATGTAAGTGTATGCATCTTAATACTTCACTATCTCTATAATATTGTGCATTATGCAGATAATGTGCGGTAAGGTACAGAACACGGACTTGAGATTTGGAAAGACAAGTAACATGTAAGGAAATTTATCTGTAAGCATACCTTATCATATTTCATTCCATCAAGCCACTATACAAACCATGCATTGTTAAAACTTCACATTGTGGTGGAACTGTTTATTTTTTCCAGGAGAAGGTCACAAAGAATCTGTTTCCCTTTTTCTTCACTAAAGTGTACCACTAAAATACTCAACATGTTTGTTCTGTACATCAGTGTTTCATATAGAATAAAATATACTGAATCATCAGAAACTACTTGCCCTACTTGAGATATCTTTTCTTCATGTAGAAGCTGGAGGTATTACTTTCTTAATGTAATCTCTTTGGTAATGGACTTTTCATTATACTTCAAAATACGATTTCATAATGGGACTGTTGGGGCTAGAAAGCAGAGTACCACATAGCAGAAATGCCACCACTGTGTCAAACATTTTTCTTACTTTTGGGATTGAAGATACCAGTGGTGTGTTACCACATTATTTACACTTTTTAGTTCCTTATTCTTGCCATGTTTTGTGCTTTCCAGAAGCTGCAGAATGCAATTTCGTATATGGTTTTCAGAAATTGTGACAGAGACATTACAAATAATACCTTACACCCTGAGAATAATCACTACTACTGAACAACGTCACACATTCTGTCATCACCCACTTTGGATTCCGACAGCTTTAATGAAGACAAAAGAGCAAAATTAAACAAGCAGAACATCATCATAAGTTGCATTGGCAACACTCTTCACTGTATGCGACGTACTGAAACCCAAAATGCTTCTGCATATGGCACGGTCACCCTACGAACAGCACGGTGACCCTTGTTAGCAATTACTTGAGTAATTTCACCTTCCATGAATTTTCACAGACAATTCAAGTAAAACAGGAACAACTTTTGTTGTTACATTAGCCTTTTGCGATTGATTTACTCAGTTGTTAAAAGCACTTCATCAATTTTCTCTTACATATTTTATTTGGGATTTTTTAAAAATTTTTGTTTGTTATTCATGACAAGATATAGTATCTTGTATTACTAAACTACAATTCTTTCTTCACTATATACAAAGTGTCAAAACATTTCTGTTCAGAGTATTATGGTACTGCTTTTACTTCTGTTTGTAACTTTACGCGTATTTAGGCAAGCTAATCAGCTGCCTAGAATTAGTACAAGGTGAGATGATTATTTTTTTTTTTTAAGCTGTGCGGCCCCACGGCCAATGAACAATGCGGCCGGACTGGCCACCACAGCTGCTCCAGGTGAGTGCATGCATTAACAAAGGACCGGATGTGGGGAAAATCCCTAAGCTGGGAATGTGGACAGCTGTTACTCGCATGGCCTTTGTGCAGGAGATGCTCCGAGAAGTGGCAGTATCTCGGACAATCTTAAAAATGGTTAGGTTACTGCTCTCTCAATCTGACGATAACTAACTCACATCAAATATTAATGTAAATCTGAATACATTTACGATCTCAGAAAAGTGAGGCACATCCAAAGACAGAACAGTATTTCAATATCTTTAAAACTAAAGAAGTTTATATTTCACGGCGAATATAAATTTTCACAATGAACCTGTGAATTAACAACTTCTAATCGCTTCAAGCAATTTCAACGTAATGATATCTCAGATGGCAGCATTGTGCTATAGCTATCGTCCCTGAAAGCTGTGTGTCTGTATCTATTTTATTTATTGACTTATAACATCTTTTATATGCTTTCATTATGCAAATGTTACTCAGAACATCCTATTCTCCACATTTACAGAGCAAATGAATACAGCCTCAGTGCCTTATATTTTGTCGTACTTGTGTATTTATTTACTGCACCTTTAGTATTTAGCCAGTCACTTTACTTAAATATTGAGTGCAAGTGCTAATAAAAAACTGTGCTAATTTAAAACTGGTCAATCGCATGTGTTAGCGGACATCACAACTGAAAAGAGAACCAAAAGATGCTTCTGTTAAGAAGATGTAAATAATTGTTTAAATACTATTTAGCAATAATCAGGTCATTTACCATGAGTATACTTGCACAAGAATACTGCCATATTTATTTATGGACAAAATTTTAATATAGTTATTGTATTACTATAATTTGTAATTATTGTACATTATCTGGATATGTATAACATTTCTTTATTTAAATATTATTATAACACGTAAGTTTAGTCCATGATGTGGTCAACTTTAATCACACCATGTCTGTAGAGATTGAGAAATATGTATTTTTTTATGGGAATGGCCTTCTGCCAAAGAGTTTGACAGCGGCAGAACAGTGCTAAGAGTCAAGTGAAGACTGGGACTTCTTGAGTGAAGAGCTCTAGGGAGCGATCCTGGACACACTGTATCGAGTGCTTGAAGAAAGCAGATTGCCTATGGTAATGTGCATGATTCACCGATGTAGGTGATGGATTCTGAGCGGGAATGGCTGCTACAATACTCTCTAACTTTTGAAGGGACTAACTCATGAGAGATCTGAATGTGCACCAGGAACTGAGAACAGATTGAGTATGGGTTACTATTCTTTCTATCGCTTATGTGAATCATCATGTTGAACTCTGAAGTGTTCTGAGCTGATGAATATTTCGTATACTGTGATCATGAAATGGACTTAGTTTTTGCAAATCTTTGATGACTATTTAGTTCGAGTATTTTGCTACCATCCTTGTAACACACTCAACATAACTTGACTGCATTTGATAAGGGTATTTTCTGTCTGTATTTTAACTGATTATTGTAGGACCATTCCCCATTTATTTGAGATGTCCTTTCATGAATGAACATTATTCATCATAATTCTTTGTCATCTACATCAATTATAGACATTAGAATAGAACATTTTATTAAATTATTCATTTAACTTTTATTTTATATTTCTGTGTATTATATTAATTCACAATTGTAGCCAGTGCGTAGACTAATTGCCTGCAGGATCATAGGTACAGTTTATCATCTGCAGCAAATTAGTTGAGGAGCATGAAAGCAAATGTGTGCAGCTCTACCCTACGACTACAGTGAGCAATTCTTTTTAAATAGAGGCATGCACAGCCCAAGTATCTAAGTTGCAAGTAATATTAGGCAAAGTCCAAACTGGTTTGCTTGTATGGGACGCTGTTTGAAGAGCAGCTACACTCAGCAGTTAATGTTAAGTACTGTTGCAATTGGGAGCTCATCCGGGATATGAATCTAATCCATTTTGAAGAGTAATTGTAACGCTAACACTTTAAAGTATTCTGTGAGCCAGGTCCACAATAAACTGCATGATAGGCAGTTTGTGTGAAGGCTCCAAGCATAAGATACTGCAGCAGTTATGTGTGTGATGATTCGTAGCCAAAGTTAGGCATGGGAAAGTTAGCTGTGAAACTTCAAGAAAAAAGAAGGAGGCTATGCAGAGGCAAGCTGAGTTCGAGTTTACAGCGACCAGCAGCAGCGGAGACTTCAATGGCATGTGAGTGGCTACTGAGCGGCCATGGCAACGTGGGCCACTGGCAGCGAAGTCGAGTTCATCGACAGCACCTGCATTTTCGGCAGCAGTAGTACAGCAGAAGCAGCCAGCATAACTCACAAGTTAAGGACTTGTACCAACAGTATTAATATGTGTAAAACCGCAGAGTCATCATCAGTGATGGAGTTTCCAGCAATTAAGCGATCACCCAGGATGTGTGGTTAAAATGATGTTAATGGGCCAGGTAGTCCAAAATCTGAGCATGGTGATAGGTACCTTGATAAGAGCAATATTAATGGAGCAGATAGTATGAAATCAGAGAAAGGAGATTTAACTGCAGATGATTCCATCGCATGGTTAAGGAAAATTCTGACAAATTTGAACTCTAAAATGGGGGTCTTGGGTAGGAACATAGGTACAGAAAAACAGAGATAGGTGCAGTAGAGACAAATGTTGCAGAAACAGTAAAAGCTGATGTGAAGAAAATTAAATCAGATATAGAAGGCATGATTGATTCAAAATTAGAAGCTATAAGGGATGATGCAGACAAAATTTCTGAGAAGGTTGGCCTGGTTAACACCAGAGTTGACACTATAGAAAAAGATTTTGGGGACAAGTTGGAAAAGACACATTACGAGCTGGGTGGTAATGTTAAGAAGCAAAATCCACTTGAAGTGACCAGTAAGTCAATTAACAATTTGTCTGGTAGTGTGTAGGAAAGAGGTAATGAAAGACAGACAGACAGCAGTTGGAAGCAAAGATTTATAAGGATGCTGTGCAGATGAACAGCAGTTTAATGACAAGAGGGCAAAATTAAATTCTTAAGCAGTGAATCAGGCTACTACTGTGATAGGTGTTACATGGGTTAATTAAAATACCATCCAGGTGCTTGCTGTGTGGTTTTGTGATAGTGTTGGAAGTGGCAAAGATTAAGTTTGCTAAAAGACATCTTGAGGGCAATGCACAACCATGGGCAAATTTAATGAGTGCTTTATATAGTACCTATGAAGAGTTTGAGAAGTGTTTCCTGATCAAATTCTGGAGTGAAGCGAAAGAAATGTGACTTCAGAATGAGTTCCTAAATGGCTCAAGTTTCAAACAAGAAAGTGGGTCGCTGTGGGATTTTTGCGCATAGGAACTAGCTAAGTTGATGAATATAAATCGTCCATTGGAAGTGTTGACAAGGATTATGATGCTCAAGAGATGCTTGCCAAAATATTTACAATTGGATCTTGTCCCCAGTCCGACAAATTCCATCAATGAATTTTTAGATTTAGTTTGAAAACTTCACAAGGCGCTGAAGCTCAAAACACACAGTAGGAACAGTAGACAATGAAATGGGTTCCAGTATAGCAACAAAATTAATATCCACAATAATTATAATAATCATAACAGAAATTATTATCAATGTAATAATAATTTTCAAGGGGGAAATGGAAACTGGAACTTTTATAAATGAAACCAAAACTGGGAATTAAGGTTTGAGGGGCAGGAGCCTCATGAAATGCAACATTAGAATAAGAGGTCGAAAAACTAGAGAACGCCGCATCTCACGTCCAGAGCTAGCAAAATAAACCAGCATCGAAAGGGATATGTTATTTCAAAATTCTGTTAGTGTTGAAAATTCGGCAAGGTAGTCACAAATGTTGGAAATGAATGTTAGAACAAGTAAGAATAAAACGGGAAATAATTTTACGCAGCACAACTGTAAAGAGGGTGCAAAAGAAAGGTTGTAAATGCGTAGAGAAATTTGATAATGAGGATATGGGACTGAAAAATTTATTTTGTGAAAGGAAAGTGAATGTTGGAAGGAATGTGTATTTGGTGGAAAATTCTGTACTCAGAAGAGAGGCTGAGGTCAATCTGGTGTCGGTTAATCCGTCAGTGAGAGAGCACTGCGTGTTCCTGCTGCTAATAAGGCGAGTACACCGTTCGTTTACTACATATCTTTACGTACAAGTTTCAAACAGGAGCGAGTTCAGAAATGGATAGGCACTGTGATTGCTGTGTACAGATGCGAGCTGAGTCGGTGATCCTTCGCTCCCAGTTGCAGGCAGTGCTGGCTTCCATCACACAGCTTGAGACTGCTGCCAAGGGTCATCACCGTGGGGGTTCGGACACGGGGATGCGAGAGAAGTCGAGCACGACCCATGTGTCCCCCAATCGATCCACTGCTGTGGCCGCCCCGGGTACTGCCTACACTGAGGTTGACCCCTCACCTGTGGTCGAGTGGGAGATAATTTCAAAGTCTGGCAGGCAGTGAAAGACTTTCCGTGGGGCTGATCATAGGGCCTGCCCGGTTCATTTGACGAAGATATAATCATCCACCCAGTTCCAGAGGAAGCTTCTCAGCCTGCAAGGTCTGGGCATTCATAGAGGGTGGGTTTGCTGGTAGTTGGGAGCTCCTTAGGAACATGGCTGCCAAGGAGGGGAAGGAAGCCACTGTGCACTCCATGTGCACACCGGAAGGAGCCATTCCGGATGTGGAAAGGGTGCTTCCGGATGCCATGAAGTGTACAGTGTGCAGCCAACTGCAGATGGTAGCCCATGTCAGTATCAATGATGTGTCTCTCTTTGGATCGGAGGAGATTCTTTCTGGCTTCGGGCAGCTAGCAGAAATTGTAAAGACTGCCAGTCTTGCTTGCAAGATTAAGGCGGAGCTCACCATCTGCAGCGTCGTCGACATAACCGACTGTGGTCCTTTGGTGCAGAGCCGAGTGGAGGGTCTGAATCAGAGGCTCAGGTGGTTCTGTGACTGTGTAGGATTCAGATTCCTTGATTTGCATGATCGGGTGGTGGGTTGCCGGGTTCCGCTTAATAGGTCAGGAGTCCACTACACACAGGAAGTAGCTACATGGGTAGCGGGTGCTGTGTGGAAGGGACTGGGCAGTTTTTTAGGTTAGTGTCTCGGGAAGCCACAGAAAGAGCGTCCATCTAAAAGGGGGCAGGTAAAACACACTAAGGTAGTTGTAGAAACGATTGATATTGTAGTTGTAAACTGTTATAGCTGTGTTGGGAAAGAACCAGAGCTCCAAGCCCTAATAGAAAGCACTGAAGCTCAAATAGTTGTAGGTACAGAGAGCTGGCTAAAGCTGGAAATAAGTTCAGCGAAATTTTTTCAGACAATCTAACAGTGTTCAGAAAGGATAGATTAAATACAGCTGGTGGTGGAGTATTTATTGTTGTCAGAAGCAGTTTGCCTTGTAGTGAAATTGAAGTAGATAGTTCCTGAGAAATAGTACGGGTAGAGGTTATACTTGACAATCGGACTAAACTATTAATTGGATCGTTTTACCAACCCCCGACTCAGAAGATATACTATATATTTCAAATAGGTACCCCACTCATACAATTATAGTCTGTAGCAACTTCAATCTACCCTCGAAATTCTGGAAAAATTGTATGTTTAAAGCCGGCAGCAGGCATAAAACATCATCCAAAATTGTACTGAATGCTATCTCAGAAAATTATTTTGAACAATTAGTTCATGAGCCTACTCTTGAGCCTACTCTAAGCACAAATGGTTGCAAAAGCATACTTGACCTCTTAGCAACAAATAATCCTGGACAAATAGGGAGTATCATGATGAATACAGGGATTAGTGACCACAAGTCAGTTGCTGCTAGGCTGAATACCGTAACACCCGCAACCATCAAAATGAAATGCAAAGTACATCTATTTAAAAAATCTGATAAAAATGCTCTTAACACATTTTAAAGAGACAGTCTCCACTCCTCCTGATCTGATCACATAAGCGCAGTTAAGATGTGGAATGATTTCAAACAGATAGTATCGACGACAGTTAGATATATAAAACATAAATTAATAAGTGATGGTACTGATCCCCCATGGTACACAAAATGGGCCAGATCACTGTTGCAGAAGCAATAAAAAAAGCATGCCAAATTTAAAACAACGCTAAATCCTGAAGATTGGCAAAGTTTTGCAGAAGTTCGAAATATAGCGCGTGCTTCAATGCGAGATGCTTTTAATAATTTTCACAACGAAACTCTGTCTCTGGATCTGGTAGTAAACCCAAAGAGATTTGGGGCATATATAAAGCACACCAGTGGCAAGATGCAATCAATACCTTCACTGCGCGATAACAATGGTGAAGTCACTGATGACAGTGCCACCAAAGCAGAGTTATTAAACACGGTTTTCCGAAACTCCTTCACCAAAGACAAAAAGTAAATATTCCCAAATTCCTATCAAGAACAACTGCAAAGATGAGAAACATAGAAGTAGATATCCTCAGTGTAGCAAAGCAACTTAAATCACTTAATAAAGGAGGAGGAAGTTAGTGTTTAACGTCCCGTCGACAACGAGGTCATTAGAGACAGAGCGCAAGCTCGGGTTAGGGAAGGATGGGGAAGGAAATCGGCCGTGCCCTTTCAAAGGAACCATCCCGGCATTTGCCTGAAACGATTTAGGGAAATCACGGAAAACCTAAATCAGGATGGCTGGAGACGGGATTGAACCGTCGTCCTCCCGAATGCGAGTCCAGTGTACTAACCACTGCGCCACCTCGCTCGGTCACTTAATAAAGGCAAGGCTTCTGGTCCAGATGGTATACCAGTCAGGTTCCTTTTAGAGTATGCAGATGCAATAGCTCCATATTTAGCAATTATATACAACTGCTTGCTCACAGAAAGTTCCATACACCAATACCCAAAAAGGGAAATAGGAGTAATCCGCTGAATTACAGGCCCATATCACTAACGTCGATTTGCAGTAGTGTTTTGAAACATATACTGTACTCCAACATTATTAAGTACCTCTAAGAAAACGATTTATTGACACACGGTCAGAACGGATTCAGAAAATATTGTTCTTGCAGAACACAACTAGCTCTTTATATTCATGAAGTAATGAGTGCTATCGACAGGGGATGTCAAATTGACTCCATATTTTTAAATTTTCAGAAGGTTTTCAACACTGTTCCTCACAAGCGTTCCAAACTGTGCGCCTACGGAATATCACCTCAGTTGTGTGACTGGATTCATGATTTCCTGTCAGAAAGGTCGCAGTTCGTAGTAAATAGACGGAAAGTCATTGAGTAAAACAGAAGTAATATCTGGCGTTCCCCCAATAAGTGTTATAGGCTCTCTATTGTTCCTGATCTATATTAACGACATGGGAGACGATCTAAGTAGCCCTCTTAGATTATTTGCAGATGATGCTGTCATTTACCGACTTGTAAAGTCATCCGATGACCAAAATGAATTGCAAAATGATTTACATAAGATATCTGTATGGTGCAAAAAGTGGCAATAGACCCTGAATCAAGAAAAGGGTGAAGTTATTCACATGAGTGCTAAAAGAAATCCACTAAATTTCGATTACACGATAAGTCATGCAAATCTGAAGGCTGTAAATTCAACTAAATACTTAGGGATTACTATTACAAATAACCTAAGTTGGAACGATCACATAGATAATGTTGTGGGTAGAGCAAACCAAAGACTAGGATTCATTGGCAGAACACTTAAAAGGTGCAACAGATCTACTAAAGAGACTGCTTACACTACACTTGTCTGACCTATTCTGGAATATTGCTGTACGGTGTGGGATCCGTATCAGGTGGGGCTGACGGATGATATTGAAAAAGTTCAAAGGAGGGCGGCTTGTTTTGTATTATCGCGAAGTAGGGGAGATAGTGCCACAGACATGATACGTGAATCGGAGTAGCAATCATTAAAACAAAGATGTTTTTCGTTGCGATGGGATCTTCTCATGAAATTTCAATCACCTGTTTTCTCTGCCGATTGAAAAAACATTCTGTTGGCCCTCACCTACATATGGAGAAATGATAATCATGATAAAATAAGAGAAATCATGGCTCGCACCGAAAAATTTAAGTGCTCTTTTTCCCATGCGCCATTAGAGAGTGGAATGGTAGAGAGACAGCTTGAAGGTGGTTCACTGAACCCTCTGCCAGGCACTTAATTGTGAATAGAGTAATCATGTAGATGTTGATGTAATCACGTAGATGTAGATGAATTTGGTGGAGGTGGCAAGTATGACAAATTCTAATGAGGCACAATCATAGTAATGTAGGTGAAAGTAATATAGATAATAATGTATTGGAGGAAGTATATGAAGCTATCTGCGAAAGGAGTGAAGCTGAAGTCTCGTCAGTTGGAGATTAATTTTGTGGTGAATCAATGGTGGTATGCGAAAGTATTGGTGAGGGTGGTGTAGCAATAGTCTCATCAGCTAGTGATGAATTTAATTACGGATCGGCAAATGTGGGTGATTTATTGTTAATGGGAGGTGAAGGTGACATTTTAGGTGCTGAAGTTGTGAAGGTTCAAGCTACTGCATTAGGTACCTCGGAAGGAGTTTATGCACTAATTTCTATTGATGGAAGAGAACCTGTGGCTCTTGATGAAAACATGAATTTTAAGTGGATGTTGAAAGATGAACATGTAAGTGTGTCAGATAGTGTGTTAAAGCATGAGGTGACAGAGGCATCTGATGGGGATAAAATGTGGAGGAGACAGAGAGCTATCCAAGTTTGGCATACTCCATGTGTACTGTGAATTCTAATGTGGAGCTATGCAATAGTGGCAGGGCAGTTTATATGGTGTACAGGCAAAGGTTGAGAGAGTTATTCATGGTGGCTTCCATAATATATTGGCGGATGTAATGGATTTTTTAAAGTAAAGAAGCTTATGAGTTGTCACTGGATGTTAATGGAGTTGACTGTGATGAAGTTTGCAGTGATTCGATGGAAATGGGTGAGGATTTGTTTAAGAGAGATGAAGTTTCATGTTGTGTGGTTAATTGTGAGAATGTTGCAGCTACTGATATAATTACTTCAGAGAAAGGGAACAGTGTATTTTATGCTTACGAGAATGATAAAATGACAGGTTTTGAGGGTGATTTAAATCCTACAGATGAGCTGGAGATAGATCAGAAAAATCCAGGAATGGATAATGATGCTGATAGTTACTCTGAAATTATAACGTGTACTATAATAATGGAAGAAAAAGGAAGGGTAATTGAAAATGATCTTTTGAGGGAGCAGTGTTTAGAGAGGGGTGAAATTAAAAATAAGCAGTCTGTAAGTGAAGTGATCAATTTTGAAGAAGAAAGGAAGTGTGTGACTCTCAAAATTAAAAATGGTGTTGCAGAGGTAGTCACAAATGTTGTTGGTTCATTGGGAAAGAGGCCTCGAATTTGAGCATGTCAAAAAATGTAAAAAAGTGAGATTCAGAACATACATACACTGACAAGACAAATGTTGTCAGAGGCAATGGTTGCCGAGTTGACCTGTTGAACAAAAAACATGGCTTGTATTGATGTAAGAGCGTGTATATAAATGTAATTTTGTGTGTAGCACGTAAGAATTTTGGGGTTTATACAGCTTGCATAAAGAGTGAATTTGGTGGATTTAATATGTATGTAATAAAGTACAGAAGCACAATTTAGTGCAAGGAGAGTGTCGATGTTGGCCGCACAAATCTTGGTGCACGGTGTTTGGCAGGACAAAATTAATTTAATTATTCGTGTAAGAGTAATGTAAACTGTATTGTATGTAAGATCTGTAGGAGAAATTTCAAGGAGTTCTTTAAATAAGTTACCCATAGCATTTTGGATGGGTCTTTCGTGTGATATGTGTAATTTATTCCTAATTATTGTCCGCACAAAATTTGGCGCATGCATTAAAATTTAACTGCTTGTGGGAGTAGTAAATGTGTTTAGGTGCAATGTAAAAGTAAAGTTTTGGGGTATATTCCATGGGTTAATTCTGTGATGTATGTTATTTTGAAAGGGTTTTGTATAAATTTGTATGTGAAATTTTTGGGACAACTTCACAATATGTTTAAGAGAATAATTTTATGGATAAATATTTTATTATGCAAATAGGGTAGTGATGAATTTATAGAGCTGTTTAGCTGCTGAGAAAAGGAGAGCTAAATGGGTGATTTCTGTGCAGGGTAATATTAGTTCTAAAGTTTCTAATTAGATGTGGTAAAGTTGCAGAGAAATGATAAAATGTTAGTTGATTCATGATGAAAAAATTTCATAGCACGAAGGATGTATTTTCTAGCAGGAACATTAACAGAGTGTTTGAAATGTCGAACTAAAGCAAATGTGTTTTTTCCATCATGCGCTGCTGCTCGCAGTCTGGCTTCAGCTGCCAGAGACTGCGGTCATGTGTGTACGAGCTGCATTTGTGTGCGCGCGCGTGTGTGCGTGTGTGCGCGCGCGCTCTGTTTTTGACAAAGGCCTTGTTGCCAAATGCTCACTTTCCTATAGTCTTTTTGTTGTGTGTATCTGCAACTCGGCATCACCGCTACATGGTGAGTCGCAACTATTGCCAACATTCAAAATATGCAATTGCCTCAGAGAAGTAAAAATTGACTGAATGGCAATTAATACAAAAAAAATATGAAAGCGTATTTTACAAGTTTACCACATTAATTTCATCAAAGCTTTACTACTAAATAGGTAGCAAAAAGTAGGGGACAGGGGACACAAATACGTGCACTGAATTTCATTAAGGTACTCTTCATTGCTTCTTACGGGTATACACATCTGTTAATTATACAAGGAGAATCCGAAAACTACCTCCAATTATTCAGAGGCTGATAAATGTTTGTCATGAATATTAATCTGTGGAATTCTTTGCTTCAGGAAGTTCATTCACTAATTCATTGCACCAATTATCTTAGTGACTATCGGAGTGGGGATAGGTGCACCCTAGTGCACAGACGAGTTTTACAAAAATGGTTCAAATGGCTCTGAGCACTATGGGACTTGACACCTGAGGTCATCAGTCCCCTAGAACTTAGAACTACTTAAACCTACCTAACCTAAGGACATCACACACATCCATGCCCGAGGCAGAATTCGAACCTGCGACCGTAGCGGTCGCGCAGTTCCAGACCGAGTTTTATAGAGCAGGTGTCACAACTATGATACAAATATTTCTACTGACTTTCAGAATTAATCTTTCAGTCTGCAGGGGAGTGTGTGCTGATTTGAAACTTTCTCTTAGGTTAATACTGTTTCCTGCATCCTGCACTAGCACTCTAGAAAGGAACCTTTGTCTTTGAAGAGAAATGCTTTCACCACCTGAGCTATCCATGTACTCTCAGAGCAATTCTGCTAGTACTTTCCTTGTACTTTCCAAACTTCACAAAAGCTCCCCTTCAAAACTTGCAAGACTAGCACTCCAGGAGGAAAAGATATTGCAAAGAAATGGCTTAGCAATTGTTTCCAGAATGATCTTTCGTTCTCCAGCAGAGTGTATGCCATTTTGAAACTTCCTGTTGTACAAAACCTGTGTGCCAGACAGGGCTGTAACATGGAAACATGAATTTTATAGGCACTTGGTCGCAATCAGCATATTTCAAAATATTGCACATTCTGCTGCAAACAAAGATTCATTCTGGAAACAATTCCTAGGCTCTGTGTAAGTCATTTATTCACAAATTAAAGTCATCTCAATCTTTACTGAGAATTGTCCGACATTGACCTTTTTCTTCTTCTTTTACCCTATATACGTATTTTCTTGTTTTGTTCATTACTCAGTGTCTGATTGCCTTCTTCATAACAAATGTGGGAAAACTGACTAGCTATTGATATTTGAGCTATTCAATGGCCCTAATATTAAACAAAAGCTAGCGACTTCACTCAAAAGAAGTAGTTTTACTGATACATGTGACTGGAAGAGATCTGAATTTACATAAACTTATGAACTCATATTTGAGCTCAGATTCAGATGTAACCGCATTGGAAGGTATTTGTGATAACCGTATTTTACTGACTATAAGAGAGACTTTTTTCCTTCAAAAAATTGCCTCCAAAATTCAGACTTGAAATTAATGTAAAAATGTCTCATTTTAAATTCCCACCAGACTTAAAAATGGATATATTATTCAATGCTGCGAGAAAGCCATATTTATCTGGCAACAATGGATTCAACTGGCAGCAGCAGTGTGCCAGTGTGATTAATTTGAGTTTTGGGGATTCATAAGCTTGTTAACACTGTCACCCTCCTGTTCTGCCATCACAAACCCAGAACACTACCTCACCTATGATGCGTCATTGCAGTCTATAGTGTCAGTGAACTTGAACTGAAAGTGATTTATATTATCAGCAACAGTACAATATTTTTGTTGGTAGCTAGTTTCATAATGGAAAAAAATAAAGAGTATTCAAAAGATGTGACCTATAAATTGAAAGTAATAGCATATGCAAAAGAACATGGAAACAGTGCAGCTGAGCGGCTTTTTGGCCCTCCACCAACGGGAAAAAAAACCATTTGCTATTGGCGGCTAGTAAAGAAGAATGGGGGAAAAAAATTAGGAACACTAAATGTGCATATAGAGAACCTTGGAATTAATACAAAAATGATTCAAATACACACTTGCAAGCTAGCACTACAGTGGAACTTAACAGACTTTCAGGGTGAGGTTGGTTGGTGCAACAGGTTTGTAAAGCATCATGGACTTAACATGTGAGCCAAAACCAAAATCTCTCAGAAAATGCCAAAAGAGTATGAAGAGAAAATATTATCTTTCCATCACTTTATTATTCAATATCAAACGCAAATCTGTGTGGAACTTCAAACTGCAACCTCCTAGTGTCTCAATAAATAAACCATTTAAAATATGTATGAGAGAGGAATGGAACAAATGGATAATGGATGAAACCCAATATGAATTCACTCCAGAGGGAGCTTTAAAATGACCTACAATCAAACAAGTGTGTCAGTGGATAAAAAAGATATGATCTAGAGTGGGAGAAGACATTATTGTTAAATCTTTCAAGAAGTGTGGCATAAGTAACACTCCTGACGACAGTGACTACCATCTCATATACGATGAGGACAACGATGACAATTTTCAGGGATTTCAAAGATCAGTTCAGTTTTATAAACTAAGATTTTTTTAGCCTGGCTTTGCAATCTAATAATAAAATTGGTAAAAATGTTATTTTAAAAAGTGCTAAAAACTAAGGTGCGCCTTATAGTCTGTAGTGCCTTTTAGTGTAAAATACGGTACAACAAATTAAGGATAACAAAGCCACAATTCTGTTTGTATAAACAGAAATGAATGTAGTGTATACTAAGATGAGTATTGCTGCAGTTTGTGCATTCAGATAAATGGCTTTCTCCGTACAAGATATGACCTGAGCAAGAGGAAATATGCATGTCTTCAGCAACTAAATGAGACAAAGAAAATCTGCACCTGGTGTAATACTCACTACTCAATAATCCTCTAACTCTTTTCACAAACAGTTACTTGATGATTCTGTTCAGGTTCCATTCAAAATGGCCATGCTATCACTCAAGCTTTCATAGTGTTTTCAGCCCAACCCATCAGATATGAATGCAAGTAACCAGCTTGCAGGTTTTCGTCACTCATACAACCTACTTCATGACACTATTTCCTCATTGTGGCCTGTTCTCTATGTAGCACTAAGCCCTCAATTTGCTTGCGTTACAAAGTGCTCAAGATCTGATACAATAATGGCACAACTAAAAGAAAATTACAAGGAAAAAATCTAAGAACTATGGATACACTGGTACAATACCTAAGGAAATTTGTAAGTGCCCAATTTTTTAGAAAGTGGATACTGCAAATTGGAGCAGGGCTCTCTGAAGTCTAGGGAATATGCCAAAGTGACTAAATCCATATTGCAGCATCAGGAACTGTGGAGCTGACAGGCTGGATACAGACAGACTGATATACCATAAAGTTTTATTTTCTTTCCGTATTAGCTTTGTAGGTGAGGTACTGTTCCAGACAAGCTGAATGCAATATGATGTCAGCTAAGTATTATACAGAAGTTAAGATAAATATTTTTGTGCGAAATGTCACAAACTCAAATGTCATCATGGTGCAATTCTTACAGATAAAAGTCACTTGCTGCAGAGGAATATAAAATATCTTCCTTACAATAATTTGACACAAATACTTTGGTGGGTATGATTATGATAATGACATGAACATCCAATACTATAGGAAATATGTCTGTGTTACCAATGCTAACACAAAATTGTTAAAGACAAAAATGTGTTTCTTACCTTTATCACACCCAAAGGTTTGCGCAACAAATATGTTGAAGCATACACGAGCCATACACCTCCAAATACCAACCACTGCATGCGTCTAATAAGTGACATTTTTCTGCAGGTGGCTTGACAATTATCTCAAATACTTATTCCACCTACTCGTTTTTCCCATATAGTGCTTGGAAAACACCTTGAATTATAATATCAGATGATGCATCATCTCCAACATGCTCCAAGAAAGGGTCTGCCTTGAAATAGAAGACTGGTTGGTGATCAATGCTCTTATCTTCAATGTTCTCTGAAGACCTGGGGAAAAAATATTAATTTTCACTATGTTAGATATAACCTCTGCAATTGCTGAGAGCATAGAGGACAGTCACAAAAAGAAAACAGATCTACAAACAGCTGACCTTCACAAAGCCTCCCTTTTGAGGAATAAAGACTGATAAAAATAGGCAAAAATCAAAAGAATGATAAGCTTATCCATTCATGACTTAGTTATTACATAAATAAAATTCATTTTTACCACAATGTTTTATCAAAAGCAAACCACTTTAGAAAGATTGATTCTCTATCTTCACACATTTGACTGTGACAATTATAGTCACATTCCAAAGGATGAGTTAAGCCAACAATCATACGTGTGCATGTAACTAACAATCATACGTGTGCATGTAACTCGATGCTTGTGACACATCCTGCGCCATGTTTGTGTGAACAGTCGCAGTTTCCAACACACAGTCAACATAGATGACATACGGTTATGCACATATAAGAACATTAAACTATGTATTAGACTAGGCCTGGGCAAGATTTGGATACTTCATGCACCCTTGTGCCCCAGGAGCACAGCCACATTTGACCAGTACTTTGACTTTCCTCAACAGTGCGCTATTCAAAGCTGTGCAAATGGAACAACCATATGATGAAGGTCATGTCAAGTGGGAAATGGGAAATGGTGCATGTCTAGTACAATGAGACTACTAGAACTTTAATATTGCAACTCAGTCTTCAAACCAGGAAATAATCGGTAACACTGTTTTTCAACTATAGATCATTACATCATTGCTCTAAATTTCTAATTAACCATGTTACATAAAATTATGAAATTAGATGACATCTACATTTTATTTGCTAGACAAAACAGTTCTCTCTCTCTCTCTCTCTCTCTCTCTCTCTCTCTCTCTCTCTCACACACACACACACACACACACACACACACACTTATTATCAATTCAAACATTTGGATTTGACAATATGTAATGTATACAGAACAATGCTTCAGAATGTGCCAATATGCAGATCAAGATATGTTGATCCAAAAGCTGGCTGTACTTGATTAAATCATGACAGAGGACACAAATTCACATAGATAACCTGCAATAAACATTGACGTAACTAACATATTTGTGTGTAATTGATGATACTGCTTGAGAGAACTTGTATTATAAAACTCTTGTAAATTCTAGGATTGAAGAAACAGATTCTCGAATTGGGTGTTACACTATAGGTCTAGTAACTTAAGATAGATGTACAGTGATACATCAGCAGCCAAACGCAAGTACCATGTGACCAATCATGAAACTGCTCATTAATGTGTTTTGGAACCTCTAGAAAACTCTTCCTGGAATGTTTCAATTGCTGAATTGTAGTCAGCCATGTCTGCTCCATAACTTACTCCCAGGAAATGGCCTTTGCCTTAAAATTGAAATTTATTTCTCCATAGGTTTAATTTTTTTTAAAAAGCATCCATTTTGTTTGGCACACATGTCATGTATTTCTCCTCTTGCGTAAAGAGGTTTAAAGGATGGAAATAATTGGTGTTGTCTACTTTAAAAGCAAGGTTACCAACCCACTGAAAATCATGGATATGATTGCCCTCTGTTCTATTTATTTATAAGAGAGATAAAATCTCTCCAAAAGCCACGAGAATGTTGCTTTTATTTTCAAGTAGCAATGGTGTTCCAATGCATCTTTTTTCCTGCACACAATAATATGATGTATGCACTGTGCATAGCATTCAAATGATATGTAAAAATAAGGCAATTCCAAGTCCACACTGAATGGTAAAGCTCCTCTCCTCTGCTTTTTGGACAGGTGCATGGTATATTTAATGCAGAAGATAAATCTTGTGAAACAACTCACATTGCATGGAAACTGTTTGACACATGATAAGGCTTTGAGGGCTATTTGTCAAACTGAAACTGCAAATGTACTGCTCTAGACGAGTCCTGCTACAACTGTCTTTCCATTTGCACCACTTCATTCCCATCCCCTGGGTACGCTGGGCAAGACCATAGGCAGAAAACATTGAACACTGTTTACTGAAATGTTTTAAATGCTTAATTACAAGGAAATGTCAAAGCAGTCAGAATTGTTCTGAGACTTAAAATGAACACACAATAATGATGGTGATGGTGGTGGTGGTGATGATACAGAGCGAGTCACATAAGACGTAATGCCCTTTATTTTTTACTTTATTTATTTATTTACTTATTTTTGGAACAGTTCCACATATCAAATTGAGGTTTTTGGTATGTGATACAGTGTATTCACACTTATGTAGGTTGCAATATTGAAGCAAGTAAGATTTTTTTTTATAGACTGATATACCATTTTTACGGGCATCCAGAAGAGCTTGCAAAGAGGCGTATGAATACTTGTTAACACTGCCCTTGAAACTCTTCACAAAAGAATCAGAGAAATGTACTAAATTTAGAAAGCAAAGAGACAGTTATAGAAGGTGTAAACACTGCCAAGCAGAATTTTAATGCAAGGTTCCATCACACACAGCAAGATGGGCCTATGCTTGTTAAGATAAAACTCATTTCCTGTACGACACAGATACGGGGTCAGCTATAATTTTTATATATGGAACTATGGCATATGCTTCTGGTGCACTAATCAAATGTGTATAAAGTTTTCATGTTTTTGTGGAAACAACTATAGTTTTGTCAGGCACTTTTCTATTCAAATCCTCCCAGTTGCACTTACTTGTCAAAGCCAAAGTAGAAATGTTGGAATCCATACTTCATAATGATAAACAGCTGTACTGCTTTCTTTGATTTAAAAAAAATTCTTTGTCTGGACATGCCTGAATGCTTCTGAAAGTGAACCACATGCTGTCAGACAAATGTGTCCATAAATATTTGTCAAAACTGTGATTAGATGGAATACAATTTAAATAAACTAAACAATTTATCTGGGATTACTGGCAACATGTCACACACAAAATAAATACTTTTCGTGACAAAATATACTATTACAACTTACTTAAATGGGTACTCAAATTGTTTGCCACTGACTGCAAGGCACACTTTCAATTACCATTCATGAGAGATGAACAGATGAAAGTACATTACATGATACTTCATTGCACGTTTAGTTGGGGCTTCATGAATGTATCTTTCAGAGATCCCCACAGAAAGAAATCAAGGGAAGTCAAATCAAGATACCTGGCTAGCCATTGTACTGCAACACACCATATTATCCAATGGCCAGTGAACTTTTTACTCAGTATTTGCAGTGCAAGATGAGAAGAGTGAGCTGGGCAGCCATCAGGTGTGAATTAAATACACTGTTGCTTATCCAGGGTACCTCTTTTAGAAGAACAGACAGAAAGTACACAAGGATGTATGCATAGCTATTTCCATTTAACATCCCATGGACACAGTAAGGTCCCACAATAGAATTTATTATGATGTCACATGGAATTTATTACAATGCCACATCAAAGGTTTAGGCTTCATGGTGATTGTTGTTGTGCCTGACTAAGCAGTGTGGATTTCTGCTGCCCAGGACTGAATGTTACGTAAATTTATGTTACCACAGTTTGTGGATGTTGCTTTGTGATAAAGAGCACATATAGGAAAAATGTAGTGTTACCTCCAAAGTAGTGCACAGCAAACCAACAAAATTCTATAAGACTTTCAAAATCACGTCCTCTGAGTGATTAAAGTAGCAACAGACGATATGGGTGGAATTTATGTCAATGATTGATGTAAATGACACTCCTCTGGCTGATCCCACACTCCTTGATAATATGTCTCTGCCACCATTTGCCGTATAAAAGTAGCATGTCTAACTTCTCCTCATAAGTGTACATGTCTGCAGCAAAGGAATGTGGAAGCGGTAATGACCTGTTGACAGATGAGACAGTTTCTGCTAGTTCTGAGGTGCAGACAAGTAAAGAGTCAAAAGGCTCGATACAACAATCTAGCCTGGTATGAGAGTCTATACAACACACTAGCCAATTCTGGTAGACTTGCCTTTGAATTTTACAGTATTCCTCAGATTCTTTTGCAGAGAGTAACAACCTCAACATTAACAAGCATTACATCACTGTACTCATCTTTTCAAGTGATTTCAGATGCCATTAAAAATTTATATAATTCTAATTTTAAAAAGTCATACTTGCTTCAGTATCTTGATTGAGACAATAGTTAAGACTATCATATACCGAGTACATGGCCCCTTAGTGTAATATCATTTTGATATCTAAAAAATCATTCACAAAATAAAAGGAGTGTTGCATCTTACATATCCCAACCTGTATAGTGGTCTGGGTGCAAAAAGCTAGGTCTTTAGTGCCCTTATGAAACTGTTACAAACAAGACAGTGATTTGCATGCCACAGGTACCGCAACACAGGGCAGGTTGGGAGTGGGGGTGGTTTCCTCTTACCTGAGTAAGAATAGGAAGCCATGTGTAAGAGGGCAGGGCCCAATTCGGAGAAGGATCAGAGACCCTTCATCCCGCCCAAGTGACCGGCATGTGGAATGCCACAGCAAGAAAGTTGGTTTCACCAACTATAGCTGCCAGTTGCTCCCCCCCCCCCCCCCCTCCCTTCCCCCAC
Organism: Schistocerca nitens; assembly: GCF_023898315.1. NCBI lineage: Eukaryota > Metazoa > Arthropoda > Insecta > Orthoptera > Acrididae > Schistocerca > Schistocerca nitens. The sequence continues at coordinate 405,454,490 of NC_064619.1, read as the reverse complement.
AAATGTATGGATCTCTGACTCACTAGCAAAATGACAGCCTGCAGGGGAATAATAGCACATCATGTTTCCTGCAGGCCTCCTTGGGAGGCCTGCTTATGACCTAAGATTCCCACATGTCCTGGTACCCAGCAGAATGACAGCTGCTCCTCTCACTGATGAGGAATATGCAGCCAGTCATGTACGAGCTAGACCATTTTCTCTGCAGGGCACATGTGCTGCAAAGATTGCAGGGCACTAAAGGAATTGGAGTAGATGAGAAATTGTTTGCTATGAGACCATTCACTTACTACAGTGCCTTTAGGACTGCATGGAGCTCTGTAGTAAGTACAGCATGTTGAAGGGGAAGATGAACCCTGAAGACACAGTCAGAGAGTGTTACTGAACAGTCTAGGGAGTCCTGTGTTTGGAGTCATCAGTGTACACAACTTTAAAACTGTGATGTCTATCTAAAGCCTTTTTAAAAAGAGAGAGAGAGAGAGAGAGAGAGAGAGAGAGAGAGAGAGAGAGAGAGAGATTGAAACACAAAAACTGGAGTGTAATCTGCCTTATAATTCAACAAGTTCAAAATAATACTGAGCCTCTGCTCCAATCTTAGCATAAAACATTCCAACAGGTCACACCCATTTCTAAAAGGCAACTCTTCCCCTGAACCCTGTAGGACCTAATTGCTCACTGTCAATTATGGAAAACCCTTTCCATTTGTGACTGAGCAATTAAATGTTGTGTAGGTGTGTATGGCATGGACAGTGTTTTATAGGCCTGTTGCACAACAAGGAGTCATTGCCTGATGCGAAGAGGCAGCTCGCTAGCCTCAGCACAAAGACTCAGTATGAAACTGGTCCAAAAAGCCCCAGTGGCCAGTCAAATTTTTTCATGGTGCACCATGTCCGACATTTTAAAATAAGAAGGTCATGCAGACCCTACACTGTGCACCCACAATCAAGCCAAGATCGCACCAAGGCCTTGTAAAACTGGAGCAGACAAGTTCGGTATGTTCTCCATAAATTATGGCTAAGACATTTTAAAATGCTGAGGGCTTTTAAGGGCCATCTGTTAAGATCCTTAAGCTGTGGCAACCATGAAAATTGAGAGTCAAATTTGAGGCCCAGAAACCTTGTGGTATCTTTAAAAGTAAGAACCATGTCCCCCATCTGAAATGCAGGACAGTTTAATACAGAATGTGAACTGTTGAAGATAATGTGCACAGACTTCTTGGTGGAAGAAATGAAGTCTCTCTTCTCTGCCTGTTCCTCCAACTATCAAAATGTCAGTTGCAATTGATGACTTGTTGCAAGGCTCGAGGAGGAACAAAACACTGAGGAGACCTCAACAAACAAAGAATACTGGACAAAACATTTAACTATTGATGTTATGTAACATCAAGTTACCTAATTTTACAATAAAAATTTAAAATTTTTCTTGAATATACTGTGTTTTTAAATATTAATAATATGACACTCAATACTGGTTGGTAAATGCAGCCAGTGAAACTGTGTTACTATGGGGGTAATCCCAAAAGAAAGGTCCCGTATTTTTTTATAAGTACACAGACCTGTTTATTTCTACAATGGTTTACATCAGCTTACAGCTTGAACATTTAGCTATTTTTTGACATAATCACCATTTCTGTCGATGCATTTTTGTAGATGCTGTTGCAGTTTTTGTATGTCCATGTCATACCAGCTCACCGCCAACTGTTTAGAAAGTTTTGAACCTCTTCTTTCACCTCTTCATTGAAGCTGAATCGCCGGGACCACAATTAACACTGACAGGTACTGTAAGACTCTGAAAAAACTCAAACGGGCAATTCAGAACCAGAGAAGAGGAATGTTGAGCAAGGGTGTGCACATTCTCCATGACAATGCTGGCCCACACATCGCTCGGCAAACTGTTTCTCTCCTGCGACAGTTTCAGTCGAACATAATCACCCACCCACCGTATAGTCCTGACTTGGTGCCCACTGACTATAACTTGTTCCCTAGGTTAAAAGAACATTTGGCCGGAAAGCGATTCAGCTCCGACAACAAGGTGAAAGAAGAGGTTCATAACTTTCTGAACAGCATGGCGATGAACTAGTATGACATAAGCATACAAAAACTGCCACAGCGTCAACAAAAATGCATCGACAGAAATGGTGTTTATGTCGAAAAATAGCTAAATGTTCAAGCTGTAAATTGATGTAAAGCATTGTAGAAATAAACAGGTCTATGCACTTATAAAAAAATAGGAGACCTTACTGTTGGGATTACCCTCGTATCATTGTTTTTAAATATCTGAATGCTTTATGAATATGTGTAGCATAAATTAATAGTTAATAGTTGTAAAACTGATTTAGTAATTGTAAATGACTGTGCATCTGCCAATGAACCTTTATTATGTTGAACTGGTGTTTGTAACACTAAATTGAATAAATCTGAGAACTACGCCGTCTTTCCCCCAGGTGATTTTGTTCGGATGTCTTGTGGGTTGGTCTGGAGACACCCATTCCCCATTACGGCAGCCACTAGGCATCTCCCTCCTCAAGGAATCACCCCAATGGCCTCTCACTTGGTCAGCAACTGAACCCCTGGTCCGATTGCAGAGCAGCATTTATTATTCCACACAAGGGACAGGCTGAATTTTCAAATGGCCTGAAGGCTGCAGAATGGAGGCTTCAGTGGTGCAGTGGATCATGGGTAATATGATTCACCAACTCCTGGACACTGCACAGAGTTCAAAAAAAGCAAGTCAGCTGTGAAGTGTCCAGTCTGCACTACTGAGCACCCACTGAAGCAGCTTTCCTAGAGGCACCACTGTCTGGCAGGTCACTCCATATCAGGAAGTGATCACTTGAGTGCAAATCATTGACCACTTCCTACTGAGCAGTGTGTTCAAGTGCTGTGAAGCATCCCTAGAGATCTATAGCAGTGAACAACACTGTTGCAGTGCTGAAGGGTGTGCTCTGCCCCATGTTCAATAAACAACCACATGAGGACATGAGAAGACATTCTACTCCTCTCTATTTCTCTACTCCTGGGGCATGTTGTTGCAGTTGCTCAAAAGCACACTAAAAATTACGACAGAGGATGAAGGGGTGAGAGAGATGAGTAAGGTCACTTAGAGCACCTTCATCTAGCATCATGTCGGGGCACGTAGAGTGAACATATTACAACCAATGACACATATGCACTGATAACAACTGTTTGCAAGCTAGATGAACATGAGAGTAGTGAGGAGTGGTAGGTGTTTACAAAAATTGCCATTCCTCCTCTAGCTCGCTCTCTCCACTATGGTCATCATTTTTGAGAACAATGTAGCCATGTAGTTCAAGGATGTCAGATAATTTAAAGTGTGTCTCCTGAAGAAAGAGAGAGACACTGATCTACCCTTAACTAGTAGACGTTGCTCTGCCACATGTGTCCTAAACCCTTTCAAATTACAGAAGTATCGAAGCCATCTTCATGGTAAGGGTTTCATATTCTTTCCCCTTATTATTCCTTAATGGTAGGGAGACTGCATCGGAGGGAGGTAACTTGAAGAGACCTGTCGGTTCCCTCAGGTGGACGATGATGTCCATACCATCAATAATACAGTCATCTCGTGCATCACATAGGACCTAGATTGCATGGGCTGATGGCTTCAGCCCTAATCGTTTATGCCTGTTGGTTTTTGTCCCCAGCTTGGATCCTGCAGATAAGGGCGAGTCTGGTTTTAACAGAAACCAGTTGCTGTTTCTCTTCTAATGACTGTCACAAGGGTGTGTTACCCTTTTCGACATCAGTTTCAGCAATCACCATTATTTCAGTGATAGGAAGACTTCGTTGCTGCACTAGTGGTGCAGGCTCATAGCTGCATTTATGGGTGCAGGCTGATGAGCTCTGCTCAGCTTTCAAAGTCTGGATGCCAACACTAGTTTTCTGTATAGGCTGCTTACAAGCTGAGGCAAATAATTTCATAAAATTGGGTGGCAGTGTGGCCTTATACACCTTATTCGCATCAGAAAAGGAGATGCGTTGGCTGTCTTTAATCTCTTGTATATTCTTCTATTCTGGGAAGACAGGGCAGGTGTACATCACTTATCTTCCACCTGCGTTACAGAGTCGCAGAATAGGTGCAATCATATTACCCTGATATGGACAAATTCATTTCCTGTAGCAAAAAAATCTATGTGAAGGCTCCACTATGGCACACAAATTCAAGGAACGAGCACTTTCATTGCCCCCTGCCCCATCCTCAATCCCCTTCAGCTGGTTCTTACATGATGGGATTCTTGGATTAACACTGCTGAGTATTACAGCACCAACTGCATCAAAATGGAGGCAATCTTTCGTAAGCTCAATAGCGATTAATTAAGTGCTATCAAAACTGCGAAAGAGGTCTTTAGAGATACCTTACCTGGAAACTCGACATAGAGCAATGCAGATTTTTCAGTGGTATCAAAAGCGATCACACATCTGGAAGCTGTTGGCACTCATCTGAGTGACACCCTGGATATTGTGTGACATGCACGGTGAGTTGGACCGAGTTTATGGTCATGTGGCTGATTAAGTGAACACACTGTGATGTGTTCTCCAGTGGAATCCTGGATATTCTACAACGTGCAAAATTAGTGACAGTCTCTCTGAGAATGCCACAACAGTTGAAGACAATGAACAAAAGTTGGCCCGCAGTGATCTCACCGCCCTCAAATACACTCCAGTGACATGCTGCGGTGTGGATAGGAGGTTTTCCAGGTACAGAACTATCCTTGGCAACAACCGTAGAACTTGGACAATGGAAAATCTGAAAATTCACTTTGTGATCTGAAGCAACTCTGCAGAAACTGAAGATTGACAGGATGTGTTAACTAATTTGGAATACTTTAAACAACTGGTGTTCAGTAGTAAAAATGTGGTTTTATTGTTTGGATATGTGATATTGTTTTCAGTGTACTACTCGATTTTTTTCTGACATATGCAGTCATTTCAAAAATGAGTGCTATTCAGTTTCAAACACCGCAAACAGTTTATTTGACACTACAATAGTGAAGTCATTGTCGCAGCACATAAATTTTTTTCTTTAAAAAAGAGGGGGGGTGAGGGGGTTATATTACCAGCTTCAACAAACTACATCACCATTTTCAAATGTAAAACATCAGTTAGGGACTATATAATGGGAATTGTGACCAAACATCTCACAACAATTATGAAAAATAATGAGACCAGGCAACTGAGGCAATGGAGGCACAACAAAGTTACTACAATCTGTGACCATGCTTGCCCAACCGTTCATTCCATGTCCTAATGTAGACTAGATAAAAACTACACCAGGGTAAAAATTGCCAAAGATTCTTGCAGTATGTCCTGCTGTGACACAACGATAGATTGTATGGCTGATATAAATTCACAAGCCTGAAAATTAAACACATGTATGTATATTTAATCATCATCATGGCACAGCCTCCCATGAGATACACACATATAATAGCCTCACCGTAAGTGTATCAAGCACAGAAAGCTTCCATATGGAATGCAGCACTAAATTTTACTATGATCTGCAAAAAAAGAATTTTTTTTTTTTTTAGTAGTGTGTCAGTCCTACATGAGAGTACAGAGTGTTTTGAGATTCTTTTTATGGAACATAACAAAACTGTGTGCTGCTTCCATATGGAAGCTTGCTGTGCTTGATATACTTACTGTGACATTATGTGTGTGTATTTCTTGGGAGTTTGCACCATGATCATGTTTAAATATACATACACGAGGGCTGTTCAAAAAGTAAAGTGACTTTTTCAAATTGCATGGGCAACATACATACTATTATCGATATTTTTTTTTTTTTTATTGGTGCACAGCTGGCACACAGTATCAAGTGTACAGCATACTGTGTTTGTTTTTGACAGATAGAAAGGTTAGACACGTTTTAGTGTGCTCGGTGATATTTTTATTATTATAAAAAATGGTGCAAAGAATTTGCATCCAATTTTGGGTGATAATGGAATCAAATGCTCTAAAACACTTGAAATGTTGATAATGGCATATGGTGAACCTGCACTAAATAAAAAAAATGTTTACAAGTGGTAGAAGCTCTTCCAAGATGGCCGAGAAGATGCCAATGATAAACCTTGCTCTGGACACCCCACCACATCAACAACAGATGATAATGTTGAAGCCAGCAAAGATTGTTCCAAAACTTCGCAATTTTGATCAAAAGAACCGTCACATAAGCATTGCTCAAGAGCTCTTGAATGATGTCAATGATGATCCTGATTTGCTCAAAAGGGTCATAACTGGTGACGAAACACGGGTTTATGGTTATGACGTCGAAACGAAAGCCCAGTCGTCCCAATGGAAGTATGCCAGAGAGCCAAGACCGAAAAAAGCACACAAAGTTCGATCAAATGTCACAGTTTTGCTTACTGTTTATTTCAATTACTGTGGTGTTGCACAGCATGAATTTTTACCTCAAAGTTGCACAGTCAATAAGGAGTATTACCTTGACTTTATGCACCGTTTGCGAGAACCAATATGCAAAAGAAGTCCAGAATTCTGGAAAAAACAATTCATGGCGTTTGCATCACAACAATGCATCTGCTCATTCATCGTTGCTTGTGAGACAGTTTTTGGCCAAAAGCAACACGACAATCATTCCTCAGCCACCATATTCACTGGATTTGCCCCCTGCGACTTTTTCCTGTTCCCAGACTGAAGAGACATGAGATGATGAAGATTTTCAATGAGAGGAAACAAACCTGCATCGCTGGAAGTACTTAAGGCTGTACCAATAAGTGCTTATGAGAAGCGCTTCAAGGATTGGAAGCGGCATTGGGTACCAGCGTATTGTATCTGAGGGGGGATTATTTTGAAGGGGACAGCATGAATATTGATAAATAAATAAATAGTTTCACATAAAAATATAAAGTCACCCTATGTTTTGAACACACCTCGTAAGTGTTTAATTTTCAGATTTGTGAATTTATATCAGCCATACGATCATTGTGTCACAGCAGTACACATTGCAAGAATTTTTGGCAACTTTTACCCTGTTGTAGTTTTTATCTGTTCTACATTAGAACATGGAATGAACGGTTGGGCAGACATGGGCATAACTTTTAGTGACTTGGTTGCGCCACCATTGCCTTGGTTGCCTGGTCTCATTATTTTGTTGTAAGATGTATGGTCATAATTTCCATTATATTTTCTCCAACTGATGTTTTACATTTGAAAATGATGACTTAGTTCGTTAAAACCGGTAATGTAATCCATTTTTAAAGGAAAATTTGATGTACTGTGACTATGGCTTCACTACTGTAGTATCAAACAAACATTTAACTTATAATATAGTCACATTCCTTTACGACATTTATGTCAGAATACAGAAACTTACATGAAGACATTTTATTTTTAGGGTCGTATATAAATTTTAGGTTTTAATTCTTGCATGTTTCGTGATTTTAGGTCATTAATATCTGAGCCCTATTTGCAACTACTGGGTGGTGTTGACTGCACAACTGAGCATACTGAACACAGGTTATTTTGATTTGGATAGCTGTCTAAACATGTGATGGAGTTTTACAGCCCTGAAATTGATAGCATAAACTAAATATGAGAATATGTGTGGAGTGTTACACAATCTCAATCTATCTCTCCAATTTTTTTGTGACTGAAAATTTTCCTGTTTGCTATGCACAAAATGAACAGAGTTAAAAGAAAAAACAAAATTTAATGCTTGGATAAATTTGCCATGTGAAACTCACCCAAACTGCTCTTCCTGTGGTACACCTAAAAATGTAAGAACCTGAGAGCGACTCGATTGATCTGCTGCCAGCATGGCACGGAGGTACCGCTCCAGGGACTGCTGCCGTCGTTGCAGTACCTTTGCGTGTGAGCTGCGCACACGTTTTGGTGGGAACTCTGGTGTACTGTAGTGTTTCCGTAACTGTAACCATCAAAGAAAATTCAAGTAATAGCATTCACAAACTCTTCCACCATCCAAATACTGTAAAAAGAATTTAATATCCCCGCCAGTGAAAGTGACTGATAGTGAAACGGAGGGACTACAGTTAGACCTGGGCAGGCACAATTACTGGATCGCATGGTCTCCACCATTGTGGTTTGGCTCTAGCCGAGAGGCTGCAGTCCCAGTCGAGTACTGTATGCTGCACAAACTTGTTTAAGTCTAGCCCAATTGCTATTCAGGTTTCAACCTGCTTTGGACACTGACTTTGTGGATTACTTTCATTGTGTTTATACAGTACTCCACTCATGACAACCTTGGCTTTTTTTCACAGATCATAAGTTGGTATCAGGTGCAGACACTTTAAAGAACCTGGAATTCTTGATAATAATTTAACTGTCATAAAAACTGCAATATTAATTAGCAACTTTTGTCCACTCCAACTGCACATAATATGAAAGCTATGTTATCAGTTATCATTAAATTGAAATGCTGTGTACTGACTGTACGCTTATTATACAAAAAAAAAAAAAAGAAAGAAAATTGCACAATTCATCTCAAACCTTCATACATTTGAACGTCAAGTGGGTACTTGTGTTTACTGTGTGCACTGAGGTGACATTGTTGTTCAGCTTTTGTTTTTTTCCTCATTTCATCATCATTCATTTTTGAAAATATCATTTAGTCAATAGTTCTGTTTACATCTGCTACTGAATCCTGTGCCCTCTTGCCCCCTTTATATATTTTATCATTTTAAATGACAGTATATTGAAGATTGTAGTAATCTGTCTGCCTTTGCTACCTGCAGGTCAAATACAACCTCATGTTTCAATTGGTGTATATCTTCAATGCACTTTTCCATTATTACCACCTTATTCCCCCTCCCCCTCCCCCTGCTGCTCACATGTGAATCCCATTACTTTAGTCCTTTTGAAAACTCTCCTTGTTTTTGCCCTTTACTGCCTATTACAGAAACAGTAAGGTGTTAATTTCCATTTTTAAGTAGCCTTCTGCTTGTAGACAATACTGAGACCATTTCTTACATCTCATCATAACAATTATGGTCACACACTATGCTAAAGCAACAGGTGAACTACTGCTGTAAATTAAAATCAATACATAACAAACACCACCACTCAGGTCAGCAGCAACAGATTTCTGAGTCTACATCTATGAAACGGAAAAATTGAGATACTGACATTAATGCCTTAACCATACCAAAACCAATGTAGTAATGGTTACATGATAGTTTGAGTAACATAGCACTGCTGCTCATACTGTAGAAAGTAAATTGTACATCATTCAAGACTGATCATTTCCAAGGAAAATTTAAATATTTAATATAGTTAACACACTGCAAGACTATTACATTAACAACTAGACAATACTAATACAGTGTTATGAAAAATCTTTGACACAGTCTAGTATTACAAGACAATTATTTTAACTTACATTCATCTATGGGAAGCAAGAAGACATCTGGTCAGTATGTGAGGATTGATGGTATCACCTTCAGTGTGTGTTCTAAATTTCTTCATTCAGTGCAAGTGGTTTCACTGCTACAGTGGCTCTTAAATTTCTTTATTCAATGTAATTGGTCTCGCCACTGCTACACTGTCTTCAGAAATTGACAAATTGACAATAACTGGATCCAAACCAGCTTCCCATCCTCCCATTGTATGGGATAAAACTAAACCAACATCCACAGGCCTCACTGGACACATCAAACAAAAAGTGGTCCGAATTCAAATATTTGTATCAGCTGTTGCTTTGATGTGCGTACCAAACTCTCCATACACGAACAGATCTGCAGACAGTGTTTGAATTTTACCCCTTGTAATGGCAAGAAGGACAGCTGGATTAGATCCAGTTATTGCAACTGTGTGTCTGATGGTGCAGTGTAGCACTGAGGTCAATCACACTGAATAAAGAAATGTAAGAGACACGGATGAAAGGGGGACCATCAGTCCTAATGTCGTTTATCGTTGTTTATTCCAGTGTGTACAATTTGCCACTGGAGCCACATTGCAGTTTTAGTAAAGCATTAGCAATTACTTGAACAATTTGCCTCCTGTGATGCACATTTCAAATAAGCCCAACTGATTTAAGAGTTAAGAATACAACCAAATAAAATACTCCTGTTTTGTGACTTCCACTGGTCTGCCAGGTCTATAATCTGGTAAGAAAGATTGTGGTCAGAATAATCAGCAGAAAAATATATTTGACAACAAACTAAAACATAAACATACATCACATATGAAAAAAGAAATATGCAATTACAATTAATGATACATCCAGACACCCTTAGCATCAATAATTGCTTGGCACCCATGAAGCATGTTTTCCACATAGAAGAGACCTCCAAATGTGTCGAATCTGAGTTATCAGCTGTTTCAAAGTGTATTTTGCTTTGTACTTCATGTTGCTTTGTACTTCATGAAGCGTTAATGGGTTTCCCAAAAAAGGCTTCAATCATTTTTCCCACTTTTGGAGTCACTTTACCAATCGAACCACATTCTTCAAAGTCATCTATGTTTTTAACCAATTCACAGCATGTTACCCACTTCTTGTGAAAATGACTGATTTCCCCATATATGTAGATGCCATGGAATGACTCATTTTCAAACCTTTGGGATGGCTGCTGACAGCCTCAAAACACAATGTGGAAGCTGCAGTCATGTCTCTTCTTATGTATCTCAGTCAAGAATTCAAAGTAAACTAATGCTTTATGGACATTGCATAATGGACAAAGATAATCTCTATTTGGCTGAGAAAGAACTAAGGCAATATCTTTTGCTATTTGTATGTAATGCTGACCACACACTTACTTACCAGACTGTGTTCCTGCAATACTGGCCATTCAAACTGCAACTCTAGGAAGGGCACAAACAACGAAATTTTACTTCTGATGGCGACTGACAGCGAGCCACTCTCTCATCAACCCATGCCCATGTTTTCAATAGTCTGAAGGAACTGGAGAATGTGCTGGCCACCGAGGCAACAGTTAAATACTCCTCTGTAAGGAGATGAGTCACAACATAATGGGCAAAACACAGTCTTGTTTATCTTGCTGAAAGATAACATCATACAATTTTTCAACATAGGAGACAGCCACAAACTTTAACAGACAGAAAGCTATGCAAACCACTGACTGGATTGTTGGTTGGTTGGTTTAATGATTAAAGGGACCAAACTATGATGTGATCAGTTCCTCTTACCTGGAATAAGCAAGTTACCAAAACTGCAACCCAAAGAAAGGCATAGCACATAAAACCTACAGAAAGAAAACTCCCAAGGTCTCCCAGAGGCCCTCCTGAGAGCATGATTGGGGACATTCTCTCTCCCCCCCTCAACACACACACACACACACACACACACACACACACACACACACACACACACACACACACACACACACCACTCAACAATACACAGAAAAGACTAGTGACATTTGGACAGGGCGAGAGAAGCACAGGAAAACACACGAAGAACACCAAGTAAACATAGGAAGAACACCAAGTAAACATAGGAAGAACACCAAGTAAAACAGAGCATGTGAAAGGGGGAAGAAGAACAAAAGAACAGATAAGGTGAATGCTGGGCCATTGACTGGTCAGGGCAGAGGAGGTAATAGGCCATCCTGCCAAGTCCTCAATGGGCCAATGAGGCTGAGGTGCCCTCCGATAGGTAGAGTGATGAAAGTCCCCTTCACAAATAAACTGTAAAACCATGTCAGCCACAGAGGCATCGTCCGCCAACACCCGGCGTAGTGAGTTAGGAAGATTAAGAGTATGCCACAGGGCGGGTAGATTAGAACAGTCCAGCAAAATGTGGACCACTGGCAAATAGCACCAGAACGAGAGTGGGGTGGGTCCTCGCAACAGAGGAAATGACCGTGAGTCAGCCAAATATGGCCAATGCTGAGCGGGCAAATGAAGATGGAGACATTGTGTGAGGTTCACATGGAGGATCTCCACAAATTCATGGTCTGCTTTATCGCCCATAGTTTGTTCGGTGAAGGAATATGCCATTCCGTATTCCAAATCATCAGAATGTGGCAGCATAAAGTTAATCACAAGTCCAGTTCTGAAATATCAATCTTAAGCGGCAGCTTGCCTGTAGCCAATTTAGGCAGCCTGTAAGCGAGTTTATTCTCTGGGATCCCAACGCGACCCTGGGTCCAGGCAAAGACCACTGAGTGGCCACATTGAGGGCAAAATGGGAATCCTGGAAAGTCAGGACCAAGGGATGATGAGGTTAATGCCGGTCAAAAGTTTGTAAACTGCTCAAGGGGTTGCTACAAATGAGAAAGGACTCCCAGCACAGGAACGGATATGATTAAGAGCATGAGAGATGGCTACTAAAACACATCCAGCAAGGCGTAGAGTTCATTACATCCCGCATGAATGTAAGCAAAGCCAGTGTGATCGCAAACCATCCAGTCAACAGTACAAACTACTACCCTACCCTGAAACAAGGCTAGAATGGACAATAATTGGTGGTGGAGGCCCTTAGGCAGAGCCATGTCTTTCAGACCTTGTGATAGGTCAAGACAAAGCTGTGGACAGGGATAACTATGGGAGTGTATGTGAGCAGGCCGGGCGAAGTGGTGGTACAGGGAAAGCCAGAGTTCTGAAAAAAGGGACCAGATGCAAATGGAATTGCAACATCAGAACTGGGTCATCGTTGCAGGAGATGTACCTCCATGTCTAGAAAGAGGAGACAGTAGTTTGGGTGCTCTGTGAAGCAGTGGATGCATAACGCAGAAGCAGACCCCACAGTGATGGAACCATGGCCTCTGCCATCAGGTTGATCACAGGGCTAGTCCGAAAGGCACCAGTTGCCAGTTGTACCCCAAAATGGTGTACCGAGTCCAGCATCTGTAACATCGAGGTGACACAGAGCCATATGCGAGACTCCCATAATCTAGACAGGACTGGACTAATGCTTTTTAGAGCCAGAGCAGAGTAGAGTGGCCCACACCCCAGTAGGTATTGCTGAACCAATGAACAGTGTTGAGATGCGACCCACATGTCTGCTTTAGTTGAAGATAGGGAAGCCAAGTCAACTGGGCATCAAAGCCCAGTCCCAAAAACCAATGAGAGTCCCTACATTGGATGGAGTTGCACCATATGACAACAGAAATGCATAATTCCAGTCTTGGCAGCCGAAAACTTGAAGCCTTGAGTGACAGCCCTAGATTGCACTCTGTGTATTGCCCCCTGCAGTCTGCATTCTACAATACCCAACATGGATGAATAAAAATAAATGCAAAAGTCATCAGCATTCGAAGAGGGGGACACCTTAGGTCCCACAGCCACCACAGACCATTGGTTGCCACTAACAGGAGGACACTCAAAATGGAATACTGAGATACCCCATTCTCTTGCAGACGGGAGGGGCTATGGGAGGCACAAACCTGTACCTGATAAATGTTACATGAAAGAAAGTTCCAGATAAAACCTGAGAGTAGGTCATAGATGCCCCACTCACATAAGGTGTTAAGGATGTGGTGGTGCCATGTGGTATCACATGCTTTTTGAGGACCAAAGAAGATTGCAGCAAGGTGTTGATGTCAGGCAAAAGCAGCTCAGATCACAGACTCCAGATAGACTAAATTATCTGCAATAGAATGGCCTTGGTAAAAACCACCCTGGACCAAAGACAAATGGTCCTGGGATTCAAGGCGCCAATACAGCCTTCGACTCACCATCTGCTCGAGTAACTTGGAGAGGGCAGTGATTAAACTGATTGGACAATAGCTGTCTACCTGAACAGGCAGTTTACCCGATTTGGAAACTGGAATAATGACACCATTGGGAAGGCGATCCCCTCACTCCAGAGACCATTAACAAGAGCAAGTATATGACATTGACTAGCCATTAATAAGTGTTAAAGCATTTGCCTGTGCACCTGGTCTGGTCCACCCAACTAAATGGGACATTAAAATGCTCGGACAACGAAAGATAATTTTTTATTGGAAAAGTACGTTACAATAACAAATTCACCAAGGAATTTGCTGAAATCACTGGACCACTGGATCAACTTTGAAAGAAAACTGCACAGTTCAAATGCACCAAGCAAAAAGAAGCAGCATTTTTGAACCTCAAGAGGAAAAATATCAAGAAAACTAAATTGGTGCACTTGGTACCAACTCAGACTGTTTTATTAGCCATCAATGCTTCTTTGTACGTAATCAGAGCAGTATTGCCTCAAGTATTCAGATGGATTATTAAAACCCATTGCCTTTGCTTCTAAGACTAAAGGAACATCAGGCCAGATACAGCCAGATTGAAAAGAAAGTGCTGTCTATAATTTATGGGCTGAAGGAATTTCAACAATAGTGTATGAAAGAAGTTTAAAATGATCACAGGTCACAAGCATCTGCTTTCAATATTCTATCCAAACAAAGCTGCTGCCAGTAATGGTAGCTCAGAAACTACAAAGATAAGAAATCACACTGATGGAATGCAACTATGAAATCAATCAGATGCAGGCCCACAAAAAAAAAAAAAAAAAAAAAAAAAAAAAAAAAAAAAAAAAAAAAAAAAAATTACAATGCAGATGCCTTATCAAGACTACTACTGCTCCAGATGAAAAATCAATACATCTGGATAATTCTGCTTGCAACTTATGAAGAAATTAATTTAGATCAATTAATTTCCAGTTGATTGTAGGAAAAGTTTTGAAGCTATGAGCAAAGAGGCAGCACTAAAATTGATTCTGCATTAAGTGAAAAGCAGATGGCCACACTATTTGCCAAAAGACAAAAAATGTTTGCAACCATATTTTAACAAAGTGCTGCCATCAGCACTAGCCACGATAATCTTCACACAGCTTTCACAATGGTTATCATACCAAAATACACCAAAAGAAATTTTTGAAGAAACTGGGACATTGTCAGAATAAAATAAATGGCAAGAAGGTATCACTGACAGCAAAAAGTGGAGAAAGACATTGAAGAAATTGTTTCACAATGTGTTCGTCAAATGGCAAAACAAAACCGCAAAAATGATTTTCAAACCTGGCTCCAAGCAACAGAACCATGGAAAAGAGTTCACACTGATTATGCTGGACTACTCTGTGAAACATTGTGGTTCATGTATGGACACAGTTCCTTAGGCATTTGACATGGTGTCAGCAACTTCAGAAGCTACAATAAAAGCACTCGAGAGAGTCTTTGCCACAGGATTTCCCCAAGGTCATAGTTCCTGGTACTCTTACACAGTTTGTATCAAAGGAATTCAAAGATTTTTTGTGGCAGGTATGGGAAAGAACACTTTACTACAGTTCCATTTTATGCTGCTTCAAATGGTGGAGCAGAAAAATGTGTCAGAACTTTCAAAGAAGCCACTAGAAAAGCTAATTGGGAGGGGAAAATAAGCAAGATGCTCTACAAAAACTGCTGATTACTTATCGCATAACTCGAAATCCAGTACCTGAAACTCACCAGCCAAACTACTTCATGGCTATCGGCCAAGGATGAAATTGTCACTGATCCTTCCCTCAAAAGGAGATGCAAAGCCAAAGAAGAGCTTAAAAGTTACAGGTTGGTAATCAAGTGTACGCTAAAAATTTTTCAAACAATTCGTCAAATGGATCACAATGGATCACTGGCGGTGTAATCAAACAACTGGGAAATATGCCGTATGTCAAACTGCATTATGAACTGTCAAAAGGCATCAAAACCAACTCAGAAAATGCAGCAGCTTTAAGAATAATGGGCAACACAGAACTGAAGATGAAAGGCACTTAATTCGTCTGCTTCCCAAAAAGACAGTAGAACACGATGAAAGTGGACCACAGGATACTTCAGGGACTGAACCAGAAAATACACAGATTGAGGTGACATCTACCGAATTTGGAAGACCAACAAGGATTATTTGAAAAGTGGTTCACTACACGTTTCATCAAATTCAATTAAGTTAGTGACAATGGAGGGGCAGTACATTAAAGATGTATTCTTGCATTCCAATGGAAGACAAAAACAACTGAGCTTCTGTGTAATGGCATGGAAAACAACACATAGAAATATTCGGACAACACTGGCAATGACTGCAGATGTGTGAGGACTCAATCATATATCGAAGGCGACCATAACTGACAGAACATATCTGATAACTAAACATTTGCAGCATCAATCCTATTTATCTTTTATCAGTCATTCAACTGCTGTACACATAATTTTCTGGTGGAACATATGAATATGATCATAGTGAACAAACAGCCTCAGGGATTAGGCCTTAATCCCATTCACACTGCTGCCTTTATTGGCAGTAGATGAATTCTAATAATGCTGGTGCGTGTTTATTCAACTAAATCTGCATTTGGTCTCAAGTCTGAGTGGATGGTAAACAAAAATTGAACCTAGGCCCTTCCGCACCAAAGGCAGTAATACTAACCATTCGACCAAGGATGCGGTCTATGTTTATTGTTGACTGCTCATTCAGTACCTGCAAAGAACCAATTTCGAGGACTGCAAAATGGCATAGCTCAAAGTCAAAAAACTGTCATTTACTACCATACCATGACAGAGTGCCTTAGTAACCTGCAAAGTACTTCGTTCTGTTGGAATTTGTGTTTTTCAAAAGTCCAACATTCACTCAAAACAAACAACAGAGGATATTTGAATAAAGAGAATTTGTGAAAATTGAGGAGTTGAAGGCCATCAGTAAAAAAACTACCTCAACCTATAAAAAATGAGGTATCTGGAGAGTAATAGTTACTGAAGAACAATGTGGTATGTGTGCTTGCATTGACAGTGCTTAATATGTTACCTGATGTTTCTTTGAAATTATTTGGTACTTTGCTCAAACTTAATAAAAGTCAGAGCAGCATATACTGTATTTCCTACAATACTATGATGGTTATTGTGTACTGAACTGAGACATTGTGAAATTACAGAGTATCATCCTATGTTTCTTACAAAACAAACGGTTGTACAGTAATCATGAAAGGGGCATTAAGGCCTCCTGTGATGGCACATTATAATCAACGTGTAATTTACCCATTCATGTAGTATACATTATTTGCCTAATGCTGCAGATAACATATGGCTAAGGTGTACTTCCATGAAGTGACAAACAATGAAAATAAAGCACTGAAATTGCACTGTGGGCGAAATAGCAAACACCTTAAGAATCTATAGATGATGCAACTTTGCAGTATGGTACAATGAACCTTGGAGGACTGACTTTGAAGAAGGTACACGAATGTACAAATGTGACAGGAATATTTTGTTAGCCAATCATATGCTGTGTCAGTCTGCATTTTAAGATAATAGGTCAAAATTATCACTTGTAACCTTAATTACTTGAAGCCATTTATGCAGAAGCGGGGCAAAATTCAACTGTAAGCAAATCAAGATAGAGAAAAAACAGAATATAGACAAAAATACAAAGATCTAGATGACTGAGTAGCAATGAAATGTGAGTCTTTTGCGAACTTAAGTTGACGTGTCACTCTTTAAAACAATCAGACTCACCACCCATTGTCTGAAACCTACTCCCACACACAAGAGCTAACACGTACCAGGATTTGCTACATCAACAATCTGATGGGAAGCAATTGCTTACAAGGGGAAATTAAACACGTTACATCCACACATCATTCATTAGTGGCATTCGACCAATTACTCAAAGACTAAAATCAAGAAACAGTTATCTCAGAGCAATCAAGGCTACAAACACCATACTAGAGTGGAGATGCTGTCAACTTCAAAAGATAATCCTAGTTAAAACCATCCAAACTGGTCACTGGCCATACTGAAAACTGGAAATTATGGAATCTGTTAACAGACTACAGACAAGAACAATAAGATCCAAAGCAAATCAGCAAAAATAGGTATACTCACTACCGTCAAATGTTTGGATGTGTAGAGATGTCCAAACAATCCAAACACATGTCCCTGTCCTGATTGTTCCACCAAGTGATAGCACCTATGTCAGCAACTTTTTTGTCATAATGCAACTGAAACTGCACGCTTCTGAGCTCACCTAGCCCAACTAATCTGTTCTGTACATATTTATTTCTATTTTTATACTTTTGTCTGAGATATGTTATAGGTAATATAACTATTGTTTAATATATTTCCACGAGTCTTACTTCCTTTTCTCTTCTCAACTGTAATCTGAGACTTCTAAAAATTACGAGCTATTGTCATAAGAAAAACACAAACTGTTTGTGTGAACAATAGTTCAAAGAAAACAAGTACATGCTGAGCTCGTTATAAAGCAACACACAACAGTCATACTGATAGAAGTACCATACCTCTTTGTGCAATCTCAAAAATTCACTGTATCTTCTCTCTACAGAATAGTACTTTCCAGTCAATAGCGTCTCTATTACATAAACATAGTAGGGTTTCTCAGGTGGTTCATCCACAAGGCGATAACAACGAATAGAAACTTGAATCATGACATAATTTCTCTACCAGTCTGGAACACACAGCAAAGAATAATATATAGTTATTGACAAATTTAAATGGTAGTGAATAATATATTTAAGGCTACAGTGCAATAATAATAATAATAATAATAATAATAATAATAATAATAGCCACAAATATGCTTCTTTTCAAAAGCATTCTACTACATACTGAAAATCAGTATAGAAAAGAAATTATACTTGTCTACACAGGTACCACTGTACCTGTTTTATCTTCTGGTGTCTTACCTATACAGTTATTTCTGAAGCATTCTCAGTGGTGATTCTGCTTAGACCTTTCCTCAAAGCTGTATCAAAATAGGACTGCATTAAGCTATTCTGTGCAGTCCTGGTCATACTATGACCACAATTCATTTTTTTACAACCACAGTAAAGCTGCTGCTCATGCAAATCTCAATAACAGAACATCTGACTTTGTAGGTTGAGTAAATATAGTTCAATCACGCCACCGAAGAAAGGACCCAGACAAAACCTTGACTCATAATGCTTCAAAAATCAAAGCAGCAAAATGCATATGGCAGACAAACAGCCTGTTCACTATAGCAGAAGTATTTGCCTCTAGAGAATCAGAAACTGCACTGATATTAAAATTCTTCCCATTTATTGTTCAATTTCAATACCAAATCTTGTTTTTTACCTAAATGACCACTTTCGGTCACTCTGGATCATCTTCAGATCTAAGTTAGTTGGTTTGGGGTATAAAGGGACCAAACTACAGTGTCTTCAGTCCCTTTTTCCCGAAGCAAGCAAGGCTCAAGGTACAAAAACACCTGAAGTACGTTTGAGAAAGTAAAAGGGGGAAAAGGAATGGGCAACCACACCTAAAAAGAAAACGAATGGAGTGAACAAAAAACGGGGAAAACATACACCAGAAGGAAAAGTAGAAAAAGGTATTTAAACCAGCAATAATAAAAGAGGATGAGCCAGCCACTCTGCAACACATTAAAATGCCCCCCCCCCCCAAAAAAAAGACAAGGCGAGATAAACACACTTAGGGAAAAAGACGACCACCAACACATACAAATGCAAAGAAAGTTCAACAGAGTTAAAATGGAGGGAGGCTGGAGGCCTCTGAGAGAATGCTGAATGCCAACCCTTAGACGGTACCTGCCCCCCGCTCATGAATAAAACATAAAACCGTATCTGCTGTTGAGGCATTGTCGCCCAACACTGAAGGTAGTGTGCTGAGATGATTAAAAGTCCGCCGCAGAGCAGCTAAAAGTGGGCAGTCCAGCAAGATGTGGACGACAGTCATATGTGAGCCACAGTGACACCAAGGTGGGTCCTCGTGACGGAGGAGGTAGCCATGTGTTAGCCTCCTATGGCCAATCCGAAGCTGGCAGAGATCCACACAGTCCCTGCGAGAGACCCACATGGATGTCTTCCGCACATTTGTAGTCTCCTTAATAGCACACAGTTTGTTGTGCTTACTGAGATTATGACATTCCATCTCCCAAAGCTGAAAAACTTTGCAGCTTAGTAATGTGTAGCCTGGGATCCACACAAACACCACGGAATGACTGGACCATTCCAGGGCATAGATGGACTCCCGGATGGTCGCTCCAAAAGGGTGGCGGGGGTTGATAACTTGCAGGCTGCTCAAGGAGTCAGTACAAAGAAGAAACAACTTGCCAGGGCACGAGCAGATGCGCTCAAGAGCACAAGAAATAGCCACCAGCTCTGCAGTGAAAACACTGCAGCCATCTGGCAAGGAGTGCTATTCAGTATGTCCTCCATGAACATACGCGAAGAAAACGTGACCACCATCCATCGAGCTGTCGGTGTAAACCACTTTGTGGTCCCAGTTTATGTCAAGAATCGAGAGGAAGTGACAGCGGAGAGCTGCGGGGTTAACTGAGTCCTTAGGACCACGTGAAAGGTCCAGGCAAAGCTTCGGCCTAGGTGTACACCATGGAGGTGTATGTGAATGGTGGTAAAGGTAAGGACTCAACTTCATACAGAAGAGATCGGACGTGAACCACAATCTTAAGGCCTAACCTGGGCCTCCAATGCGGGAGATGAACCGCCGTGGATGGGAAAAGGAGACGGTAATTCAGATGCTCAGGAGAACTACGAATGTGTGGAACATAACTGACGAGCAGTTGTGCACGCCTAACCTTCAATGGAGGGTCTGGCATCCACCAGGACACTGGTCACCAGACTAATCCTAAAAACTCCTGCTTTCAGTCTAACGCCACAGTAGTGCACTGGGTCGAGTAAACACATAGCTGAGGGCACTGCCGAACCATAAACCAGACTCCCATAGTCAAGGTGGGATTGAACAACGGCTCTGTAGAGCAGCAGCAGCATAGTGTGATCTGCACCCCAGTTGGTGCTGCTCAGGCAGCATAGGGCATTGAGGTGCTGCCAGCACTTCCGCTTAACCTGACGAAGATGAGGAAGCCACGTCAATCACGCATCGAAAACCAGTCCTAAGAATCAATGTGTCTCCACTACAGTGAGTGGATCGTCATTAAGATAAAGTTCTGGTTCCGGGCGAACGGTACGATGCCAACAGAAATGTATGACACACGACTTCGCAACAGAAAACTGGAAGCCATGGGCCAGAGTCTATGACTGCGCATTGTGGGTGGCTCCCTGTAGGCGCTGCTCAGCAACACCATTACTGGAGGAGCAGTATGAAATGCAGGAGTCGTCTGCATACAGAGAAGATGAGACCAATGGCCCAACAGCTGCTGCTAGACCGTTAATGGCAACTAAAATACAACATTCAATACAGAGCCCTGCGGGACTCCATTCTCCTGGATGTGGGGGGAACTATGGGAGGCACCGTCTTGGACAAGGAAAGTAGGGAGTGATAGGAAATTCTGGATAAAAATCAGGAGCAGGCCCTGGAGACCCCACTCATATAATGTGGCAAGGATATGATGTCGCTAGGTCATGTCTTAAGCTTTTCATAAATCAAGAACGAAGGCAACCAGGTGTTGACAACTGGAAATGGCTGTTCGGATGGCAGACTTGAGGGGAAACTAGATTATCAATGGTAGAGCAACCCTGGTGGAAACTGACCTGGCATGGAGCCAATAGACCGCTTGACTCCAGGACCCAACACAACCGCAGACTTACCATACATTCTAACAGCTTACAAAGAATGCTGGTGAGGATGAGGGGCCGATAGCTATCCATATAAAGCGGGTTTTTACCAGGTTTGAGCACTGGAATGATGGTGCTCTCCTGCCACTGCGATGGGAAGAGTCCATCGCACCAGATCCGGATGAAGATGACAAGGAGATGTCACTTTTACTCAGACGAGAGATGTTCGATTATCTGACTGTGGATTCGATCTGGCCCAGGAGCTGTGTCGGGGCAATGTGCAAGAACGCTGAGGAGCTCCCACTCTGTAAATGGAGCATTATAGGGTGCACTGTGACATTCAGTGATCGAGAGGGCTTTCCTTTCCATCCACTGTTTGTGGGTGCGAAATGCTGTGGGATAATTCTCTGACACGGAGGCTTGACTGTAGTGATCAGCAAAGTGCTTGGCAATTGTGTTTGCATCGGTAGATAACACGCCATTGATGAATGCTAGTGACACCTGTTGGTTGTCTTGTACCCACAAACATGTCTGATCTTCGTCCAGACTTGGGAAGGTGACGTATGGCACCCAATGGTTGAGACGTACCTCTCCCAACATGCCCGTCTCCATCTTTTTATAAGCTGGTGAACACGGGCACAGAGCCATTTAAAAGTTATTAGGTGCTCTAAGGAAGGGTGCCACTTATGTCGCTATAGAGTTCACTGATGCTCTTTAATAGCCACAGCGATTTCCAGCGACCACCAAGGTACTGACATTCGCCAGGGGCACCCTAAAGAACAAGGGATCGTGTTTTCCGCTGCAGAAACCATCGTTCTAGTGACCTGCTCAAGTACCACATCAATGGAACCATGTGGGGGAGATTCAGTGGTGTCAGCAGAGCTGAAAGCCTCCCAGACTGCCTTGTTTAAAACCCATCTTGCTAGACATCCGGGGGAATGGTGCTGGGGGGAGTGACTGGAAGATGGGAAAGTGGTCACTACCACACAAGTCATCATGGGCACTCCAGTTGACAGATGGGAGACATCCTAGACTGCAGAGGGGTAAATCAATGGCCAAGTAAGTGCAATGAGCCACACTGAAATGTGTGGGGGCCACAGTATTTAACAGGCAGAGGTCAAGGTCAAGTTGAGGCAGGAAAGTTTCGACATCTGCCTCGGCCAGTAAGCATGGTACCACCCCACACGGGGTTATGGGCATTAAAATCTCCCAAAAGTAGGAAAGGTTTAGGGAGTTGTTGAATCAGTGTAGCCAACGAGTACAGGGGTATTGCATAATCCGCAGGAAGATATACTTTGCAGACAATTATTTGCTGCGTTGTCCTTATTCTGACAGCCACAGTTTCAAGAGGGGTTTGAAGGGGCACAGGTTCACTGCATACTGAGTTCAGGAAATAGACACAAACTACACCTGACACACTATTATAGTCGATACGGTTCTTGTAATATCCCCTATAGCCGCAAAGGGCAGGGGTCCGCATTACCAGGAACCAGGTTTCCTGTACGGCAATACAGAAAGCAGGTGTAAAGCTTAACAGTTGCCATAGCTCAGCCAGATGGTACAAAAAACCACAGCAATTCCACTGGATGATGACATTATCATGAAGTTGGGAAGGCATGAAGGATGCAAGGAGGCAGGTTACGCCTCAGTGTCACCTGCTGCCACTGACTGAGTATTTGTATCCATTCCTATTGTGGATGAGGCATCAATGAGATCCAGGTCCTCAGGGGACACTGAGATCTCCACCTCATCCGCAGGTGCAGAATTGGTAAGGAGTGGTGGTATTGGGGCCACCGAAGGGTCCTTTTTCTTAGCACACTTCTTTGTTTGCTTGTGCTCTTGCTTCTCTTTAGGGGATTGCTAGGAGGACTTCTCTGCAGTGGCTTCAGGCACAGAGGACGACCATGAAGTTCTTTGTCCAGCGGCTTTTGGCTCCTTTAGCCAATGGCGAGTATCTGCTGTGGCATTAGTAGAGACCTTGGGAGAAAGGGTCGCAAGGGACACCTTCCGCAGGAGAGGAGCTGGAGGAGGCTGTTGCTCCTCCAGCTGCTGGGGGAGAGGACTGATCTCCCCTGCATTTGGGAAGGGGGGGGCGGAGGGGGGGGGCGGGGTGCCTTGCTCCTGAAGTAGGTACTTTGGGAGCAATGGAAAGAGACTTTCCCCCTACCACCAACGGGGTGGATGTATTCAGGAGGCCCAGAGATCCCACTGTTCGTGGCACAGAGTGTGGCACGACTGGTAATTGTGATGGCAATGGTAATGTGGCTGCAGCATATGTGGATGTCAACCGAACAGGGTGGAACCGTTCAAATTTACGTTTAGCCTCATGGTAAGTCAACCGGTCCAGGGTCTTGTACTTCATGATGTTCCGCTCCTTTTGGAGTACTGTGCAGTCTGGCAAGCAGGGGGAGTGCTGCTCTCCACAGTTGATACAAGTGCAAGGAGGTGCACAGGGAGTATCTGGATGCAGTGGACATACGCATTCTCGACATGTGGCGTTGGAATGCAGCAGAAGACGTGCCCAAATTTCCAGCATTTCAAGCACTGCATAGGGGGATGGACAAATGGTTTAACGTCACAGCAGTGAACCATCACCTTGACCTTTTCAGGCAATTAATCATCTTCAAAGGCCAAGATGAAGGCACCGGTAGCAACCCTGTTCTCTTTGGGTCCCCTGTAAACACGCCAGATGAAATGAACACTCCGCCGTTCTAGAATGGTGCAAAGCTCGCCGTCAGGTTGCAAGAGGTCGCGATGGAAATAAACCCCTGGACCATGTTGAGGTTTTTATGGGGAGTGAAGGAAACAGGAATATCAACCAGCCGGTCATAAACGAGTAACACCCGGGATTGGGCTGGGGATGCTGTCTGAATCAAGAGTGCACTGCTTCTCATCTTGGACAGCACTGTCACTTCCCTAACTTCAACAAGAAACTGAGGCTTCATATGTAGAAAGGAGACCCGTCCATTCTGCTACAGACTAAATACCGAGACGAATATGGCTCTTCTTTCTGTAGTCCTACATTTCCGAGGAAGGGAAACGATTTGGGCTCATATCTATCAGCTTTATACTCAATCTTGTCCTTCTTAGAGACTGCTGGCACCGTACAGTCACCAGCAAGAGATGACTTAGTCCACTTCATTGCGGGTCAGCCGCCCTGATGCCACCCACTCCGATCAGGGGCTCTCCCCACTGGTGCCACAGCTAAAGCCACCTGGCATGATGGCTGTTGCCGGGAGTCCTGATTCCCCAGGAAGACAGACATCTACTCCTTGGAATATGTGGGGAGTTTACAGCTCATTCATCACGGTGCGATCCCTGTGTTGTCAGAGGGCTATCACCAAATGGGTACACGAGGGCCCCACAACAACGGACTGGCTACCATGCTGGATATTGAGTGCAGAGAAATCCAATACTGTCATGGGGACGAAAGAGGACAGAAGACAACAGAAGAAGATGACATACATCGGGAAGTGTCCTCACCCATATAGTTGAATTGCAGGTGCAGATGTAAAGCCATGACAAGAGGTTCAGGAGATCAAATATAAGGGCGCTATGGATAACACATGCACCACATTAGGCATCCTTCCCCATATGGCCCACACTTCTGTAGAATTTGGAAAGTGACAGGTCAAATCATAGAATGGGACCCGAACTTATAGGGCCGCAAAAGTGTGAGACTCCTTTTAGTCTTGTTTTAGTCACCTCTTACGACAGGCAGGGCTAACTCGGGCCTATTCTAACCCCCAGACCCAAAGGGGGGTCAGATCTAAGTAACTGCGTCAGCAACCCACCTTATCTATTCAGAACCTCATATCACAATGCTCAGGTATGAGGTACTGAATAGACATGACATGTTGCTGACAAACTACTTACATATCAAAATGATACAGTGTAATTGAAACGTGTCATTTATTTAAAAAAAAAGATGCAATAGAGACTGAACAATAAATGAGCATTATTTTAAACAGCCTGTAATTGAGATAAAGAGATGGATCTTATAAATTAAGAAAATAACTTACTTAGTGACAAATGAATGAGAGATGACGCATAAAAGGGCATTAAATCAGTTTTTGTTTAACACCAGTTTCTTTTAATCACCTCTGTATAAGCCAACAGCAAAATATAGAAATATTTAAAGGTTTGGCACCACTGTGCATCATTCATAATCAAGTGTTGAAGAGTTTATAATTCATTTAAATGTGGCAAAGTCTTTACAGGAACAAATATGAGTCTTAATAACATAATAGAACATCATGGGTGGAATATAAGTAATAAAAGGAGTACAGGTATAGGTGAGATACTGAACAGTCAAACAAACAATACCAAAAACATGGCTAAGCTTTCTGGTGATTTCCTTCAGAGCTAAATGTACAAAGTCACACCAATTAAATATCTATGGTTGGTTGGTTTAAAAGAGGAGGGGAGGGACCAAACTACGAGGTCATCAGCCCCTTGTTCCTAATAAAACAATGGCACAAGTGTGAGAATAAAACAGATGAGTCACACAACACAAAACGGGAAGAAAGGAAAAACAACAAAGACAAAGGAGAGGCAACGAACACTAAAAGGAACAAAGAAGGACAAGAAAACAACAGAGAGACTAGAAACAGAAGAGAGTAAAACAAGAAAGCAGATTACAGTGGCCGGCTGACCATGAGAATAAAAAGGAGAAATCAGCCACTCTGAAACACATTAAAACCTCCACCCTAAAAGCACTAGGACACAGAGGGACAAAGCACTGCACTGAAACATAGATCAAATGATGAAACCTCACCCTCACAAATAAAACGTAGGACTAAATCTGCCAATAAGGCATTGTCAGACAAAATGAACGGCAACAAGTTCGGTAATTCAAGATTTCATCGCTGGGCAGTCAAAGTGGGACAGTGCACCAGAATACGGGCCACTGTCAACCGGGCGCCACACTGACACTGAGGCGGGTCTTCATGGCACAAGAGGTAACCGTGGGTCGCCCAAGTGTCGCCAATGCGGAGCCGGCAGATGACAACTGATTCCCTGCGAGAGGCCTGCATGGAAAACTTCCACACATTCGTAGTCTACTTAATGACACACAGTTTGTTGTGTGTACTGCTATACCATTCCTTCTCCCAAAGCCGAAAAACCCTATGGTGTAGGTCAGAATGCAGATCAGGTTCAGAGATGCCCATCTCCACAAGCGGTTTCCACGTAGACTGTTTGGCCAGCCTGACGGCAAGTTCGTTGCCTGGGACGCCGACGTGTCCTGTGGGCCAACACAAACATCACTGAACGACATGATCGGTCCAGGGCATAGATAGACTCCTGGATAGGCACCACCAAAGGATGGCGAGGGTAGCACTGGTCGATAGCTTGTAGGCTGCTCAAGGAGTCAGTACACAGAAGAAACAACTCCTCGGGGCATAACGAATATACTGAAGGGTAAAAGAAGATACGGCCACCAGCTCTGCAGTGAATACACTGCAGCCATCGGGCAAGGAATGCTGTTCAGTATGTCTTCCATGGACATACGCAAAGCTGACGTGAGCATCAGCCATCAAGCTGTTGGTGTAAACCACTTCGTGGCCTCGGTACTTGTCAAGAATCAAGAGGAGGTGGCAGCAGAGACCCACGGGGTTAACCGAGTCCTTAGGGCCATATGAAAGGTCCAGGTGAAGCTGTGGCCTCGGTGTACACCATGAAGGTATACGTGAATGAACCTCAGGTACAGGTGGTACAGGCAAGGACTCCAGAACGAAAGGATCAGACACGATCTGCAATTGGAAGCCTTGAGCTGAGCCGCCGATGTGGGAGATGATCCGCCGTCGGTGGGAAAAGGAGACTGTGATTTAGATGCACAGGGAACTACGAACGTGTGCTACGTAACTGGCGAGCAGTTGTGCACGCCTAACCTGCAATGGAGGCACTCTGGCTTCCACAAGGATGCTGGTTACCGGACTCGTCCTAAAAACTCGTCGCTAGCCGAACGCCACAGTGGTGAACTGGGTTGAGTAAACGGATAATTGAGGGCGCCGCCAAACAGTAAACCAGACTCCCATAGTCCAGGCAGGATTGAACAAGGGCTCTGTAGACCTGCAGCAGCGTAGAGCGATCTGCACCCCAGGTGATGTTGCTCAGGCAGCAGAGGGTACTGAGGTGCTGAAAGCACTTCCGCTTAAGCTGACAAAGGTGATGAAGCCACGTCAATCGGGCATCGAAAACCAGTCCTACGAATCGATATGTCTCCACCAAAGTGAGTGCATCATCATTAAGATAAAGTTCTGGGTCCCGATGAATGGTATGACACTGGCAGAAGTGCATAACACACGACTTTCCAGCAGAAAACTGGAAACCATGGGCTAGAGCCCATGACTGCCCCTTATGGTTGGCTCCCTGTAGGCGCAGCTCAGCAGCACCAGTACTGGTGGAGCAGTATGAAATGCAGAAGTTGTCTGCAGGCAGAGAAGGTGAGAGACAGCCCTACAGCTGCTGCTACACCATTAAACACCACTAAAAATAGAGAAACACTCAATACAGAACCCTGTGGGATTGTTGTTGGGTTGTTTTTGGGGAAGGAGACCAGACAGCGAGGTCATCGGTCTCATCAGACTAGGGAAGGACGGGGAAGGAAGTCGGCCGTGCCCTTTCAAAGGAACCATCCCGGCATTTGCCTGGAGCGATTTAGGGAAACCACGGAAAACCTAAATCAGGATGGCCGGACGCGGGACTGAACCGTCGTCCTCCCTGTGGGACCCCATTCTCCTAGATATGGGGGGAACTATGGGAGGCACCATCTTGGACACGGAAACTATCAAGCGACAGGAAATTCTGGATAAAAATCGAGAGTGGGCCTCTGAGACCCCACTCGTATAATGTGGCAAGGATATGATGTTGCCATGTTGTATCATATGCTTTTCGGAAATCAAAAAAGATGGCAACCACATGTTGGTGTCTGGAAAAAGCTATTCGGATGGCAAACTCTAGGGATACAAGATTATCAGTGGTGGAGTGACCCTGGTGAAAGCCGCCCTGACATGGAGCCAGTAGGCCACATGACTCCAGAACCCAACCCAACCGCCGACGCACCATACATCCCAGCAGCTTACAAACAACGTTGGTGAGGCTGATAGGCCGATAGCTTTCCACATCAAGTGGGTTTTTACCGGCTTTGAGCACCAGAATGATGGTGCTCTCCCATCATTGTGATGAAAGACGTCATCACACCAGATCTGATTGAAGATGATGAGGAGACGCTGCTTGTAGTCAGATGAGAGATGTTTAATCATCTGACTGTGGATACAATCTGGTCCAGGAGCTGTGTCGGGCACTGAGGATCTGCCACTCTGTAAATGAGGCGTTATAGGTTTCATTGTGGCGTGTAGTGAATGACAGGACTTTCAAATGGGGGCTGGAAGGGAGAGTGTGAAAAGCTGGGGGTGTAATTCTCCGATGCAGAGGCTCGAGCAAAGTGCTCGGCAATTGCATTTGTGTCGGTAGATAACATGGCATTTATGTTAACACCGGGGACACCTGTTGGGGTCTGGTACCCGAAAACGTGTTTGATCTTTGCCCAGACTTGGGAAGGTGATGTATAGCACCCAATGGTCGATAAGTATCTCTCCCAACACTCCTGATTCTGTCGTTTGATAAGTTGGTGAACACAAGCATGGAGCTGTTTAAAGGCTAAGTAGTGCTCCAGGGAAGGGTGCCACTTATGCCGCTGCAGAGCTCGCCGACACTCCTCAATTGCTTCAGAGACTTCCGGCGACAACAAAGGGACTGTCTTTCGCTGGGGGCACCCTAAAGAGCAAGGGATCATGTTTTCTACCACAGAAACAATTATTGTAGTCACCTGCTCAACCATCACATCTGTGTTACCATGTGGGGGAGATTCAAAGGTGACAGCAGAGGTGAAAATTTCCCAGTAAGCCTTGTTTAAAGCCCGTCTGGGCAGGTGTCCGTGGGCTTGACACTGGACAGTGACAGGAAGATGGGGAAGTGGTCACTACCAAACAGGTTGTCACGTACTCTACAGTGGATACATGGGAGACGTCCTGGGCTGCAAATTGATTTATCAATGGCCGAGTAACTACCTCGAGCCACACTGAAATATGTGGCAGCCCCTGTATTTAAGAGGCAGAGGTCGAACCGAGACAGTAAAGTTTCGATATCTCTGCCTCAGCCGAGTAAGCATGGTACCACCCCACAAGGGGTTATGGGCATTAAAATCTTCCAGAAGAAGAAAGGTTTAGGGAGTTGATCAATCAGTGCAGCCAATACATTCACGGGTAATTCCCCATTTGGAGGAAGATATACATTGCAGACAGTTATTTCCTGCGTCGTCCTTATTCTGACAGCCACAGCTTCAAGAGGGGTTTAAAGGGGCGCATGTTCACTACAGACTGAGTTTAGGACATAAACGCAAACTCCACCTAACACTCTATTATAGTCACTATGTTTCCTGTAAGACCCCTTATAGCCATGGAGGGCAGGAGTCCGCATTGCTGGGAACCAGGTTTCCTGGAAGGCAATGCAGAAAGCAGGTGTAAAGCAGTTACCATAGCTCAGCCAGGTGGTGGAAAAAACCACCGCAATTCCACTGGAGGATGACATTGTGAGACTGAGAAGGCACCAAACATTCAATGAGGCAATTTACGCCTCAGCGTCACCTGCTGCCACTGACTTTTTGCCTGAGCAGTTCATTTTGTCTGAGGGTCCTGCGAGATCTAGAACCTCAGCGGACGCCAGAATCTCCACCTCATCCAGACACAGAGCTTGGAGGTAGCGGTGGTGTGTGTGCGCCACTGCAATTCCCTTGGTCTTGGGGACCTTCTTTTTGGATTTCTCTTGATGTTCCTTGGGTTTCCCTGACTGGGAGGACTTCACTGATTCCGTCTCCGGGACTGAGGATGAGCGTGAACCCTGCGACCAGTTGCTTTTGGTTCTGCCACTGGCGGGTATCATCTTACCCACTGGCAGAAATGTGGGAAGGGAGTGACCCCTAGGGACACCTTCCTAGCGAGAGCAGCCGAAAAAGTTGTACGCTTCTCCAGCTTAGAAGTGGGGACGGATGTCCCCGATGGTTGGGGGAAGGTGTTGCTCCAGAAGTAGGTCGTGCAGGAGCAACAGGGAGGGAAGTGCCCCTCCCCCCCCCCCCCAATCAAGGGGGCAGGTGTAGTCTTCTGGCTCAAACAGATGACTGGGGTTGGAGAGGTGACTGGGGTTGGCAGAGCTGATGCGGCTGTAACTGTTGTAGCAGCAACGTAAGACAATGCTATACGTACAGGGTATAGGCGTTCAAATTTTCTCTTAGCCTCAGTGTAGGTCAGTCAGTCCAGGGTCTTAAACTCCACGAGTTTCCTTTCTTTCTGAAGAATCCTGCAGTCTGGCGAGCAAGGCGAATGGTGCTCTCCACAGTTGACAGGCAGGCACATGGAGTATTGGGATGTGATGGGCATCCCCAATCTCGACATGTGACACTTTAAGTACAGTGGGATGACATATGATCGAACTTCCAACATTTAAGCACTGCATTGGGGTAGGGATATAGGGTTTTACATCACAGCAGTAGACCATCACCTTGACCTTCTCGAGTAATGAAGCATCCTCGAAGGCCAAGACGAAGGCACCGGTGGCAACCTGATTATCCCTCAGACCCCAGTAGACACATCGAACAAAATATACACCTTGTCATTCTAAATTGGCTCGCAGCTATCATCGGACTGCAAAAAAAGGTCCCTGTGAAATATGATACCCTGGGCCATATTTAAGCTCTTATGGGGTGTGATGGTACAGAAACATCCCCCAGCTCGTCACAAGTGAGTAACACCCAGGACTGGGCAGAGGATGTTGTTTCGATGAAGACTGACCCAGATCTCATTTTGGACAAGCCCTCCACCTCCCCGAACTTGTCCTCTAAATGCTCAACAAAAAACTGAGGCTTCATCATGATGAAAGATTCCCCGTCAGCTCTTGAACATACAAGGTATTGGGGCAAATAAGAGCCGCCGCCTTCCTTAGCCTGACGTTCCTCCCACGGTGTGGCCAGGGAGGGGAACGATTTGGGTTCGTACTTCTATGCATTGAATTAAGCCCATGAATGCTTACAGACTGCTGGTGTTTGACCCCCAGCAAAAGACGATGTACTACACTTCATTGCGTGTCATCCACCCTGATGCCACCCACTCCAATCAGGTGCCCTCCCCACGTGCGCCACCCTGCCGCAGCAATGGCCACCTTCTCTTTAGGAAAATTTTGAAAAATGGAGGTCAAACCCTACAGGGGACCATCACAAAGGCCGAAACGTGTGAGACTCCTTTTAGTCGCCTCTTAGGACAGGCAGGAATACCTCAGGCCTATTCTAACCCCTGGACCCGCAGTAGGGAAATATCTAAACCTGCATTTGCAACAGACTTCAGAATAATTCTACTACTTTAAAAGCGAACATTTTTGGTTAGGCTTTACCATGACTGTTACTGACATTAAATGAAACAGCAAGTTTACTGTTACCAGTCACTATTTATCTCCATGGTGCGTTTCAAAGGTTTAAACCTCCATCAGGTGGATTTACATTTGTTAGTATGAGATGT
This sequence comes from Schistocerca nitens, assembly GCF_023898315.1. NCBI lineage: Eukaryota > Metazoa > Arthropoda > Insecta > Orthoptera > Acrididae > Schistocerca > Schistocerca nitens. The sequence continues at coordinate 405,422,508 of NC_064619.1, read as the reverse complement.
GTGTCTGCATTGTACAAAACACAGACACATATCATACTAACAAATGTAGTGCAACACACAGACACATGTCATACAAATGTAAATCCACCTGACTGAGGTTTAAACCTTCGAAATGCACTGTTGAGATAAATACACAATGACTGGTTACAGTAAACTTGTTTCCAGAATGAGATTTTCACTCTGCAGTGGAGTGTGCACTGATATGAAACTTCCTGACAGATTAAAACTGTGTGCCAGATCGAGACTTGAACTTGGGACCTTTGCCTTTCGCCGTCAAGTGCGCTACCAACTGATCTACCCAAGCACAACTCACGCCCCATCCTCACAGCTTTACTTCTGCCAATATCTCATCTCCTACCTTCCAAACTTCACCTGCAGGAGAGCTTCTGTAAGTTGTGAGGACAGGGTGTGAGTTGTGCTTGGGTAGCTCAGATAGTAGAGCACTTACCTTTCGCAGGCAAAGGTCCAGAATTAGAGTCTCGGTCCGGCACACAGTTTTAATCTGCCAGGATGTTTCAGTAAACTTGTTGTTCCATTTAATTCTGCAACTACTGACATATCTCGTGTAAGGGCTACGAAGACAAAAGAAATTAGGTAGGGCCTACTGTATGGAAGACCCACAATGATTTAGGTTGCAGCAGTTATTCAGAGATGAAGAGGCTTGCACAGGATAGAGTATCATAGAGAGCTGTATCAAACCAATCTTCAGACCAAAGACCACAACAACGTAGAAAATACTCCACCAAGCACTGTGTGGTGGCTTGTGGAGTGTGGTATGTATGTAGATGCATGCACAGCTACATTGTAGCCAAGTAGATGAATGAATGTAGTTTGTACCAATTAGCTCTGAGAAGAGACACTGCCTGAAAATTTAGCAATTTTTCCATCTAGTTTATGTATGTACACCCACTCCACATCTTGGCTATAGAGTGGATTACTACTTCCATTAAATATGAGTATTAATGCAAGAATCTTTGAAATTAAAAAAAAAGAACAAAAAAAGAAAAAAAAAAAAGATCTGATCTGTACAAGGTATGGATGCCAATGGTAACAAGTTGCCATACACGGGCGATTGACAACAACAGGTAGCATGGCATAGGAGAAAAGCAGCACAGTAACACAGTAGTTTCCTGCATGCATCATAGAAAAACAGTTTCAACGTCAAGTGATGTTGATAATGTCCACTGGAGACACTGATGAAACATTCTGAAGCGATATGTCCCACATAAACTGCCATCAAGCTCTAGGAGCATTTCATTTTACAGCTAAATGTTGGTGCCATTCTTTAAATGAAATAAAATATCTTTCTTCCGTCCTTTTACCTCTATTATCGCAATGTTGAGCTTCTATTACTACCACCATTACACCCTGCAGATGAAAGTGCCATATTTATGAAAGCAACAGCAGTACCACACTATTTGTGAATCAGAGGTATAAAAACTTCAGTAAAATTGTTAAACAAGCTTCTGACCTCTTCTGGAAGAACTGATTAACGGAAACAGTCTTACTTTTCAATGGGCTTGTTTGGTATTTCATTTACAGTAAGCATGGAATCTTTCCTATTGGCCAGTATTACTGCAACAACTGTTAGTTGTATCATGACACATTTCAATAACATCACCATCCAATTGCCCTTTACCCATATTTTTCTTTGTGCATCTTTCAGGTGTAGGGTTTAATCCCCAATCATAAGAGTGTCAGACAGTTGAACAGTGAGGTTCCTAGTTATCTTCCTCATCTCACCTCCAGGTGGGAAGTCTGCATCAGACACAGATTGTGCTAAACTAGCTGGCATCCACGACAGAACCCTTACTATCAAACATAATTCTGAATTAGTTACTTCTTGATTGACAGGTGAGAATCCATTTTTTGGTTTGCTTTGCCTTTTTTCTTTGTTGTGTCTTTCACCTTCAGTGGACTGGCTGATAAAGAACCCATTGGAAGGAAGGAAGGAAGAGATGAAACACAACCTTGGGTAAGGGGAGGAAAAAGGCAGTCTCCTTTTCGAAGGATCCATCCAAACATTAAACGATGTAGGTAATCCATGAAAAACCTAATTTTGGATGGATGGATGAGGATTTGAACTGCTGCCCTCCAAAATTTAAGTTCAGTGTCCCAAGACTGTGACACTTCATCACTTGCAGATGTAGGAGCACTGTATCTTACAATTGTTGCCTTCTGTGCTGTAGCACCTGACTCAAATGAAACACAGAAACATAGAGGGAAACATTCCACATGGGAAAAATATATGTAAAAAACAAAGACGCTTTAACTTACCTAACAAGAAAGCACTGGTATGTTGATCGACACAATAAAATAAAAAACACACACACACAAATATTCAAGTTTTTGCAACCCATGGTTGCTTCATCAGGAAAGAGGGAAGGAGGGAAGGGGAGCGGAAGACGAAAGGATGTGGGTTTTAAGGGAGAGGGTAAGGAGTCATTCCAATCCCTGGAGCGGAAAGACTTACCTTAGGGGGAAAAAGGACAGGTATACACTCGCACACACATACACATCCATCCGCACATATACAGACACAGGCAGACATATGTAAATGCAAAGAGGTTGGGCACAGATGTCAGTCGAGGCAGAAGTACAGAGGCAAAGATGTTGTTGAATGACAGGTGAGATACGAGGGGCAGCAACTTGAAATTAGCAGAGGTTGAGGCCTGGTGGGTAACGGGACGAGAGAATATATTGAAGGGCAAGTTCCCATCTCCGGAGTTCTTATAGGCTGGTGACAGTGGGAAGTATCCAGATAGACTGGACAGTATAACACTGTGCCAAGATGAGCTGGCATGTTTAGCCACAGGGTGATCCTCATTGCACACAGACCCAGTCTCTCCCATCTACTCAATCTCCCACTTCCAGCTCCACTCCCCCCAAAACCTCAAAATACTAATCAACACAATCTGGAACCACAACACCCTAATTCAGTAGTTAACCTTTCCTCCAAACCTCTCTCCCAATCCGAAACCTCTGTCCTATCCGAAGGCCTCACCTTCAGTCCTACTCCCAGATTCAACCAAACAGCCCTCGTCAAAGATTTACTGTCCTACACTCTTAGTCTCTGCTGGAAATATCACTTTGCCACGAAGAAAAATAATCCTAATCATACTCCTAATGATCCAACTCCCAAGACACTATTCAAATTGAACCCTGCCTGGAACAGTTCCGTCCTCCGTCACAGCGGGACCCACTTCTTCCTCAAACTCACCCTCTCCAAAACTTCCAGGAATTTCTCACTTCCAGCCTTGCCTCTCAATCTTTCTTGAAAAACCTTAATTCTACTCCCAACATCACCACAGCTGAAGCCCAGGCTATTCGTGATCTGAAGGCTGACCGATCCATCGTCATTCTTCCGGCTGACAAGGGTTCCACGACCGTGGTACTTGATCGTCGGGAGTATGTGGCTGAGGGACTGCGTCAGCTTTTGGACAACACTACATACAAAGTTTGCCAAGGTAATCCATTCCTGATGTTCAGGCGGAGCTTCAAGGAATCCTCAGAACCTTAGGCCCCCCCAAAAAACCTTTCACCTGACTCCGTCAACCTCCTGACCCCACCGACACCCCGCACCCCTACCTTCTACCTACTTCCTAAAATTCACAAACCCAAACATCCCGGCCGCCCCATTGTAGCTGGTTAACAAGCCCCCACAGAACGTATCTCTGCCTACGTAGATCAACACCTTCAACCCATTATATGCAGTCTCCCATCCCTCATCAAAGACACCAACCACTTTCTTGAACGCCTGGAATCCTTACCCAATCTATTACCCCCAGAAACCATCCTTGTAACCATTGATGCCACTTCCTTATACACAAATATCCCACACATCCCGGGCCTCGCTGTGATGGAGAATTTCCTCTCATGCCGATCACCTGCTACCCTACCTAAAACCTCTTTCCTCATTACCTTAGCCAGTTTCATCCTAACCCACAACTTCTTCACTTTTGAGGGCCAGACACACCAACAATTAAAGGGAACAGCCATGGGTACCACGATGGCCCCCTCATACGCCAACCTATTTATGGGTCGCTTAGAGGAAGCCTTCTTGGTTACCCAAGCTTGCCAACCCAAAGTTTGGTACAGATTTATTGATGACATCTTCATGATCTGGACTCTCAGTGAAGAAGAACTCCAGAATTTCTTCTTCAACCTCAACTCCTTTGGTTCCATCAGATTCACTTGGTCCTACTCCAAATCCCATGCCACTTTCCTGGAAGTTGACCTCCATCTGTCCAATGGCCAGCTTCACACATCTGTCCACATCAAACCCACCAACAAGCAACAGTACCTCCATTATGACAGCTGCCACCCATTCCATATCAAACGGTCCCTTCCCTACAGCTTAGGTCTTCGTGGTAAACGGATCTGCTCCAGTCCTGAATCCCTGAACCATTACACCAATAACCTGAAAACAGCTTTCGCATCCCGCAACTACCCTCCCGACCTGGTACAGAAGCAAATAGCTAGAGCCACTTCCTCATCCCCTCAAACCCAGAACCTCTCACAGAAGAATCCCAAGAGTGCCCCACTTGTGACAGGATACTTTCCGGGACTGGATCAGACTCTGAATGTGGCTCTCCAGCAGGGATACGACTTCCTCAAATCCTGCCCTGAAATGAGATCCATCCTTCATGAAATCCTCCCCACTCCACCAAGAGTGTCTTTCCGCTGTCCACCTAACCTTCGTAACCTCTTGGTCCATCCCTATAAAATCCCCAAACCACCTTCCCTATCCTCTGGCTCCTACCCTCGTAACCGCCCCCGATGTAAAACATGTCCCTGCACCCTCTCACCACCACCACCTACTCCAGTCCTATAACCCGGAAGGTGTACACGATCAAAGGCAGAGTCACGTGTGAAAGCACCCATGTGATTTACCAACTGACATGCCTACACTGTGAAGCCTTCTATGCGGGAATGACCAGCAACAAACTGCCCATTCGCATGAACGGACACAGGCATACCGTGTTTGTTGGTAATGAGGATCACCCAGTGGCTAAACATGCCTTGGTGCACGGCCAGCACATCTTGCCACAGTGTTTCACCATCCGGGTTATCTGGATACTTCCCACTGACACCAACCTATCAGAACTCCACAGATGGGAACTTGCCCTTCAATATATTCTCTCTTCCCGTTACCCACCAGGCCTCAACCTCCGCTAATTTCAAGTTGCTGCTCCTCGTACCTCACCTGTCATTCAACAACATCTTTGCCTCTGTACTTCTGCCTCGACTGACATCTCTGCCCAACCTGTCCTTTTCCCCCACTAAGGTAAGTCTTTCCGCTCCTGGGATTGGAATGACTCCTTACCCTCTCCCTTAAAACCCACATCCTTTCGTCTTTCCCTCTCCTTCCCTCTTTCCTGATGAAGCAACCATGGGTTGCGAAAGCTTGAATATTTGTGTGTGTGTTTGTGTGTTTTTTATTTTATTGTGTCTATCAACATACCAGTGCTTTCTCATTTGGTAAGTTAAAGCACCTTTGTTTATATTATATAAAAGTTCAAAATGTATTGCCAGCAGTAGATTACAATCTTACACAAACGTAAAGGTAGGCAAGAGCTTTATTTTTCATACTGAGGATATTATTTACAGGACAGTATATTTTTCAACAGGTGGCATATAACAGTATCAGAGTTAGGGCCAATCACATTAAAAAATTGTTATTTATGTAGGTTAACTGGCTGGTGCAAAGGGAACGTAATGTAGACTGCCAGTTAAATTTAATATTTACTACTTAATTGATATGTGAACATGGGCAGCTGTTAATTATGCTATACCGTGATACAAATGTATGATTCAACTTAAGTGCCATCTGTTAGTGAAAATTTAGTTGTGTCAACACAAGTTTTTGCTTTTAAAAAGAAATTCCACATATTTCTGTACACACCACATCATACTGAAGGCAATACTTTTCATAAGAAAAATTTTCCACTCCTTCTGTCACAAATAGTCCATTACATCCTCTAACCACACATAATTTGAGTTCAATGTTTTAAGGAAAGAGTTTTCAATGGAGTTAACGCATGTAAACATTTTGTTAAATGCTTCACCGTAACATATCTGTACAGATGTGTTCACTTTTTTAGTAAATATACTTACAGCTGATTTAACAGAAACACTGAAGGGATTTAGTAATTTATACATTTACTTTGCCTCAACATATAGTAACTCATTTTATTTTACATACATATTCTGTAGAGGGGTAACTCTGTGTAGACATGGATGTGAAACACATCAAGACTTATTTTATAAAATGCATGTCATTTACATCACACAAATTTATGCATATAGATTTTAACAATATTCCACTAATTTACATACACGCTTACATATATTACACAAAAACATAAAAAGGGATGTAATTATGAATTATAGAACATAGGAGTTTGCAAAGATTCAGTCTGAGTTATCTTGTAAGGAAGAGTATCTTTTAACTATGCTTTATCATATAGATAAAAAAAAGTTGTGTCTTTCGCAACTGACCTATTCATGCTATGTTTCTTCCATATAATTAGTTGTATAATGTTCACAAATTGTTGGATTTAATGAGCACAAATAGGACAAGAACAGCAAACAAAGATGTGGGAAGCGGTCAGTCTTTCTATCAAAAAAATCACCGAAAAATGAAGTTTTTCAAGCAAAAATCTTAATTTACTTTTGAATAATTTATCTTGTAGGGACTTAATATCACTTGCAAGTTATTAAAAAAGTTTGGTACAAGGGTTTTTTGACACTGTTATAACCTATAGAAATTCTTCCTGTCACAGAGTAGATTGCATTTACTACTTGTTTTGTGAGTAAGGTCTTTTGTTTATTTCACAGCAAGGAGGATTGTCAATTATAAAGATCACTGGATAGATGTATTGTATAGAGCTAGTGCCAGTGGTATCCACACTTGCTTAAAAAGACTATAATAGAAGGTTCTAGGAGTCACACACAATTCTGAACAACCTTTCCCTTTATGTTGATTTTTATTATGCCCGCAAATTGTCCCAGAAGAAGATTCCTTACCAAAAGTGAATGAAAATACCCAAAATAGGCGAACTTTGACACACTGATATCTCTGATATTAGAAACTATCCTCATGGCAAATGTCAAGCACAGGCTTCTCAAGCTTTGTAGAATGCGATGGTCCCAACTAAGCGCACTATCTATAGGGTCATCTAAGAATTTTGAGCAATGTATTCAGTCTGTTGACCTTCATATGCATGAGCACAGTGCAAGATCTGTAGTATACCAAGATATTAAGCACCTTGTGAGTGATTTCACACCTACTAGGCCACACCTACTAGGCCAAGACTCTCCACACTCATGGCAAAAGGAAAATTATTCTATAATCAATGCCCATGAACTAATCAAAGAAACAGAGGAAGAAGAAAAGGACTTGTTCTACAAATTCCTGGAAAGAATATATGATGACTGACTGGGTCACATCACAAAAATATCTGCTGGCAACCTCAGTCCTTAAGTTGGAAGTAACAGATAGCGAAACCAACAACTGGGCCCCACAGCACACACACCACAAGCAAAGGTAATAGAACAAGGTTCATATTATTCACAGCATCTCAAAACAAGGTTGTGGGTTCCTATTTTCCCCACACTAAGGTGTACACAAAGGAATGTGAAAGTCACCACATGGGAACAGGATTTATCATTTCATGATTGATGCAAAATACAATTTAGTCATCTTGGACGTGCCTTGCCACAAAGGCCTACATGTAGATCCAGACAACTTTTTGGTATGGGCACTAGTCGGTACACCAGAAGATGATATCACAGATCCTTGAAAGGACTTAAAGAGTGCAGCAACTTTGAGAATCAATGGGAAATGATAATGGACTGCAGTGGATATGTCAGAAAATGAAACAGTGGGAACTGAAGCAAGGCACATAAAATCTCCACAGTTTGATACTGAGTGATATAGAAACAGAGGAAAAGAACAAGGCATAAAAAAGAATAATACAATACATGTAGTGTAAACTCACAAGGAAGAAAAGGACTGAAATGAGGATCCATCAACAAAAAGGGAGAGACTGGATGAAAGTAAACATCAAGAATTGGAGAGCAACTTTTCTGTGGAAAAACTAACTTGGTAAAGGATAAAACAGGGAAAATCTAAAACAAGAGGACAGCCCTGTTGAAGATGGTGCTGACATTTTGATAAACGCCTGGCTCACCAACTCTGAAAGAAGTGAGAACTGCCCTTAAGAAAGTGAATAAGTCACCGTCAACTGGTTATATTCCACTGAAACTATTCACAGTAGACAGTAATCAATACAGATTCTCCTTCAGCTTGAAATGTCAATATGAGATGAGGAGAAAATGCCCCAGCAGTTAAAAGATAGCTTTATACCCTGTATACCCCACATACAAGTAAAGAGATATGTTGAACTGTGGTACCTATTGAGGAGTTACACTGCTAAATTTGAAGTATAAAGTATTGTCTAACATACTGTCTGTATGTCTCCTCTCTACTGTTCAGAGAAAGATCTGTCAAATATAAAGCAGCAAATGCTTGCATAGACATGAGCAACTGTACTGTGCTTTGACTGCACTAGGAACTCCAGGAAAATTGTTAGAGCTTGTAAGAACGAATATGGATGAGGTACAGAGTAGTACAAGAACAGGTGGAATGGCATCTCATCCACTAGATGCACAACACAGTATAAGACGAGAAGATATGCTATCAGATCTAGTTTTTAACGTTGCCTTTTTGAAGGTTATGTAGGATGCAGGAAAGACTGTAATGAGGTGCTGGTGTCGAAAAAGGCCTGTCAGGCTACCATTTCAACTAATCAGATGGTCTATCCCTTGCAGGAAACCACAGTGGTAGGGGGACAAAAGGCCCTGTGTTAGAGAACCCAGCATAACTGGCAGGCATTCATTCTTTCATGCAGTTTGCAGAGCACATTGGTGAGGGTAATCAGCCAATAGTTGTTAATGGATGTTGAGTTTTCACTTGGCTAAAGGCTGGAATGATGATAATATCTCACCATTGCAAAAGGAAGAGACTGTCGAGCCAAATACAGTTGAAGATCTTGAGTACATGGTGCCGATGAGTAACAAGATGTTATATCCTCTGACTGAATGGAATAAGGCCCTGGGGCCGTACTGTGAGATGAGGCAAGCAATTCCCAGACAGCACACAGTTCATTATATAAATCGCCATGCCAAGGGGTGAGTAGAGGGGGTTATCTTCAATTCATTCCTTCTATGACCGGAAGCCAGCTTTATAAGAAGAGGACAGTGTCACAAAGTGGGTCACAAGGCATTCAGCAAAAGTCAACATATCAATACGGAGACTTTACTGAAGGAAGAGAACAAGTACAGTTGTGGATTCTTGGTGGCTTAGAAGACTACAGAGCTTGATCCAAATCTGAAATGAAGAAGCATATGTTCCCAGGAAGGAGGTGTATTGCTTCCAGCATTTCTTCTTCCTGCACTCAATTAAATAGCAAGACTTAGCACATAGTCACTTCAAAATGATAACACTAGCCTGTGAAGGATGTTGCTTGAAGTATTGTAGGGCTCTTCAGTGATAGTGAACAGCTATTCCAATCTCTCCGGTCCACCAAGGCAGCGGCCAGGGATGGACAGAACCTGTAGAAATGGGAATAGCAGTTCCAGAAGCATGGTTGATCGCATCGGACATGTCTTGCACAAGCTCGTCCATGCAGTCTCACAGAGGATGAGTGAAGATAAGAGCAGCGAAGATATACAACTGCCAGTTGGTTCTTCAAACTGCCCTGCACGGTGGTCGGTCTGTCTGTGGCAAGAAAGCGACAGGGTCACCATAAAGTGGTCACTTTCAAACAGACTGCCACATAGTGACCAGACTTGGGAAAGATATAGTTAGATCAATAGCTGAAAAGGTTCTATGGGCGACATGAAGTGGGTAGGAGTACTATCACTGATGGGAAAAAGCTCGTCAATTAGAAGGCTTGAACAACATGAAGTGATACACCCTACAGGACCACAGGAAGTAGTGCACACTGAAGTCCACAATTAGGAGAAAAGGGGGGGGAGGGGGGGGGGGTTTGGACTAAGAGGGTCAACTCAATGAAAGTGAGATGTCCATCTGGAAGTAAGTAAATGTTGCAAATGGTAATGGATAGGCTCATTTGCATCCATACCACTATTTCTTCCAACATGGTACAAAGGGGAATGCACTTGCTTGCAATATCTGTGTGATGGTGTAGTTCTGGCAGGTAACAGTAATACAGTAAACTGCATTTATACATTTCTCAGCTATATGTTTGTCACATTTGCATGTTATATACTGTGCACTTTTTTGATTTTGCACACGAAGTTACTCCACTTTCAGGTTTTCCATTTATACATCCTCGCACTTTTACACTATTATTTTACTCCTCAGTCATTTTTGCCGCATTGTTAACAATATAAAGACTAAGAAATTGTCTTGAAATGTTTCATTTATGGTGTGGCCAGTGACTGTTGATTTGCTGTGTACATGCAAAGTTGCATATATTTTTGTGGGCCTTAATTTCAGTATACACACGGTGACACTGTTGTTATTGACCTTGTGGCAGTCAGTTTCAGATCGTGTAACTTGACTGAACATTGCTCCCAACAGCAGCCTTCACAAGACGTCACTCAGGGATGCTGCTGACCACCCAAGCAGTGAGTGGCACACTTACAAACAATTGGTACAAAACAACAGTGAACATAGCAGCACTAGCAACAGCAGCATCAAAGTAGTGCACAGGAACAATTGCACCTATTCTCAGTGGCAGCATAATGTGCTGCACTGTGTGAACGCAAGAGCTGCAGAGTAGCACTTCTCGGTGGCGTTGTGTAATGGGGCCCTAAGGAGAGGGAATGCAGCCCACGGTTCAACAATCACAATAAATAGGTGGAGAGCACACCGAGTGAAACTAGGAGTGTTTTTGCCGGGGTGAACTCAATTTTTCTAATGTAGTTTCCAATGTTCTTGCATGATGAGTGTCACAAAATAAAAGAAGATGTCTTTCCATTCAGGAGAAAGTAAACATAACTGAAGAAGTGCAAAGAAGTCCTAGTGAACCTAAAGTGAGCATCGCAAAGCATCTCAAAATCCCATACTCCACTTTAACTACTCTACTGGCCAATGACGTGCATAAGATTCAGTGTTTCAAAAGCGGAGCCAAATGGTGAGAAATGCACGCGTATCCAGGGTGGGAACTTTGCAGTCATGGAAAAATGCCTACAGACTTTGTTTCAGCAAGTGTGCTTTACCTATTTCAGGTGCAATACTGAAAGGCAAGGCTTTAGAATCATCAAAAAACTTAAATGTTGAAAACTTCCAGGTTTCTTCTGATTGGTTACACTGCTTCAAAGTAAGATGTGGCATTACTGGCCACAGAATTTGTGGGGAGGCTAACATTGTGGATAATGTGATGTAGACTGTTGGAAAGACCGTGATCGTCAAAGTATAATACCAAAACACAGTCTGAAAGATATATACAACATAGACAAAACAGAACTTTTTTTAACTTTTTGCCAGATAAAACATTAGCATTTAAGGGTGATCCCTGCTTTGAAGGAAAAGAAGCAAGCAAAAAGTGACAGTACTCCTTACCGTAAACGCAGATGGCTCTGATATACTCTGCCCTCCACCAAAGCCTCGATGTTTCAAGGGCATTAGGTCATATCCCACTGAGTATGAGTCAAACAAGAAGGCATGGATGACTGGAAACCTCTTCGAAAGTCACCTTGATAAGCTTAACACCTGCATGTGTCATGAGAAGAGGAAAATACTTTTGCTTCTAGACAACTGTACAGCCCATTCTCCGGCACTATAGTTCAGCAACATAGAACTGACTTTTCTTCCAACAAACTGCATGAGCCATATTCAATCTCTGGACTCTGGCATCACTGCCACCTCTGCCCAGGGACTGGGGTGTTTGCGTTGTCCTCCTCATATCGCCATGCCCCACAAACCAATCATCATCATGATCATCATCATTGCAGCCAGAAAAGCAAAGTACAGGAAAATGCTGGGTTCAATGTGATATTGCACATCTAGACAGTGAGATCCAAGAGATCAATACACTAAGCAGATTCAGAAGGATGTAGGTTGCAGTAGGTACTGGGAGATGAAGAAGCTTGCACAGGATAGAGTAGCATGGAGAGCTGCATCAAACCAGTCTCAGTACTGAAGACCACAACAACAACAACAGACAGTGAGAAGGAAGATCCTAAACTGTACCAGTTGCAGGTAAACCAAAGAATAGCCTTGTATGTTAGGACACACTTGACACATACACTACATATGTATAGCATTTCCTGTGAGTTCCCTCAGAATTTCACTAAAACTTTTAGAATACATCTATAAATTAAATTAAACTCAGCACAGATAAGTAAATGTAGCTTTTTAATTTGTATTTCTTATCTAGGGAATCCAGTACATAAGGTCTGCTTGGGATCAACTGATGTCAAACACAATATGCAAGTTCTTTTGGAAAGCTGGCATCACAAGAGATGATACTCAAGTTGATCCTGAAAATGTTGAACATTTTGTTGTAGATTTCGATACACTGAACACAATGACGGGGCTTGTATTTCAAATGGAACTGATTTTGATGATTTTGTTGACCATGATGCTGACGCATATTGCGTACATAATGACATAATTAAAAAAAACAGTGCCAGTATTAGCTGAAATAAATAGTTCTGAGGAAGCTGAAGAATCAGATGGTGAATCTGTGGACCCTCCCAGTCTGTCAGAAGCACTTACTGCATTGGAAGTACCACAATGTTACATAAGATCAAAAAACATTAGCGATGACAGGATGTGCACAGTGATTGCATAAGAAAACTTTAATTATGAATTCAGTATTGCTTTCAAAAAACAAACCACTATTATTTCACTATTTAGGCATAAATAACTTTAATTGCCCATAACTTGGACATAAGTCTATTTGAACAACTGTACCTATTACTGTGCAATATATGTATCTTCCATTTGCACGCACTTGAGTTTAATAGAAATGTACTGAAAAAATTAATCCCACTTGTACATTTATGTTACAACCCCCTAAAAAAAAAACCCATAAATGAGGTTTTACTGTATCCACTACATTTCCACTGAATGATCACATTATAGGTGTCCACATTTAGGAACGAAGAGGTCAGGAGGACCAGTCACACTCCACGATCACTGCCTGTCATCAATGGGTATGGAACCACATCAATGAGCATTTGTTCTCCTTGTCGTCCTTCTCCTTCTTTGGTGGCTGATATTTTTGTTAGGGCCTACCCACAATGAACGTATGGGGACTCCTCAAACCAACAGGCCATGTATCCTTCAGCCACTGGCTGGTTTCAGGCCTCTGACCTATGGATTTTGAGGGAGAGGGGACCAAACCCCTGTCACTAGTAGATACTGAAGGAGAAAGCTGCTTCTCTGGCTGCATGTGGGAAGTTGTTCCTGAAGATGGTGCTGCAGGAATGACAAGAGAGAAGGCAGTGGGAGAACTAGTGTGTATGATGACTGTAACTTCTGCATAATTGGTCATCATATCAATAGTAAGTAGGTGTTCACATTTTCTTTTTTTATGCTACGAGTGGGTAAACCATTGAACATAGAGGGTGGTATTCTAGGCATCTGACATACAAATGTGTGGTTTTTTTTACCATGACTACCTTTGTGGAATGGTCATCTGCAGTTGCTGCATTTTGGGTCCACTGTGCATCCGGGTGATATATGACCAAAGCGTAAGCATCAGAAGCACATCATGAGTGACTGAATTTAAGGTTTCACATCACACCTGTACATTTCTAATTTTTTCCAAATGGACATTCCCTTCAGTAGCAAAGATAAAGGTACCAAAGTCTGTTATATTATCATAGGGACCCTTTTGGACGTGTACGACGCCACATACACCTCACTGCTCAAGATTAGCCATAGCTTCTCGCCTATTTGAAGTGTAAGGTCTCTGTGAAAGATGTTTCCTTGGAACAGATCCAAAGTTTTATGAGGGGAAATGGCCACTAGCACATCACCCACACAATCACTTCTGAAGAACATAGACTGTGCAGCAGAGGAGGCATTAATCAATTGCGATCCATTGCACATTATTCCCAGAGTTTCATTCTCCAAATTTATCTTCAATATATTCTACAAAAAATAAAAGTTTGTCACAGTACAAGTATCCCCATCAATTTGAGTACATACCAACTATTGGATAAACTGGTTTGCTCCCAGATGTCTGGCTTGTTCCTCTTCACACAGGGTAGTCAGTGTAGAGAAAGCAGTAAGTTCCACATTGTAATGAGAAGAACAGTGATGTGATAGAAAAGTGATCCGTATGGCCATTGTTTTGTTGTAACTTGACACATTTCACGAGCAAAACATCCGCCCTGATACTACCTTTTCTGTTCAATGGCTCATCACGGATGCCATCCAGTTATAGCAAAGGCCATCTGGCATGACAGCCACGGCCTGGAGTCCCGATGCCCCAGGAAGACAGACATTTACTCCTTGGCATGCAAGCGAGCGAGCAGCTCAGGCATCAGCAGTTTGAACCCCATTTGTACAAAGGCTCAACAATAGGCATATAACGACCCCACCACAGCGGATTGGTTTCTGTGTTGGCTTAGAAGCACTTATAAGAATCTCCACAGGTAAATGAGCATACAATATTTACCACTGCAAGCAGTAGGTGTTATTTAGCGTGTTCTTCCCCAGTCAGTCCACATTACAGAAAAAAATTGGAAAATAAAGGTCAAACCCAAAAGGAAACAAAAAATTACTTCAGCCAGAAGGTGATGTCAAGTAAATAAATGACTATTCTGAGAAAGGAAATCAAAATTTAGGGCATAGCCAGGTCGACATCAAATGCTTCCACCACCAGAAAGAGGGTATGAGAAGGCAGGATAGTCAGAGATGAGAGACTGCTGCTGTTGTGTACATAGTTCTGCGTAGTCAGCGCCTACACAACTTTCCCAATAGAGCGCGCCCCGCTAAGCACAACAGTGCAGGCGCAGCGCTCGTCCATCTCCGCACTATGAGATGGCGCTGTCTTAGAGACGGACCAAATTCTGCTTCCACCGATCTGCGTATTAATATGTAACGCAGCCAATGAGATTGCTGCTAACGTAGAACCTTTTCTCCTCGTGAATCATACTCGCGCAGTGATACCTGAACGTGCAAGGTATTATAAAACTAGTGTACAGACCTCAGATTAGTCAGTCTGCATTAGTCTGTACCAGTCTGTAGTCAAGTTTCAGTCTGCGCCTAATAAGATTATCATATTCCTGTTCATAGCCATGAAGATAAATGAATAGACACTTAGTCAAGTATCAGAGATATGTGAGAATAAGATTAACATATCAAGACCAAAGGAACTTCAGATTGTCAATTGTAAATAGCATCCAGAATCAAGTTAAGTAAGGTTTATGATTGTTATTATTTTAATAAATGTGTGTGAAAATTAATCAAGTTCTGTTTAAAGTTGGTCACCGTCAATCTGCTACTCTAAGCATGCAAGTGGCATTTCTATCGTCTGACCTAATGGCAGAAGATAAACACGCCACGATAAGACCACGAGACATATTGCTGACACTCGTCTACTTCGTTAGAGCGACAAGTCAAATAATCTGATGGTGTGTGTAGCGAAGGTCTTACAGTACGCACACCACAGCCGCACAGGGAAAAAAGTACGTGCTGCAATAGCCTGGGACACCACGCTCACAATGTAGGTATTCGCAAAAGACTTGTGGGCCCTGAGAGGGGGGGGGGGGAGGAAGAGAAATTAAAAATTACTGGAGTAGATGATGAGCCGGAATGAATTTTCACACTGGACTGTGTGTCGATATAAAATTTTCTGTCAGGTTAAAACTGTGTGCCAGACCTGGATTCGCGCCTGGGAAGTTTAGAAGGTAAGAGACAAGGTACTGGGGGAAGCAAAGAGCTGTGAGGATGGATAGTGAGTCACACTTAGGTAGTTAACTAGGTAGAGGCAAAGGTCCCCAGATTTGAGCCCAGCACATAGTTTCAGTCTTTTAGGTAATGAGCAATTCTAATACTACATGCAGAAGGCAGTACAGCAAAAATTTTTACATAACTGAGCAGGTTCAAAATAAATAAAAATGAATTTCTTGCATAAAATTATATTGGGAGCAATAATACTCTTATAATAATTAAGTGACTTACCAGAGTGTATTAGACATACCAGTTGAGAATGATGATGCAGCTACTGAAAAAAGAAGAAAAAGGGGAAAATGGTCAGAATTAACAGCACAAAAATAAAATGAAACAGTAAGCAATGAATTGTTTCAAATAACCAGTCTTTCAATTTTTTTTTCCTATATTGTGCTGATCTCATATCTACAGAGTTACTACACACTACATCACTTATTTTATCTACTTTGGATATTGTAATCTCTGTCCACTGTTCTATTTTACCCCTCTACTTCTCCTTTCACCACCAAGGTAATTTCTGGATGCAGTAGCATATGTCTGGCTAATACATTACTTGTTCGTTAATGGTTTCCAGACAGGTCTTCTGTTATCTACTCTTTTTTTTTAAATTTCATTTAGTATTTTATCTGCCCACTTAATTTTTAAATTTCTTCTATACTGTCACAGTTCAAATGCTTTTGGTTTCTTCTTCACAGACTTCTAATAGTGCACATTTCACTTCCCTGGAAGAGCTCTCTTATTGAAGAAATCATCCTTCACATGTGCCAGTCTAACTCCGCTACTTTCCTTGGTTAATACATTCAAAGTAATTTTGCTTTCTAGATTGGACAATTCATTCACTTCTTCCACTACAGTGTTGCACGGGTGGACATTAACAGACTAAACAGTGAGGTCATCTATTCCTTAGTCAAGAGGGAGTTTATCTGGAGTAAGTGAGGTCCGCAAAAATATTAGTGAATTATGGAAGTATGTAGGAATAGTAAATGCGAGGAACTGAAATCAATGTTGATGCCAGAGCTGAGAAATAATTTAAGGAGTTTATATGAGTCGCATCAGTGAGGAGGTCAGAGCAGACAAGGGTTCTCTCAGGTCTCATCTGTGGCAAAAGAAATCCTTCCTGTATCTGACTTCTTTCAACCCCCCCTCCCCCAGCCAACCTAATTAAGAGCAAAGACAGTTACAGAGTAAATGCTTTGGAGCTGGAAGATTCTTAATAGTAAAAATGAGGAAGCTAGAAATATCATGGACATCAGTTGGAATGACTATAATAAAATCAAGTGAGAGAAATAATCAGGTCAATAGATCAGTGGGTCCAAGCAAGTATCCCTGGGGCTTTGCACATGTCTGGGGGCCACACAATACCTTAGATTAAAACCCATTTTCACAGTGAAAACAGGGAACCAGCTTAATTGCCCACAAATCGCCCACCAAAGTGAGAGGCAAGGAATTTAGAAGACCACACTTAGCATGGATAGCCAAGAGGAGGAGGAGGAGGAGGAGGAGGAGGCATTCCAACAGGATGTGAGCTGCTGTCTGTAAGGCTCCACAACCACAACACGAGGGTAAAATAAACTATTAGTTAATCCGGTATGACTGACACAGAGGTGACATCAGATGGTGGTTCCTTCTGGGAGAAATGGAAGGAGTAGTGTCATGTAGCAGTAGTATCCTAAATAGTGCAGGGTTTATTAGAGGGGACAGTAGCCCACTGAATGTTCCATCTCCGAGTGAGGAAAGAACTTACTTCACCCGCAAATCTGCACCTAGGATTGTGCAGTCAACCAAACAGTCAACCAGTTCATTCCCTGGGGTATCCACATAACTTGGGACTCAGATACAGACAACTGAGCCCACAGTATGATTAAGGTCAGAGAGAAGGTCATGAATGGAAACTATCACAGGGTGGCAGGTGTAACATTGCTCAATACCCTGTAAACTGCTCACTGAGTCACTACAAATTAAAATGCTGTGGAGAGAGGTCTGATTAATGAAACATACGGTTCTCTTAATGGGTATCAGCTCCACTGTGAAAGCACAATGATTCCCTTACAACAGATTTCTTTTTTGTCACATGGAAGATGTACAAGCATATCGCAGCCTATCCAATGTTTCAGAGCTCTCAGTGAAAATGACGGTTCACCTTGATAATCCTGAAGAATCGAAGAAAGGAAGAGCTGCCAAAAAGTTGGTCGGTTGGTTTGTAGATTAAAGGGACTAAACTGCAAAATTATCAGTACCTTTTTTCTTAGTCACAAAGGTCTCGGATGAAAACCATACCCCAAAAGAATGCTACCATCTAAGATCAGGGGAAGGAACAAAATGTGTAAAACTGTGTGTGTAAGCACATTGAAGCAGAAAAAGAAAGTATCAAGTCAAAATGGGAAACATTGACTAAAAGAAAAAAAGTGGCACAATGTGTTACAACAATATAGCAGACTGTGTTAACTGGCTGATAGCAAGAATAAAAAAGGATGAATGAGCCACTCAAACACACTAAAATCGCCAGCGTAAAAGCACAAGGCAAGAGAAACAGAGATGGCCTGAAAGATGAGGATAGGGCACCCACCCTTAAACAGAATGATAAAAACCCCCTTCATGGATAAAACAAAACTATGTTAGCCACTGATGCATTTTCACTTAAAATCGAAGGATGCGCATCAGGGAGATTGAAAGTCCACCGCAGGGTGGCTACCTCTGGACAATCCAACAAGTATGAACCACAGTGACACTGAGGTGGGTCTCGCAATGTTGGAAGTAACAGAGAGTCAACCAAGTATGGCCAATGCAGAGCTGGCAAAGGATAATGGCGTCCTTGTGAGAGGCTCGTATGGAAGACCTCCACACATTCATCGTATCCTTTATCATACATAACTTATCCGGCAAAGTCAGGGAGCGCTATTCTGTACTCCAGAGCCCAAAAATGTTGCAGCAGAAAACCAATCGAAAATCAGATTCCGGTAAGCCGATCTCCAGACTCTGATTACAAATAGCCTCTTTGGCTAGCCTGTCAGCTAGTTCATTTCCCAGGGTTCCGACGTGTCCCGGGGTCCATAAGAAGTCCACAGGTCGTCCACATTGTTCGAGGATGTAAATGGACTCTTGGATGGTCATTACCATAGGATGGTGAGGATAGCATTGGTTGGGAGCTATTAAAGCACTCTAGGAGTCACTACAAATGAGGAAGGACTCCCTGGCACAGGAAAGGATATACTCAACAGCACAAGTAGTCAGGTTGCCCTGAGGGCTCACTGTACGAGGCAGAGACGAGCACGAACTACCATCACCAGCGAGGGCCACATAGTCATAGCTGCAGCATAGGAGGATGGCAATCGAATGGGGTTCAACTAGTCATATTTCTTTTTGACCTTTTGGTAAGTCAGCCTGTCCACGGTCCTGTACTCCATACATCCACAATCTCCACATATGGCACTGGAACTGCACCGGGAAGCCATGTGCCCAAATTTCCAGCACTTAAAGCACCGCATAGCGGGAGGACATAAGATTTTACGTCACATCGGTATACCATCACCTTCACCTTTTCTGGCAACAAATCATCCTCAAAGGCAAAGATGAAAGCAGTGGTGTTGTTGTTGTTGTTGTTGTTGTGGTCTTCAGTCCTGAGACTGGTTTGATGCAGCTCTCCATGCTACTCTATCCTGTGCAAGCTTCTTCATCTCCCAGTACCTACTGCAACCTACATCCTTCTGAATCTGCTTAGTGTATTCATCTCTTGGTCTCCCTCTACGATTTTTACCCTCCACGCTGCCCTCCAATACTAAAATGGTGATCCCTTGATGCCTCAGAACATGTCCTACCAACCGATCCCGTCTTCTGGTCAAGTTGTGCCACAAACTTCTCTTCTCCCCAATCCTATTCAGTACTTCCTCATTAGTTATGTGATCTACCCATCTAATCTTCAGCATTCTTCTGTAGCACCACATTTCGAAAGCTTCTATTCTCTTCTTGTCCAGACTATTTACCGTCCATGTTTCACTTCCATACATGGCTACACTCCATACAAATACTTTCAGAAACTATTTCCTGACACCCAAATCTATAATCGATGTTAACAAATTTCTCTTCTTCAGAAACGCTTTCCTTGCCATTGCCAGTCTACATTTTATATCCTCTCTACTTCGACCATCATCAGTTATTTTGCTCCCCAACTAGCAAAACTCCTTTACTGCTTTAAGTGTCTCATTTCCTAATCTAATTCCCTCAGCATCACCCGACTTACTTCGACTACATTCCATTATCCTCGTTTTTCTTTTGTTGATGTTCATCTTATATCCTCCTTTCAAGACACTGTCCGTTCCGTTCAACTGCTCTTCCAAGTCCTTTGCTGTCTCTGACAGAATTACAATGTCATCGGCGAACCTCAAACTTTTTATTTCTTCTCCATGGATTTTAATACCTACTCCGAATTTTTCTTTTGTTTCCTTTACTGCTTGCTCAATATACAGATTGAATAACATCGGGGAGAGGCTACAACCCTGTCTTACTCCCTTCCCAACCACTGCTTCCCTTTCATGTCCCTCGACTCTTATAACTGCCGTCTGGTTTCTGTACAAACTGTAAATAGCCTTTCGCTCCCTGTATTTTACCCCTGCCACCTTTAGAATTTGAAAGAGAGTATTCCAGTCAACATTGTCAAAAGCTTTCTCTAAGTCTACAAATGCTAGAAACGTAGGTTTGCCTTTCCTTAATCTTTCTTCTAAGATAAGTCGTAAGGTTAGCATTGCCTCACGTGTTCCAGTGTTTCTACGGAATCCAAACTGATCTTCCCTGAGGTTGGCTTCTATTAGTTTTTCCATTCGTCTGTAAAGGATTCGTGTTAGTATTTTGCAGCTGTGACTTATTAAACTGATGGTTCAGTAATTTTCACATCTGTCAACACCTGCTTTCTTTGGGATTGGAATTATTATATTCTTCTTGAAGTCTGAGGGTATTTCGCCTGTTTCATACATCTTGCTCACCAGATGGTAGAGTTTTGTCAGGACTGGCTCTCCCAAGGCCGTCAGTAGTTCCAATGGAATGTTGTCTACTCCGGGGGCCTTGTTTCGACTCAGGTCTTTCAGTGCTCTGTCAAACTCTTCACGCAGTATCGTATCTCCCATTTCATCTTCATCTACATCCTCTTCCATTTCCATAATATTGTCCTCAAGTACTTCGCCCTTGTATAGACCCTCTATATACTCCTTCCACCTTTCTGCTTTCCCTTCCTTGCTTAGAACTGGGTTTCCATCTGAGCTCTTGATATTCATACAAGTCGTTCTCTTCTCTCCAAAGGTCTCTTTAATTTTCCTGTAGGCAGTATCTATCTTACCCCTAGTGAGATAAACCTCTACATCCTTACATTTGTCCTCTAGCCATCCCTGCTTAGCCATTTTGCACTTCCTGTCGATCTCATTTTTGAGACGTTTGTATTCCTTTTTGCCTGCTTCATTTACTGCATTTTTATATTTTCTCCTTTCATCAATTAAATTCAATATTTCTTCTGTTACCCAAGGATTTCTACTAGACCTCGTCTTTTTACCTACTTGATCCTCTGCTGCCTTCACTACTTCATCCCTCAAAGCTACCCATTCTTCTTCTACTGTATTTCTTTCCCCCATTCCTGTCAATTGTTCCCTTATGCTCTCCCTGAAACTCTGTACAACCTCTGGTTCTTTCAGTTCATCCAGGTCCCATCTCATTAAATTCCCACCTTTTTGCAGTTTCTTCAGTTTTAATCTACAGGTCATAACCAATAGATTGTGGTCAGAGTCCACATCTGCCCCTGGAAATGTCTTACAATTTAAAACCTGGTTCCTAAATCTCTGTCTTACCATTATATAATCTATCTGATACCTTTTAGTATCTCCAGGGTTCTTCCATGTATACAACCTTCTTTCATGATTCTTAAACCAAGTGTTAGCTATGATTAAGTTATGCTCTGTGCAAAATTCTACCAGGCGGCTTCCTCTTTCATTTCTTAGCCCCAATCCATATTCACCTACTATGTTTCCTTCTCTCCCTTTTCCTACACTCGAATTCCAGTCACCCATGACTATTAAATTTTCGTCTCCCTTCACTATCTGAATAATCTCTTTTATTTCATCATACATTTCTTCAATTTCTTCGTCATCTGCAGAGCTAGTTGGCATATAAACTTGTACTACTGTAGTAGGTGTGGGCTTCGTATCTATCTTGGCCACAATAATGCGTTCACTATGCTGTTTGTAGTAGCTTACCCGCATTCCTATTTTCCTATTCATTATTAAACCTACTCCTGCATTACCCCTATTTGATTTTGTGTTTATAACCCTGTAGTCACCTGACCAGAAGTCTTGTTCCTCCTGCCACCGAACTTCACTAATTCCCACTATATCTAACTTTAACCTATCCATTTCCCTTTTTAAATTTTCTAACCTACCTGCCCGATTAAGGGATCTGACATTCCACGCTCCGACCCGTAGAACGCCAGTTTTCATTCTCCTGATAACGACATCCTCTTGAGTAGTCCCCGCCCGGAGATCCGAATGGGGGACTATTTTACCTCCGGAATATTTTACCCAAGAGGACGCCATCATCATTTAATCATACAGTAAAGCTGCATGACCTCGGGAAAAATTACGGCTGCAGTTTCCCCTTGCTTTCAGCCGTTCGCAGTACCAGCACAGCAAGGCCGTTTTGGTTAATGTTACAAGGCCAGATCAGTCAATCATCCAGACTGTTGCCCTTGCAACTACTGAAAAGGCTGCTGCCCCTCTTCAGGAACCACACGTTTGTCTGGCCTCTCAACAGATACCCCTCCGTTGTGGTTGCACCTACGGTACGACTATCTGTATCGCTGAGGCACGCAAGCCTCCCCACCAACAGCAAGGTCCATGGTTCATGGGGGGGAAAAGCAGTGGTAGCAACTCTTATTACCTTTCAGTCCCCTACAGACACAGCAGATGAAGTGAATACCCCATCTTTATAAATTGGTGTGTAACTCATCGTCCGACTGCAATTGGAGGTCTCCATGAAACATAACTCCCTGGACCAGGTTTAGGCTTTTATGAGGAGTGCCCAAATGGGAATATCACCCAGCTTGTCACACACGAGCAGCACCCATGACTGGGCTTTGGATGCTGCCTTAATCAGGACTGACCCATTTCTCATTCTGGATAGTGCTGCCACAATCCCAAACTTATCCTCGAGATTTTCAATAAAAAATAGAGGCTTTGTAGCTAGAAAGGAGAAAACTAAATATTGAGGCGAATAAGACCCTCTTGTTTCTGTAGCCCTATGTTCCTCCCATGGTGTAGCTATGGAGGGAAACAATTTGGGGTCATACTTCTCAGCACTGAACTTTAGCCATTCTTTCTTAGAGACAGTTGGGGCCGATCAGCCACCAACAAAAAATGACCCGGTTGGCTTCACTTCAGGTCATTCGCCCTGATGCTATCCACTCCAAACAGGGGCTCTCCCCACGGATGCCACCCAGCCACAGCAAAGGCCACTTGGCATAATGTCCGTTGTCAGGAGTCCTGATGCTACTCCTTGGCATACGTGGGAGTTTGCAGCTCAGGCATCAGCAGTGTGATCCCTTTGTTGTTAAGAGGGCTACAACCAACAGGGTGCATGACAACTCCTCCACAATGGACTGGCGGAATGGCTAGCACGCTGGATATTGGGTGTTAAAAGATTCATTTTCATCACATGTGCAGAAGATGACAGTGATCAAGGGATGTAGATTACACACCCTGTAAAGTGTCCTCACACAAACACCTGGATTATGGGTGGGTATGGAGAGCCATGACAATATTAGGTGCAAATGGTCTCAGCACACAATGGATACATGATGCACCACATAAGGCGTCCTTCCCCAAATGACATGCACTTCTATAGAATTTGGAAAGGTGGAAGTCAAACCTTAAAAGGGGACCATAACTGATCAGGCCAAAAAGCAGAAGACTCCTCTCAGTTGTCTCTTATGACAGGCAGGATTATCTCAGGTCTATTCTAGGCCCAGAACCCACAGGGTTGGGGGATGGGGATGGCATGCCGAAAGGTCATGGGAACAACAACTTTAGGTACTTGAAATAGATTGGTCCTAACTCATGGTCTGTTTGCTAACTGAGAGGGGTATGAAGGAAAACAAAAGGAGCACATTCTTAGGATGATAGACAGATAATGGCAGAGGCCCTCGAACTGCATTCTGACCAGTAATCCTGCCTGAGGGTGGGTGTCAGGGGTCAATGCCCCTCACATAAAAAATTATAAGTTGGTTGGTAATTGCATAAGTCAGCAAGAGTCAGTACCATCAGAAATGAAGAGGGATTATCTGTGCTTTGGCAAGATGACTATCTACAGAACTAGTCCAAAAGCCGCCAATGGTGGACTGGATCCAGCAATTTCAAAGCTGCTGAGTCATAAACCTGGAAACCAAAGTTTGACTGGGATGAGACCCTGGCCCAGTAAATATTGAGGAGAGTACAGTTATCTGCACCCCAAGAGGTGTGGGCAAGGCTGTGGAGAGAATTACGTTTTCGCATGCAGCTAGACTTCAGTTGATGAATACCGGCAGCCATGTCAGCCTTTTATCAAAGAGCAGCCCTAAAAGTTCAGACTGTGCAGCAATGCCCAATTGCTGGGTACCCAGAATTCCAAGTGAGGACGGACTGTAGTGTGATGGTAGAAATGCAAGACTTCCCCCCCCCCCTCCCCTCCCCACAAGAGACAAATGGAAGTTACAGGAAAGTGTCCAAGCAGAGGCCTTTCAGGTGGCACTCTAGCTGGCATTCAGCCGTGGTTACAGACTGGGAGCTGTACCAAACACAGAAGTAGTCTACATACATCATGGTGGTTAGAAGTAGTCTGATGGAGGTCACTAGCCCATTGATAGTGATAAGGATGAGTTTAACACTCAGCATGGAGTCCTGCAGGACGCTGTTCTTTTGGACTCAATAAGAACTGAGTGATGTACCAACTTTAACCCAAAACAAGTGGTGGGATTAAAATTTATGAATAAAAATCAGTAGGGGCCCTCAAAAGCCCCTATTATGGAGGGTAAGTAAAAGTGATGGGGCCAAGCAGTGTTGCATGCCTGACATAGCTAAAAAGAGATTGCAATGAAGTACTGGCATTTAAAAACAGGTAGCTGGATTGCTGTTTACAACCTAAGCTGATGGTTGTGGACCATCCCTCCCAGAAAAGACACTGACATGGGGGAAAGAAAGGTCCCTCGATTCAAAGACCCAGCATAGTCGTTGGGCTACAATCCTTTCAAGCAGTTCAGTGATAACTGATTGGTAGCTTTCATGAATGTTGGTCTTATGCCTGATTTAAGGATTGGGACCATGATAATGTCTGCCACTGCAAAGGAGAAGTGCCTACTAGCCAAATATTGTTGAAGACCCTGAGCAGATGGAACCTGCAACAGTCAGATGTCGGATCACTTAATTATGCAGGTACCTAATCAAGGCTGATGGCTGTATTCATGAGAGCTCAAGAGCCTGAACCAGTTCCCAGTCAGTTAAGGACAGGGAAATTTCTTCAATTTATCATTAACACATTCCCAAGATGGAGACATAGCACTCCATATGTTCTGTCTCACAGTGTTTAATTAGATAACGAGCCTTATTACAAAGAAGCTTAAAAGCTAGGATGGTGGTTGTGAAGGATGTTCTTTGAGATATTGCAGGACCTTTCAATGATCCTCTATAGTCTCAGAATATCTTTGGTCCATCATGGCATCAGTGGGTGGCAGTAGGGGCCTGTAGAAAGATGAATTGCAGTTCCAGTGGTGCAAGTAATCACCTCAGAGAGATATCTCACAACCTCATCAATGCAATGTGACAGACAGAGGGCAAAGGTGACAGCAGAGGTATAAAACTGCCAGTTGGGCCTTTGAAATGCCCAATGTGATAATTGGTCCATTGGGCAGTGACATGGAAGAGACAGGATCACTGGAAAGTGATCGCTGTTGCAAGACTATTGTCGATGTGACCAAAGTAGTGAAGCCATGCAATTGAGGTAAGAGATTGTAAAGTCAATAGCCAAAAAGGTACCACAGGCATTCTGAAGTAGGTAGATTACCGTCATTGAGGGGAGACAGACCAAGGTTGGAAAGAAGTTGATCAATCAGAAAGCCCTTACCAGACGAAGGTGGTGCTTCCCTATAGACAGTGGTGTGAACTGAAAGCCCCAAAAAAAGGAGAAAAGAGAAGAAAGTAGTTGGATTAATGTGGACAACTCAGTATACATAAGTAGCTTGCCTGGAGGTAAATAAATATTGCACATGGTGATCGTTGAGGTGTTTTGCACCTGCACCACTAGCACTTCCAACATGCAATGAAGAGTAATCCAATCACAGACGAAATTTGTACAAACCAATGTACAACCCTTCCAGATGTCCCCTCTGAGCCAGCATGGTACTGAAAGGATGAAAAATAACCACAGAGCATTGTGTAATGGTTATCAGTGAAGCATGTTTCTTGAAGAGTAACGCAAATTGCAAATGAGAAGGAAATAAGGTGGTGTAATTCCAGCTTGTGACAGTAATATCCATTGTAGCTCCATTGGATCATCACATTGAGGAAGTCCTGGTTGGATTTGAAGGGGCCAGGATCACTGTGCCACCAGTGAGGGGTGGAACATCATCAATTCGGCATCCAAAAATGTGGGGGAATTCACCTCCAGTGTCAATGGGGTAGCCATCTCCCAAGATTTTTCCTTCTCCTCTTTCACAATGATGGGTGTCAGGTTTCTTGTGAGAGCTTATCTGCTTTGGTGGGATACGAACAGAAGAAGAGCAGGCAGCCTTGAGATCCACTGTCCGTCGCTCCTGCAGCCACTGGATGGTGTAGGGTCTCTGATCAGTGGATTTCCAGGGAGAAGTTCCTATGGGAAGGGGAGGGGGGGAGGGGCTGTGACAGGCAGACGTTTCTCCAGCTGGTTGAAGGGAATGATTATGGAGGGTAGCGCTACAGGAACCATGTGACAAGTGGCCCCATGGTCTAGTTAATAGGCGTGACAATCAGATCTCGGTGCTGAGGGAGTAAACATGCCAGATACTGCTGATGACCTGGAAACAGTAGTGATGAAGGTCATTGTCACAGATTGGATTCAATAAATCAATCATTCAATCATTTTTTTTTCCAATCTTCAAGTGACCTTCAGTTCCTGAATTTTGCATTTCTGAAATAGGTTAGCACATTTATGGGATTGGGGAGGAGAGGGTAGTCATTTCCACAATTGACACAGACAGGTTACAGCAAACATCAGAGCACTCCATCTGCATGGAGAGTCAACTGAATGGCAGTCGTCCTCATCACTCGCTACCCACATGGCTCAGTCTCAGTCACTAGTGAGTGAGCACAGAGTGCGAGTAATGGGCCAATTTCACCCAACTGGGTAAGGAATGTCATAACAGAGTGTTAGACATGTGAAAGAGCATCAAGACTCCAATCAATGGAATTTCTAGGCCTTTGCACACCCATTTGCTTTGTGCGCAGTCATCAAGTGAGATGGTGTTGGTCATTTTCACTAACTTTTCTGCGCAGTTTATTCATCCTCTTTGTTGCACACAGTAGCTGAGAACACTACACAGATCAGGCACACACTTGCAGTGCTCTAACACCCATGGTGGATGTTTGTGAAGTGGCTAGCCAGAGTCCCCACAATCTGGGTCACAGGTACATCAAGAAGACATCTAACTGAAGTGCTCGCATTTAAAATACCAAATTGGGGGTGAAAAATACACTTCACATCACAGCAGTAATGATTTTGACCTCTTATGCAAATGAATCCTTGTCAAAAGCAAGGATGAATATGCCAGTTCTATCTGGCAGGTCTGAAAGTACACGGCATATGAAATGGCTCCCTCACCTCTATATGTGCTTGTGTCATTTTTTGTCTGCCTACAGCACTAGATCCCAGTGAAACATTAATTCTCATATGACGAAGTCCTCATGGTGTGTGATGGCAACAGGTATATCACCAAGTTGTTTACAGGATAGTAACACCTGTCACTGGGTAGGATTTGGTGTCTTAATTAAGATGGAACCACCACATAACTTGCTAAGGAAAGGGAATTAACAATACAAGTTTAAATTATTCTCCATAAAAAAAACATAGGTCTAGCAGAGAGAAAGTACACTATCTATTTAGGTTAAAAAATGAACTGAGGGGAATAACTGTCTGCATGCTACTTTGTTTTGTTTTCCTGGCAGGACGTAGCCATGTATGGCATTGAACTGGAGTCTGTCCAAAGAGGCTGCTAGGGCCTCACAGGCACCTGCCGATAACTCTGGTCCCTTCAGGACACAAAATGTCTGTCACAGTGGAGCCTATTCTGAGTGAGGGGTCTTCCAATTGATGCCATCTAGTGAGAGCAAAGGTTACCTAGCATGACAGCCAGTGCCATGTCCTCATACCACCAAAGGCAGCCGCTGCTCCTTGGGATGCACATGGAGGTGACAGATTAGATACAAATCCTTGTGTGGTCATGGAACTAACACCATACAGGTATGTGACAGCCCCTCACCCCATGTGGACTGGCTACCATTTGGCTATAGGCCAACATCCCTCACACAATTAGTAAAAAAAAAAATTGCAAAGGTGGGGGCAGAATACAGATGTGCAGACTAAACAAAAGTTAACTAAAATGTGTGGAGTGAAATAAAGGGAACAAAGTAAGAAAAGCCATACTCGACATCCGGCTCAACTGCAGCTCCCGATCCCATAAATTGGGATCGAAGACTTCCTTTGACCTATATAGCTCAACAGCAGCTACCGATCCCATAAATTAGGGCCTAACACTTCCCTTGACCTATATAGCTCAAAAACATCTCCCAATACCAACATTCACAGCCACACATTGGGCTCTAACACTTCCCTTGACCTGTTATCCTTACGACATCTCCACATACAGCCGTCCCTGGACAGAGACGCCGAAACTTTAAGTAAGCCTCATTTCTTCACGACATACTGAACACTTCACGACTTCATCCAAAAATCCGAATAGTTGAAAAAATTTTATTAGAGCAAACGCACTGTCCCCCATCATAACTGAAAACTGTTGACCCTGTCAGTCATATCCATACCTACCAAAGACATAAAAAAAAAGCAATTTACCAAAATTCACACGACGCCACACTCTCAAACTAAACCAAAAACATCACCTAACACACCACCGGAGAGCACCACCGATCGCATCAAAACGACACCTGCAAACACGCCACTCTCACAAACTAAATTCCACTACGTCGTGACGTCACACACCACAACAGCCTTACGTCACGGGTCAAAGCCGTCGGGTGGGATCGGACGCTTCAGTCGACCCGTTATGACTAGCACTAATCTCCTCACATTGATATTTATAAAAATTACACCTAGATAAATAAGTATATATCAGATGCACAGTTGCTACTTTCCAGAAGCCACTGCTTTTCCTGTTATTCCACCCAGCTGAGCCGGCCGGGATGGCCGAACGGTTCTAGGCGCTACAGTTTGGAACCGCGCGACTGCTATGGTCGCAGGTTCGAATCCTGCCTTGGGCATGGATGTGTGTGATGTCCTTAGGTTAGTTAGGTTTAAGTAGTTCTAAGTTCTAGGGGACTGATGAGCTCAGAAGTTGAGTCCCACAGTGCTCAGAGCCATTTGAACCACCCAGCTGATGTTTATACCTACTACTTTATACTAAACATTTAGCTTTACTGATTTCAGGCATTATAGCAGTCTGTACTCTGTCAAAGTAAAAACATCTATGAGGTAAACATAAGTGGCAGCTAGAATCTACGGATTAACTGAAGCATTCTACACCATTTCACCACTTCACAGCAAAACTTGTCACCACCCAACCTAGCACTCAGGTTATACTACAGATCAGTAAGTCAGCGTCTCTTACAAATTTGTATTCATGTTCGTTGGCTTTGACAACTCAGAATCAAACTGACGTTTTCCCATCTGAACTAGACCCTGGGCTCTTGTGCAACTCAATCTGTCATCACAACATACACTTATAAATGTAATATTGATGCAAAAGAAATATTGTCAACATTCCACCCCCTTTGTGTTTGCACCCTTACTTATGAAGCAACACACCACAATCATTATACTAAGGCTACACAGCCGAAATCCGTCATTTCAAGTAGTGTAACAATCATTATCATTTTTATGGGCATACGCCTAGGTAAAATTGTCTCCCAATCCCGCATTTGTGCCATCCATAATAATCTGTTTTAATGAACATTTTTGTGGGTTCGAGGGAGGAAGGGAAGAAGGAAGATATACATCCGAGGCCTTGCTGGACAGAATGAGTTTTCGGATGCGACCACTTTACAGGCATCAAGCAAACATTTCCCTTTAAGTCACTTGCTTAGCATCTTTGAAACATTCAATGTATTATCAGGATACGGACATGAATAATGCACATTTTGAATACGAAGACAGTGTCGTGACTTTTGAACCAACTCTATTAGTACGGCGAATTCTATGCCAAATTTTTTACTAGCGATTAAGAAAACGATAAGGTAAGAAACCGTGCTAGTTTCTGCAGTGTGCTTCTTTCGACGCTGGGTGTTTCCGCATATGACAGTTTTTCACATTCCTTTACTCTAATTTAGTTCCTTTCACTCACTCTCTTTCAACTAATTTGATGACGTCCTCCATCACTTGGTGTCCGTCGACAGTTTTTCCATGTAAATATATATGTAACGGCTTTGTTACATATGGGCCAATTCCACTGTCTTGAAACACCAAATATTGACAGAGTGATTACGCTAGCTCTGAAAACACAAACATACGAACCAAAGGCTGGCGGGAATCGTGTAGAGAAAAATGCCAGTTGGCTACGTGCTCTTGCCGTAACTGTTGCCGCAACACATGTGAAAACTAACAGAACATGCAACAAACACTAACCTGCTACTTTTTCTCCCCCCCACACATTGACAACTATACACATTACACAAGAAGATACCAAAGATTTTACACAAAATCTGACGCACAGTGATTGACGTTTCGATCGTAGACTATAAATATCTGTGGCATGAGCATTCGAATGCGTAGAACGAGAACACTGTCTCCAATATCTCCTGCGGCTCAAGTGAACTGATTTTGGAGCGGCGCAGTTTATCCCGTAATGCGCTTACCGTATTTTGAGGGTTATTACATTACTGCTACACATATATCACATTCAGAAGCATCATGAAACGTTTTACAGACATCTTGATACTTTTATACCAGGACTTGAAGTTCGCTTAAAGATGTGAAGATCAATAGTACTGTACTTTTTCACCACAGTATCATAGCTCAGATTCAATTTATTTGCGATTTTTTGGTAACGGGATAAGAAGTGACAGCCAACAATATGTTTTTAAGTTTCTTATTGCATTTGCTCGTATTGTAGAATCTCTGTTATTAATTACGTCACGCTGACACTGTGCACGATGCCGAAGTACCAAGAAAAAACAACGCATTTGGAACCATGAAATTGTTGTTGTAAATAACATAAGATATGCACCATCTGCTTGTCTACTATTATTTTCAAATTTTCTGCTTTTTGTAGACAAGTAAAATATGCGGAACATTTTTCTCGATCTCATCAGAAAAATAAAACCATACACTACACACAAAAAATATAAGATCAGTGTTCGAATTTTGACGTAATAAGAGAACTGACAGCCAACAATATTTTTGTTCTGCTTTCTACTGCACTGATTCAGATTGTCGAACCTGTTCTAATTAATTACATGTTGTAATTACTGTACATACTGTGTAGAAAACTGTCTCATACAGAAATACTTAGACACACACAGGGGTGTGAGAACCTGCACAGATTGGAGGGAATTAATCAGACTCTCATGTATAAATTTTAAATGCATATTATAATAGCACAAATATGTGTACACTGACTGACAGTATTCTTGGAAATTTATCTAGCACTTGTCTCGTAAACAAATGACCATAAAATCGCTGAAATTATCTCTACAATGCAAGATTTTGTAATACATGTCTCAATATTTTTCAACATAGAAAGTGCCTCATAACAAAATGACATTTACAATTATACATTTATTGTACATATCAAAGAGAAGTAACTAGTCCTCCTTCCACTCACTTCTCTTGACATCCGTAGCAACGACAATACTGCCCCACAGCTGTTCCTAAAACTCACATGCAGAAACGTGTACAAAACTTGGCGAATACGTGCAATATTCAACTTTCACTATTACTGCAGACTGTAGATAAGGAGCATCGTCCCAAAATTAAGTGACTAGCCCTGTTTGACGTTGAGAATATGAGCAGTAGACTATGAGCGAGAACGGAACCGACACAGAGATTTGCGCTATACCCACCAGCTACAATCAAGTGACCAATGAAAAGTCAGAACTGGAAAGCAGTTCTGAAAGCACTTCGTTCCACCCACATACAGCTTTATTTTCGTTTTCTAACTAAAGTTCTTTTTACCGCATTGAAGATTTATCACAAACATGTCACCTTTTGTAGGATTTCTTATAATTAAATATCATTTAATGACACATTGACAGAAAAAGTCATCAGCAGATCTTAACATGAAAATTAATTAAAGATAACTTTATTTCTCGCATTCAACGATTGCTTCGGCTGTGTGGTTAGAGGTATCATATTATTGTTTCAACATTCTCAGGTTTGCGGCTTGATGTATGCAAAAATTTTGTTTTCTTCATCTTCACGTTAGTGACGGATTCTGAGATCATCAACGATATTTGTATTCTTATTTGTCAGAAATATTTGACCGTTTCTTCAACTATGTTGCTATTTCCGTTAGTGTGGTTAGGCAGGAACCTAACACTACTGGTTAAGTTCCTGTGAGAGGTGAAGCAGCAATAACATTTAGACAGGAAAGGACTATCATTTCGTTTTTTATTTTTAAAAAAGTGGAAAATAGTAACAAAATGTTTTAAAAGCATGTAATATTTATTTTATAATCTTATGCATGGTTTACATTTTAGTCATAGAAAATAAATGAAAATTTGTTACGAGAAAATTATTTTTAAGAAAATATTTTAAAAAAACCTTGCACTTAGCAAGTTCCAAAAATAGCTGTCAAAATCGGACTCCATGTACAACTAATCAAAAAATCGCTAAAAAAATTAAAAGACGATATTAAATTGGAGAAAACAAAAGCTAGTTTCAAAGTAAGTATAATATAACCATCTTCCATAAAGTCCTAGAATTTCAGTTCTCTTTGCTGAACCCAAGAACCCTGTTATAGGATGGTCTCGTAAGGTTTATGTCTGATAGCTTAGCTTTGTGTCGTTTAAGAACTTCCCCACATTTTCCCAACAATTTCGTCTTTGAATGGGTGTTCAGTGTTATTTCTCTTTGCTAGTTTATACAGGGTGAGTCACTAACTATTGCCACCAAGAATAACTCCGAAAGTATGATTAGGAGTTGAAAAGTTTGTGGGATAAAAGTTGCATGGGACAATGGGGGCCATAATATGACGTTGGTTTTTTGTTGCCAAGTGGGATCGCTTCAGCGATATGAAGGTTAACTTTGTTTTTTTTTAAATGGGATGCTATAGTTTGGTACTTATTTTTTGATAGCGACTATCGAGACGAATCCAATGATGTGTAACAGTAAGGTCTTTGAAGGTCAACGAAGGTCACAAAGGTGACATGAACATCCATTTAAAGAAGGTGTTCGAAGTAATGACCATTGGTATCAATGCAGTGATCCAAGCGTCTTATCATAGATTGAGTGGTATTCCTTATCACATCAACACTTATTGAAGCACAAGTTGTGACAATTCTCTGTAGCATATCTTCAGGTGTAGTTGGAATGTCTTTATAAACAATGTCTTTTATGCATCTCCACAAGAAAAAATCCAGAGGCATTAAGTCTGGCAGACAAGCTGGCCGCGACACATTTTCTCCGCGTCCAGTCCAACGATTTGGGAATTCCTCTGCAGCTCATTTCTAGCCATCAGCGAAAAATGTGCGAGACACCTATCATGTTGATGCCACATTCTGTTCGTTGTTCCTAAAGGTACTTCTTCCAATAACGGACTTGATTTCTTACAGGAATGCGGTGTACTTCCTACCATTAAGATTTCTTTTGTTGAAATAGGGGCCTATAATTCTGTTCTGCAGAATCCTGCACCATACATTCACTGACCAAGGTTTTGGCATGCGACTTGCCACACCCAACATGGATTTTCAGTTAGCCAATAATGCATGTTATGCAAATTAACATTTCCATGGTTCGATAATGTAGCCTCAATAGTAAATAAAATCAAATTAATAAATGTGTCATCCCTCTGAACCTGAAGTTGAACCCATCGGCAGAATTCGGTGCGACACATACAATCTATAGCAGTTAATTCTTGGTAGAGACTGATATGGTAAGGATGATATTTATGGCGATGCAGAACACAAACAACATTACTCTGGCCCATGCCAGATTCCCTAGGGATTTGACGTAAAATAACACAAGGATCTCGAACCACAGTAGCAAAAGTACCAATTTCCGTTTCCTCATTAGTAACTTTCATTTGCCAGATATGTTTCCAATACGTTACAGATCCAGTAGTTCTCAATCTATCATACGCATATTTAAATGTACGATATGTAGGGTGAGTTTGTTGAGGATATCTTTCAGCGTATAAGTCTCTGACTCTCACTGAATTTCGTTAGCATTCTCCATGAATCAGAAGCATATTGACTGGTTCCTCGAAGGAATACATCATTCACATTCGCTTGATTCGACGATGCTAGTCTTACCGTTCCTATTAGTGTTGTATTGCGAAACGGTCGAATGCTGTTTACATATAAATGGCGCCGTATTCAGCGAATAGTCGTATTTACTATTTTCACGATATATGGGAGAGAATTGTCAGAGTATGTGCTTCGATAAGTGCCGAAATGATAAGGAATATCACTCAATCCATGATAAGAAGATTGCAGCACTGCATTGATACTAATGGTCATCACTTCGAACTCCTTCTGTAAATGGACGTTCATGCCACCTTTCTGACCTTCAATGGGCTTCAAAGACCTTACTGTTACACAGCATTAGATTCGTCTTGATAGCCGCTATCAGAAAATAAGTACCACACTATAGCATCCCATTTAAGGAAACAAAGTTGATCTTCATATCTCTGACCCTCACCACACCTAGAAACAAAAAACCATCGTCATATTATGGCCCCCGTTGTCCCATGCAACATTTGTCCCACAAACTTTTCAGCTACTGTCATACTTTCGGAGTTATTCTAGGTGGCAATAGTTAGTGGTTCACCCTTTTAGCCATTCTTCAAAAGTCATTGAGAGTAAGCATGAAGAAAGAAGCTTCCATAGGAATACAACACAAAACCAGTTTTCTTCAAGAAGTTTACCCAAAAGGGAAGGTTTATCTCTTTTTGTTTTTGCTGCTAACTCAACTGTTTTTGAACTACATCAATAGCTTTAGTCATTTTTGGCAGACTCCACTTTTTTTTATCAAACCTCCCTATTACCCTCTTGGAATCATCAAGAGAATTCCAAGAGAATAAGAGTGAGTACTAACACAGGAGTTCTTTAAACATAAAATGTAAGGGGCCCAGTTTAAGCAACTACAGGAGTTCTTATTTACATGACTAAACCCTACCTTTTGTAACAGAGTAATTTTTTAACCAAACCTCTAAATCAAAATGTGGCAATATTTGATACAACAGATGCATCAAAGTACAATAGATATGATGTGTGTGAATACTGTATCAGACATTACTACGAGAAATACCAATTTTCCATATAGTTCTATGCATTTACACACTGTGTAAACAACTTCACTTCAGATAATTTATTTCGCGCCCATTCTATAGCATTCACGATACAGGGCTTTTTTTGGCACTGTGCTAGTGCATATTCAACTGTGAAGTGCACCAAACATTTCTGTCAGAAGTTATTCCAGAAGCTGCAGACTTCACTTCATACACACATAGTTAACCATACAGTTACCACAAATAAATAAAATTATCAGAGGAAACGATTTTTCACACATAAATAGGCAAATTTTTAAAGAAGTGACAACACTTTCAATGGTCAACAAGAATCAGCTGTTTCCATTTTGGAAGTTAACTAAGTTTACACACACATGGGTAGAACATAGCGCTTTCCTTTGGCCTTTCAGTTCCGATTTCTCGTTGGTCACTTGGTTAGAGCTGGGAAGGCAAGGTGGGGATAGTGCAAAGCCCTGTGTTGTTTCCCTTCTCGCTAGACTGTGCTCATTCCACAGATACAAATACTATGTGGTTTCAACCACAGAACACAAAATTAAAAGTATTATGTTACAACACGGAAACGGAGAACTACATTAGTTCTCATAGTGGCCTAGCAGTCAACTTCGAATGTGGGAAAATATGGCGTGAAAATTTGTATTGTTGCTCTGCTAAATACGAGTATTTTTTTATTACAGAATTTGGTCAATTACAGATCATTTAGAATCCAAGACAAAGGTACAATCTTTTTCTTATTATCTTTACAGAACTTCCTCCTGATGAGCTGCATCTGTTCATTTGACGTCACCTTTCCATTTGTGAATTTCGTTGTTGGACAGGAAATTTCACAGTATTGATCAGTACCCCGAAGCTTTCCCTGTTGTGTATGATTTTTTTCTCAGATGTTAAGTTTTCTCAAGTCCTTTCTTGTCTCTCCCAGCCATCCCATGGTGTTTTTTTAATTTGGAAATGAAGTTAAAAAATTTCTTCACTGATACTCATTCTGTACATATGACCGTAAAGTTTAATCCGGTCTTTCTTATTGAGACTTTGGGTGTTTCTATGCTTGTATATTGATCATCATTTCTCCTCTCTGTCCAGTTGTTACCTTTGTTTTTTTTTCGGTCCTAAAATTTTCTGAAGATTTTCCTTTCGTTCTTTTCCGGTTCTTCTTGTTCACCTCTTTTATCCAGTGTTAGGCTTTTAGATCTGTTAAGTTCTTCCAGTTTAATTACTGTTGCAGAGTGTTTAAATTTTGCCTGGAATGATACTGATCTTATATTCTATCGGTTTTGTGTGAGTTTGTTTGCTAATCCTATTTTCTTCGATCTTTCCTTTCTTATGGTGTTATCTGACCCATTTGATTGTATCCATTTGGGCAAATACTTAAGCTTATCAACTCTTCTGGTGTTTCTGTCTTGTGTTCGTATATACTTTTCTCTGTTGTGTTTATGTTAAATGGATTCTGTTTTCTCATATTTGTTAGTAATCCGGTTGTAGTTGCAGTTCTGTGAAATGTTTCTATTATCATCTTTGCAGCTTATTTGTTCTTAGAAATTACTGCAATATCGTCAGCAAAAGTGGGACATTTCACTTCAGATCTCCCTCTTCATTGTTCTAGATGGATTCTTTTGACATTTTTCTCTTGTAGTTCCTTATCCCACTGTCTTATGACCTTGTCTGAGACCAGATTGAAGAGAATTGGCGAGAGTCCTTCGACCTGCCGAACACCTGTGTTAATTCTGAAGGATTCGGAAACTTCTCCTAGAAATTTAATGTTTGAAGTTGTGTCCATATTGTTAGGAAGGAATACTGTCTGTCTATAGAATCGCATGATTTTTTTTTAAATCAACGAATATAACGACTGTGTTAAGGTTCTACAGTGTTCTGATCTTGAGGATACTTTCCAGGTTAAAAGATTGCTCTGGCTATGATCTGTGTTTCCTGAACC
Source organism: Schistocerca nitens (assembly GCF_023898315.1). Taxonomy (NCBI): domain Eukaryota; kingdom Metazoa; phylum Arthropoda; class Insecta; order Orthoptera; family Acrididae; genus Schistocerca; species Schistocerca nitens. The sequence goes on along the minus strand of NC_064619.1, from coordinate 405,384,906 downwards.
CTGCTTGGGACTTGCCAATTGTGTGGTCTGCTTGATCTTTTATCTTATTCAGTAGAGCTTTGGACATAATTTTGTAAGTGACTGGAACTAGAGGTATGATTCACAAATTGTTGGTGTCTGTACTGTCACCCTTGTTATGCAGCAGATGGATTATGGCTTCTTTCCAGTTGTCCGGTATTCTTTTTTTTCAGTAATAATTAAAAACCTCATAAATGGTTTCAGCTGTCTGCTTCCTTCCCAGTTTCCACATCACAGTTAATGTACCATCTTCAACTGGTCCTCTGTTGTTTTTCAGCCAGCCAATGTATTGCTCAGTTTGATGCAGTCATGAGGGTTCTGAAGTATACGAGTATTAGGTGACAATATTTTTCGGGGGTGGACCTTGTAATCTGTTGATAAAGTGTATGTTTAAAAAACATTATTGAGACCTTTCAAAGTAATATATTAAAGCAGTCTCTATCAAAAACTAAAATTAACTTCTCATAGCTGTGTTTCACAGTTGTGTAAAATTTTGTAAACGATATAGTAGTCGTCTTTTGCCAGTAAAATGATTTATTTATGAAACCCAGTATTGCGACTTCGACCATGAGGCTACTATCAACTGAAAACAATTGCGCTTTAGCACTTGTCAAAACCTAAAAATCATTTGACATGACATGACATGAGACGGAGACTGGTTTCATCGCATTCTGTTTCTGATTATGAACTTCTTGTGTGTATTTCACTCTTACAATTGCTTTGTAAATATGTTTGCTTGCATTCTGCCTTGCTCACCACATTCATAATGCAATAGTGGATAACGTAAATAATTCCATATTTGTTTTCGTTTCATATAAAACAGAAGCAACTTTCACCACATGGTATTCGGTGGATTCATGTCCATTTATTACTGCTTACGAATTCATGTGTTACCTCCTCAATTTTCATGCTGCGTATGTATACCGCTCCTACTCAACTTTATTTTTGTCTGCATTCTTTTTTAGTACTTTCTAAGATATAATGGTGGCTTCCATCATTTTCATTGGAGTCAGAGGATGATTCTAGCACATAGACTTCTGCTAAAATATATTGTTTTTAATACATGTAAATGACATGTGAAAACTTTTGTATAGCTACTGTAGCACGTTTAGCATTTGCAAGAACAAATCCTTTAGTCATGCAAATCATACTCATCTGCATCTGCATTCATACTCTGCAAATCACCATGAAATGCATGCAATCAGTGACAAGAACGAATACCATTCAGAGTAGAATTACATACTCATTCCATGACAAGATGTGATAAAGCTGAATACCAATTCTGTCAAAGGCTGCCAACATGGAGTTCTCCATTAAATACGAGAAAGTATGGAAAATAAATGCAAACTAAAATAAAAAAGCACTCCGTTTTCACGCCACAAATGGCCCATCGGGACCATCCGACCACCATGTCATCCTCAGCTATGATGCAGATAGGAGGAGCATGTGGTCAGCACACCGCTCTCCCAGTCGTTATGATGGTTTTCTTTGACCAGAGTAGCTACAATACAGTCGAGTAATTAGCATCATGAGGCTGAGTGCACCCCAAAAAATGGTGACAGCGCATGGCAGCCTGGATGGTCACCCAGCCAAGTGCCAGTCATGCCGAAAGCGCTTAACTTCGGAGATCTGACGGGAACTGGTGTATCCATTGCAGCAAGACTGTTGCCAAAACTAAAATAAAGTATCATAAAAGCAACATACAATGCTGGCCACCCAAAATGCAACACCAAGAAGGATCAGAGATATCACAGCCACATTGATTTTGGAGACAATATGCTGTACAAAGATGACATATAGCCCCATGTGAAGTGATGAAGATGATGAAATCAGTACTGAGTGTTGCTAGCATTACTGGTTATAGCTGCTGCTACACACCTTGACATTGGATCAAAGAGGTTCTGTATGTGTTGTTGGGATATAATGCTACTTCCATATACTGCCAAAGTTGATCTGGTGTAGCATTGGGTGGTGTATCCCAGGCCAGGCATTCTTCAGTCATCGACTAGACGTTTTCCATAGGCGAAAGATCGGGAGAACTGTGAGACCAAGGCATCAGTGCAATCCGAAGGACGATGAAGAAATCTTGAACATTGTGTTCCACTTGTGGTCGCCCATTTTCCTGTCGCAATGTGGTTGTCAGCAAGCTCTGAAGGTATGGAAGGACAACAGACTCCAACACTCCAGAGATGTAACGCTGGCTGATTAGTGTGCCAGTAATGCATACTAATGGGGTTCGCCAGTGAAATACAATTCCATCCTAAACCACAATACCAGGTGTAGGACCAGTATGGCGGTGCATAAGACATTAGTTCAACAATCTCTCACAACAGTGCCACTACACTCTAATTTTACCATCATGTTGGTGAAGGCGGAATCAAGATTTGTCAGTATAAACAATGTCGTTCAAATTGGTTGCTCCTTGTCCGTCGTTCATCGCTTAGTTTCCCACGCAAACGCCTGTGGCATTGACTAAGTGGTAAACGCAGCAATGGATGCCTTGCGGACAGCCCACTCACCTGCAAACGACGTCAAATGGTATGCACAGACCTGCTTGTTGCACAACAGACCGAATTTATTGTAATATTGTTTGTGATGTGGGAGAGGGGTCCATCAGTGTCATGTGCACAATATGACTGTCAGCACTTGTAGTGGTATGACGAGGTGGGTGCAATCGGTCCTGTTGATCCTTCTGCATCCAGTGATTACAAATTCGCATAACAGTTGCTTGGTTCAGTCTAACACAATCAACCATTTCTCTGAAGAATAATCCACAATTCCTGTAGAAAACAATTTTTCCTCGGTCGAAACATGCTCGAAAGACGCTTGCTGTCTTCTACAAGGCATACTGAAGGTGCTTACGCAAAACAACCACTCGAAAGAACAATACCAGCACGTCCACATGGTGGTCTGTTTCCCCTTTATATGTCGCTTTCAGGTGGCGTTAATGGCGTACATGACGTGCGCCTGCACTGAAATGCTAATCAAGTGCATCTTTCGTCGCCGCAAACGCATTGTGCAAATTTCACCTGATTTGGATACTTCCTTCAGGACGTTGAACTTTGGGTGGCCAGCAGTGTACTTACAAATTAAACTGAGCGCTTCACACACAGATTTGTAAGGAGTAACAAATGTATATAGTCCACACAAGACCATTCGACGAAACCATCTTCTGTTTCATATGAAGCAAAACAAATATGAAATTACCTATTCTGCCCAATATAAAGGGTGCAAGGAGAAATCAAGCACAATAAGAGTAACATATAACGGACATTCAGTAAGTAAAGCAACACATTTTTTCGACCAATTTCGGTTGAAAAAAATGCTGAATTTGTTGTGGGACATCGTGAAATGTTCCAGCTTCAGCCCCTATAGTATCATGAAGTTCCGCTAGATGGCATCTGTAACAGAGGTGGGTTCCAAGCAGAGAGCTAACACTGAGCTTCTTTCGGTGGAAAACCAGAGCATCACAGACATTCATATGCGCTTGCAGAATGTCTTTGGAGACCTGACAGTGAATAAAAGCACTGTGAGACGTTGGGTGAGGCATGTGTCATCATCACAACAGACCGCGCAAACCTGTCGGATCTCCTGTGTCTCGACCAACAAAATACAGCTGTGATTCTTGAAGTGTTGGAGCGTGTGGACACACTAATTTGGGATAATTAATGGGTCACACTCAAATATCTTACTGCTCAACTGCAGGTCTCTATTGGTAGTGATTATACCACCAGTTGGGGTACTCAAATGTATGTGTCCACTGGATTCCTCACAGCCTAACAGAAGACCAGAAAGAGCAACAAAGGATCGTACATGCGGAATTGCTTGCTCTGAGCATGACAATTTTTTGTCGAACATCGTAACAGATGACGAAACATGATCTCATCACTTCGAATCGGAAACAAAACGGTCATATATGGAGTGGCGCCAAACCATCTCACCTGCACAGAAAAAATTCAAAGTCGCACCCTTTGTCGGTAAAGTCATGGCGACGATCTACTGGGACTCTGAAGGGCTCATTCTGTTTGATGTCGTCCCTCACGGTGCAACGATCGACTCTGAAGTGTATTGTGCTACCCCCAGGAAATTGAAGAAACGCCACAAAAATGCAAATAGACTTCTTCTCCATGACAACGGAAGGCCTCAGACAAGTCTGTGCACCAAAGACTATTCTTCTTCATCCACCCTATGGCTCAGATCTCGCACTTCCGACTTCAATCTGTTTGGTCCAATGAAGGATGCACTCCAATGGAAGGAATATGTGTATGACGGGAAGGTTATTGATGTGGCAAGTCGTTCATTCGAACATCGACTAGTAGAATGGTACCATGCAGGCATACAACCCTCTCAGTAAGATGGCATTAGGCCATCGCATTGAATGGAGTTTATGTTGAAAAATAGGGCTTTGCACTCAAATGTGGGGGAATAGTATGGTGTATTGGAATCCTGAATAAAACGGAACTGCTTGCAGAAAAAAATGTGTTACATTATTTATTGAATCCCCCTTGTATTTACAACACAATGCAGAGTGCAAATTACACAAGAAGTTGAAGTCAGAAACATAATGTAATGAAACGAACTTTCGTTTTTTACAAAACAAATACGGAAATAATTTAAATCAACCAGATAGGAAACGAGATGATTAAGGATTGATAACTTGCAACACTTAAGGTGCCCTGGCTGCAAACGAAGGTCATACTACCAGAAGTTCCTGCATGAGTTTCACCCCCATGGGAACATGTCAAGTATGATTTGATTTATTTATTCATCCAGGAACGATTTCGCAATAATATAGGATTTTTCATCACAATAAAGTGAAAATAAATAGCTCAAAGCTGAATTGCTTGGATCCAAGAGGAGTTACTAAAAACTTTGATGTCACTATACAATGAAGACTCTGGAAGACGTTAGTACAAATGTGAGAAGACCAAAATATGTTAAACGTTTCGTGAAAGAACTTCTATGTATTTAACGTTTTGCACACTGTGTGGATGATATAGTAGCACAAGTTTACCATTTGGCTTAGTCTCAGCCACAGAAGTTTTTCGACAAGTCATATCTAAAGTCCTAAACGGAATCCAGAACATTGAATGCTTTATGAATGATACATTGATTTTCGCAAAAACAATAAAAAAATCAATGAAACAATAAAGAAAGTTGTACAAAGATCAGAAAATGCCGGTTTTAAACTGAACAAAGACAAACATAACTGGGTGTGAAGGAAACATAATTCTTAGTACACTCTCAGCAGAGAATAGACTTCATCCAGATCCTGATAAAGTAAGTGCCATTACTGAAATTCAGACTCCTTAAAATAAAAAAAAGGCCCAATGTGTATTAGGGATGGTGAATTACTTGTATCTGCCAAATCTTTCCGACCTGACAGACCCATTGCAACAATTGCTAAGGAAAGTAGCTGAATGGAAATGGAATGTAGCCCAGGAGCAAGCACTTACCAAAATAAAAGAATGTCTCACAACACCTCCAGTGTTTCGTTAATTATCATGTAAGTGAGAGTGCGAAATTGGCATTTGACACCAGCCAAAGAGCTACAGGAGCAATCCTATTACAGGAGGAAAAACCAGTTACATATGCCACAAAGTCATTGTCACCAGGACAGCCCCTACATATGGGAAAAGAGGCTATGGGTATTAAAGTTGCTGTCAAAAAATTCCATCAATATATTTAAGGCAAAAAGTTGATTGCAGAAACTGATCACAAAACAACTGGAGACCATTTTTAAAAAAATCATTGGAAGGAGCACCTGCAAGACTAAAATGTGTAATGCCTGAAACTCTTCTAAAGTAATTTGTACTAGAGGGTCGAATATACCAATACCGAACATGCTAAGTAGAGACTGCACAGAACAAAAAGATAAAGCATAAATGTAAGAACTAAAGTACTGATGGTTTTTCATGTCAGTGAAGAGTTCCTGTTTGAATTGAAAGAAGTTGCACTTAAGGATAAAGAGCCACAGTTACCTCTACCACATATAATACAAAGATTTCCAGAAACAGTTAAGAAAATGTCACAAGAATTGTCATATTTTTTGAACTCTAAAGAAAGTATTAATTATGCTGAAGGAATTTTCCTCACAGGACAAAAGGTAATTATATCAGCACAGTTAACTGATGGACACCTTGGCATAGAAAGTTGTTGCAAGAGAGCTAGAGAATATGTCTACTGCAAATATATGAGACGACACATCAGGAACGACATATGGAGATGAACATCCGTCAACAGCATTCAATAAATGAGACACATGAGCCCATTAAAGTGAAACCAGTACCAAACTATCCAGGACAAATAATTGCCCCAGATTTATTTTATTTTGGAAAACAAGAATATTTGCTGACAGTGGACAGTTATTCTGAACTTTTTAATTTTATGAAATGCCAAACAATACAACTAAAGAAGTTTTAAGAAAAATTAGGTAATTGGATCAGTTTGTTTGGAACACTTGAAGTACTAGATACGGATAATGGATCACCCTTCCACTCTAGGAAATTTAAGTATCAGCTAACTGGTTGTATCATTCATCACCAGACTTAACGTCCTAGTAGAGTAGCTTCACAACTTTGTAAAAATAAAGTTTTAACAAAATGTCAGTTTGGTTTCCAGAAGGGTTTTTCAACGGAAAATGCTGTATACACTTTCACTAATGAAATATTAAATGCTCTGAGTATCCAGAAGTCATCCATTGGGATTTTTTGTGACCTATCAAAGGCTTTTGATTGTGTAAATCATGGTATAGTTATAGATAAGCTCAAGTACTGTGGTATGAATGGGACAGTGCTCCAATGGTTTAAATCATACATAACTGGATGAGTGCAGAAAGTTGAAATAAGCAGTTCACATAATATGCAAAAAACTAGTGATTTCTCAAACTGGGGAACAATCAAGAATGGAGTGCCGCAAGGTTTGGTCTTAGGTCCTCTGCTGTTCTTAATAGATATTAACGTCTTGCCATTCTATATTCACGAAGATGCAAAGCTAGTACTTTTTGCTGATGATACAAGTATAGCTATCACATCCAACAGACAAGAATTAACTGGTGAAATTGTAAACGAAGTTTTTCAGAAAATCATTAAGTGGTTCTCTACAAATGGGCTCTCATTAAACTTTGAGAAAACACAGTTTATACAGTCCCACACAGTAAATAAAATGACATCATTAATAAATATAGACTTCAATCAGAAATCGGTAGCTAAGGTAGAATATTCAAAATTTCTAGGTGTATGCGTTGATGAAGGGTTGAACTGGAAAAAACACACTGAGGATCTGCTGAAACGTTGGAGTTCAGCTACTTATGCTATTAGGGTCATTGCAAATTTTGGCGATATACATCTGAGTAAATTAGCTTACCAGGCCTATTTTCATTCTCTGCTTTCGTATGGCATCATATTCTGGGGTAACTCGCCATTGAGTAAAAGAGTGTTCATTGGACAAAAGTGTGTAATCAGAATAATTGCTGGAGCTCATCCAAGATCATCCTGCAAACACTTATTTAAGGAGCTACAGATCTACACTGTAGCCTCACAATATATATATATATATTCACTTATGAAATTTGTTATTAACAATCCAAACGAATTCAAAAGTAATAGCAGTGGCCATGGCTACAACACTAGGAGAAAGGATGAACTTCAATACTCAAGGTTAAATCTAACTTTGGCTCAGAAGGGGGTAAATTATGCTGCCCAAAAGTCTTTGGTCACTTACCTAATAGCATCAAAAGTCTGACAGATAGCCATATAGCATTTAAAAGGAAATTAAAAGAATTTCTTAATGGCAACCCCTTCTACTCATTAGATGAATTTTTGGATATAGTAAGTGGGTAATTTCCCCAACCTATACAAAAAAATTAAAAATATTAAGTGTCATGTAATATTTTGTGTAATGTAATATATTCTATAGATACCTTTTATTAACCTAACACGTTCCACATCATTACGAAGTGTCGTATTCATGATCTATAGAACAAGTACTAATCTAATCTGGATTTTCTAGAAGCAAAAGCCTTGCTGAATGTTATGTACTGTGTTCATTTGGTAAAACAAACATATATTTAGTCCTCTTTAATTACCAAAATCCTCTTTAATTACCAAAAAAAAGAGTTAAAGTCACCTAATCAGCGAGCATTCTCAAGGGAAACAAGAACATTGGTATCCACTGCAGTAGAAGCTCTCCATCTACATGCTGTAAAACCACAACAACTATCCAAGAACTGAAAGATTTAAGACACCAGCTAAAAGCTATTCACATAGACATACAAAAGTTGCAAATACTCCACAGACAGGGGACAAAGTTGGAATACAGTTTGGTCATAGAAACTGGAAAGGAGGAGACATTCTAGGTTGAGCAAAGGTAGTAGTGGTTAAAACATATCATGATAAGCTATACAGACATAATACTCAGCTTGTTCAACCAACAGTAGGGATCATCAAACTGGAACTGGTCATTATCCCTGAAGAAGTCTAATGGTGTGGAAGCAGCGCTGAGGTTTGTCATCAGATCACTGTGTCCAAAAGGTGGTCATCAAAGAGCTATGCCAGAGAAGAGTGTGTCACCTGATGATAATGAGGAAACCTGTGAGCACTGAAGAAAAAATATCGTGATCTAGATATGGCCCAGTTCTTAAAGAGCAAAATAGACTGAATCTTTAAGAGTTACATCACTATTTTTTAGTTTTGCCAATGTAACAGCTGTTAGTTAAAATTTTCTTTTTTTTTTTTAAAGAGGCGAGATGTAACCTGTAACATGTGCCATTATTGTACTTATATTCTGGCCAATAAGATAAATGTATTTTTCTAGTATTATGTATTCCATGCAACAATAAACCAGTTCATGTTACAACACGGACTTGTAATGTACAAAATTCTTCACTGATCTGTGTTTGTAAGCAGTCTTCTTTTTAGGGAAGTGGGGAAATAAATCAAGACAATGCTCCTTATGTGAAGGTAGTTTTTACATGCTTTACTTAATGATTTATGAGATGAACAACACAACTGGCGAAATTATTTGTAAATAGACACGGAGAGGTATATGTATCTACTGTCACTCACAACTCCTCATACTCCATTTGCTCTGACAGTGCCTCTCCAACTTCATTCTCAATGCTGTTCTTGCTGACTGTCGTTACTTCCTGGTTGGTCAGAAAGTGCAGACCACAAACAGATAATAGTGTGTTATCCTGCCATTTGTGCAGATACGAGATGTGTGCAGATCTGGAAGTTGGAGTTGGAGGTTTGAACAAAATTGTTCAAATCTGTGGGCACAAATCACACTTGTGCAGACGAATCAAAGTGTGTGGATAGGAGATCACCGCAAATCTGTTGCACGAAATGCGTTTGAGTCAGCTATTATTCAGTCTAGTGTTTCTCGCCGCTCTGTACACACTGAATTCTAAAATAGTTGGTATATATCAATGTTCTAGACAGATGCTTGTTGCTGAATTTATCAAAATATATAGTGGTCTCAAGAATTTGTTGAAATTTAAGAACAAGGAATACACTGACCAAGATATGAAGGAAGCTAATGAAAATAATAAGGTCTATAAAGGTAGCTGTTTGATCTTAGATAGGGAATTGAAAATCTCCATATTCTTGGAAACAAAGTAAAAGACACTTCACTGGCCACTCTTTTAATTTATTAAAATATTTGGATCTCCAAACAAATCTAAAAACGTTTGCTGCAACTTGTTACAATTAATATATTATGTAACTCGGTTATTTTACTTGCCTTCACTAAATCCATCTTCAGAATAGATTTGTGTGTGTTTAGATATTACTTCCATCAATGATTGCTTAGACAATGTGGTCTAAAATTGTAAATCTTTATACTGTTGTTGGGAAATGTAACGATGCTGTCAGCTGGTAATGGAGTGAATTTACTTTCCTCATGTATATATTTTGTCATTTTAAATGAGGAGCTATAAGGGAGAATATGTATTTGCACATCTCCCTGTGTTTTGAATATAAATTCTCCTGTTATTAGGTTCGCCCTGTAACTAGTGAAGTTAATTAATATTAATATGTGAAAACTGGCACCATTTAGATTGTTGTTCTAGCTTTGAGTGTTTATTGGCAACATTTTTTATTTTTATTATCTTTTTCAAGTTGCAGAAGACCACAGAAGAAATGCCTCAATTACAAGTTGCTGTTCTGAACTGAAACAGCCTTTACTCAAGTGAAGTAGCTGCTTACCACTGAAATTTAGTCGTAGCTGACTTATAGTGGGCCGGTAGTAGACTGAAATAAAATTTCAATGATACTTCGACAACAGTCATCTGTCAGTGTCTCTGAGATTTCCAAATCAAATATTTGAAAGGAGCAGAGCTAACTGTGGTTACTGCACTACAACATTTTCGTGCCAAACACATTTGCTGTATTTGCACTTCAGATTCACGAATGAGTGAAATTCCGTCAGGTGGCTTGCGGAGTATGGAAGTAGGTGTAGAAATTATTAGTAGCTACTTGAACTGATAAGACAGTGTAATAATAAGTTTAAGGTCCTCCACACCAATGTTGACCTTGGCCTCACTTACACTGTCGTGGTTTTACAGAATCTGCCTCCACAACATATCATATTCTTAATGAGAGAACTGTCACAACAAAATTGAACCTTCGAAATACCATTCTCAGTTTTATCGCCATCAAAAGTGTCTCTGCTATAATGATCCCCTCACAGCCGATTGCAAGAATTCACCCACCTGCCCCCATTGTAAAGTTTCTCATTTCTTAAACAATGCCCTGACCTCACTTCCCCTCCTAGATGCAACAAAACCAACGCCACCTATTCTGAAAAATGCAAAGCACACCCCAGCCATCCAAACATTAACGAACTATGGCCTTCCCTCCCATTGATAATCCTATTCATTCCAACAAATTCCTCCACTCACCTCCCATACTGAAGATGATACAAAATTCATGACAGTCATATTCCATAAGACCCACTCAGTTCAGCAACCTCCAAGAAATTCCCTCCCTGCCCACTCCAAATTCCATCTAAACACCCAAACCAACTCTCATAACCAAGCAAACTTCAATTTCAACTGTCTCAAAATCTAGTGTAAACCCTTTATAGTGTTCACCCTCACTAAACATTCCCAACCCCTTATCATGGGATGATAAATAAACCTCTGTTTATGCATACCTTGTCCTAACACAAAATTCTGCACTCATTTTGAATGAAACTTTCCTCCAACACTATTACACCCTCCAAATCTCTTCTCATATCTATCACTCCACAGATAATCCTTTCCCTGAGCAATGCTTAACTAGGTAGTGGCACCTTGGGTGGAGTTTTAACTTGTCACCCTCCTCCAACACTATTACACCCTCCAAATCTCTTCTCATATCTAACACTACACAGATAATTCCTTTCCCTGACCAATGCTTAACTAGGTAGTGGCACCTTGGGCGGAGTTTCAACTTGTCACCCTCCTCTCCAGCGCCCCCCCCCCTTACAAGAGAGAATCAAATAATTTTTTAAGGAAAGCATTTTTTAAAAACGAATGTTTATGCAAGCAAAATATAAAGTTAACTGTTTTGTAAATAGTTTTTCTGGAGGGAAACAAATAAGCAAAATGCGTTTTACAAATAGCATAGTTAATTGATTTTTAATGAAGAAATAGAAATAACCAATGTTGTTGTCAGTGATAGGTAACTTTAATATGTAGCTTTTTATGGAAAAATTCTAAAATTGCATTATCAAAATAGATACGTTTAGCTACACTACTTTTGATTGACAAAAGTGCCAAAACAGTCATGCTTCACTTGCAGTGGACCAAAGATAATTCTACATTAGTTTGAGTTTTGAAAATTCCTCTTACATTGCTACCAAAACACACAAAGTTTAGAAAAATCTTAACGCCAAAATAAGAGAGAGAACATATTCAGGAAATTCACATTCAATCACAAACTGTAAGACTCTTATTGACCAACGAAAAGATTCTTATTTTTGATTTTGGCAACTTATAGAAGTACAGAAGTCTTCTTAGAAGTGGAATTTCTGCAAGGGACCCCAACATAATTAACCAAACGTTTTACAATCGTGTGAAGTTCAGATCACTGTGTTTCTATAACAGCAAAATGATCTAAAACCAGCTTTCCACAGGTATGAATTTCGTACATGTGCATTCCCCTACCACCCTTCACCTAAATCTACTGACAAGGGTCGTTTGAAAAGTTCTCGGAATCACCATGAGAGGTCAGTGCTAGCGCAACGAGTTGTTCAAGTGATATTCATTGGACTGTTGCTTGGAAACACATGCCACGTCAGTGCTCTTGGAAGAGAACTGTGGCGCTGACGTGGCTCTGTTGTTGTTCTCGCATAGTGATTTGCGAAGATGTAAAAAATCGAGATTCGAGCAGTGATTAAGTACTTCATAACGAAAGGTATGAAAGCAAAGGATATTCATGCCGATTTCCAGAAAACACTGAAGGACCTGCTCCTACATATTCAACTGTTGCCAAATGGACAGATGAATTTAAAATTGGTCGGGAGAGCTTAGATTATGATTGGCGCAGTGATCGGCCAATATGTGTCACTAATCCAGAAATCATTGCAAAAGTGCACAAAATGGTCGTGGAGGATCGTCGATTGGAAATGTGTGAAATTTGCTCACGCTTGCCAAGTGTTATCTGAAAGGGTATATCACATTTAACTGAAGAATTATAAATGAAAAAATTATCTGCAAGATGTGTGCCTCGACTATTGATGCTGGATCAAAAACGCATGAGAATGGACATATCTGAACAAGGTTTGGCCCGTTTTAAGACAAACGAACTAAATTTTTTGCGCTGGTTTGAGATCACAGATGAAACCTGGGTGCACTACTATACCCTAAAGACAAAACAACAGTCAAAGCAGTGGAGACAAGCTGACTCTTCGCCACCAAAGTAAGCAAAGACAATTCCTTTGGCAGGAAAGGTCATGACATCAGTGTTCTGATGAGAATGGACATATCTGAACAAGGTTTGGCCCGTTTTAAGACAAACGAACTAAATTTTTTGCGCTGGTTTGAGACCACAGATGAAACCTGGGTGCACTACTATACCCTAGAGACAAAACAACAGTCAAAGCAGTGGAGACAAGCTGACTCTTCGCCACCAAAGAAAGCAAAGACAATTCCTTTGGCAGGAAAGATCATGACATCAGTGTTCTGGGATGCGAAGGAGATTCTGTTTGTAGATTATATCCCCACTGGGTAAACAATTACTGGAGAATACTGTGGTGACCTCCTGGACAAATAGCAACAAAAGATACACGAAAAAAGGCCAGGTTGAGCAAGGAAGAAAGACATCTTCCATCAAGACTATGTGCTCCAGCACACATGTGCCGTCGTCATGGCAAAATTACACGAACTAAGGTATGAAGTGTTGCCATACATGCCTTATGCACCTGATATGGCTCCGTCAGACTTCCATCTTTCCACAAAACTAAAAATTTTTCTTCTTGGACGACGATTCACTTCAAACAAAGAACTGATAGTTGGAGTTGACAACTATTTTGCAGGCCTGGGGAAACCCATTTTCGAGATAGGATCAAGGCAATGGCACATCGCTGGACCAAGTGCGTTAACCTACAAGGCGACCACATGGAAAAAAAAAGTTTCAGTGATGTCCTTTTTTTCCTATTCCATTCCAAGAACTTTTCAAACCACCCTCTTATATGTGGATACAGCTACTTATACACTGCCAAGCCCACTTTGGTATAAGTTACGAACATTGAAAGGCGTTCTACTTTCTTGCAAGGTGTTGCTTCTCCCACAATGACACACAAGCTTCAGCAACTGCCAATAGGTGGATCCGCTCTGATTTGTTCTACAGTACAGATCTGGAATCGTTTGTTTATATACATGTAAAGTTAGAGTTATGCCAAAATAATGATCTTAGTCTTCAACTAAGTAAATAAATAATTCCTAATGTGACAAAATGTTCTTAAGCAGTGTGGTCGGAATATCATTATAATATTCAGCAATTCCATATAACCATGTTTTGTTTCGAGTAATATACCGTCGTTTTAAGTGACGAAATGGATTAAACAGTATTGAAACAGAGAGTGTGCCCTCGCTGAGGTCCACATTACTGCAAAACAGTCAATACTGTTAACGTTTTTTATTTCAGTATAATGGTAATAACTTCTGCTTTAGTCATTGACTGAAAATATTATAGTGAAATGGAAATTTATTGGTGGCTTTAGAGACTTAAAACTGCTCTTGAACCTCATTAAAATCCTATACAAATATAACAGTGTTCTTCTTGGCACTATCATTGAGTACCAGTAATGACTGTTCTGCACAGTAAAAGTTTGGTTACAAAATAAGTACTGCACCAGTGAAACAAACGTTTATTTACATCACCTATGACCTATCAAAACCATGACTAATCCTAAGAATAAAAACAAAACTGAACTGTTCTGATCCCCCTTACTTTCCGATGTATTATCATACCGGAAAGTATCCGAACGACCTGAATTGCATTTCGTCTGATTTGTATGCAGCCCATATAACATAGCTGTCCTGCACATGCTCTAATCTCTTTGTAGTACAGTCGTTCGAATATGCTAAACGGATGCCACATGAGATCACTAGATAATACTTTTCTTTGAGACAATCAGTGCAGATATATATCAGCACCAAGATATTGCAAATACTATGAAACACGTCATCAGAGATGAAACACTTCTTAACACTTGTAAACTTAATTTCATTGCAGCGAGTGACATTTCAAAATTACTACCTCGTTATTTGGAATTAGATTTAACGAACTCTGTCAGATGTGTCATTCCAGCAGTCTTTAGGAAAAATGAAATATTTTTGTGAGCAAGAAATTTTGAGACAGTATATAGACTCTAAAGTTATAAGACAATTCGAAGTATTTTTGTTCCTTAAAAGATTTCCCAGAGTTGTGAAACGTCGTTCTTGATACGAGTTTTTTGTCATAAACTGGATGTTGAACTAACCAGTTACAAGCAACGTGATTAACAGCAGTAAGTGCTATTTGGAAATCTCAAAATTAAAATGGTATCACCAGTAATTCCTCTGTCTCATGACTGAGTAATAATTTCTGCACGTGTTTTAACTTTAAACGACATGACGAACTTTCTTTGATTCTTTTCCGATCGAGACTCAATCATAGCAGCTCTTGTCATTGGTGACTAGGCATAAAGAGTCGTGAATTATCCAAGTTTTCACCAGTATCAGTTACCAAATCTAAAATTGAAAATTTTTATGCTCTGCCTGGAATCCTGTCAAGACCATAATCTCCATGTTAACTAACCACGAAATTACGTTTAATATAATTTCAAGTAACAAAGTTTGCACATGTTTAAACCGAAATGTCATGATGTAAAGTTTTGTGATGGAGACTTGAACCCAGCACATAAACAGATTGTCAACTAGGTAAAGTCAGATATTAGATATCGAATTTTTTCACCTGTAGTGAGATGTTTGAATTTGAAATGTAGATACAAGTTTTTTACCTGACCAGGAATGGAATCTGGTACCCACCAATGTTTTCTGCATACGTATTACTTACTCACCAGTAGTAAGATGTGCTCATGTTTGACCAAAAATAACGGCACCTGTCGTTGAAATTGACAAGCTATTAAAAATTTATATTCCTTACCATTAATAGTTTGGTATGCATTGCAGGGACTTGAAATGAGGCAATGAATATTTATGTGCTATACCAGAATTCGACACCACACATGTACCTTTCATAGAGACCTTAAGGTGTTTGCAGTCCTGGGGAGAACAACGAAATGATCGAACTATATCGTTCCATGTGGATCAGATACCATGAAAGAAGATATCCGAATTCGAAACCCAATCCAGCACCACATTTTTCAATGTCTCTAGTTCAAATAACGTAAGCGCCTTGAGACCATTGGATCATTAAATAAAATAAAGTTTCTAATGTAAAAAACCTCACTGGCGACATTGTTTCCGTTTGCTGTGACTTCCGCGTCTGCGATTATCCAACCTACATCAGCCCTGCCCTAGCTGGTAGCGAAGGGATTATTATTATGTTTATAACGCGGATTCTGAACTACAGTGCAACCTGACGTCTTCACTTGGTGTTGCTAGAGGTGAAGGAGATATCTCGTGTATGTTTAAAATATGTGCCGCAAGTGGAAATCGAACCCAAACTTCGCAGCTAACAAGGGAAACTCTTCATCGCTCCCCTCTCAGATTTAGTTGTAAGATAGCACAATGAATACCCCAAAAAAGAAGGAAAATAGAAAAAGTGAATGGTCCAAGTTCAAGATGTGGAACCTCGAGCACACTGCAAGACCTACACGTAGTGGTTGTATGGTTATGGTGTTGAACTGCAAAGTGGAAGGTCTGTACTCGAATCTCAATTGTGATGCTTTTTTTCACAAAATTATTATCTGTCCGTTCGGTATTGACATGTCTGTTTCCCTTTTGTAGTCTTGTCAATTGTCATACTATACGCTGTTTATAGAATGAGACGTGGTGAGAATATGAGAGCGGGCTAAATGTCACATAGACCTCTCACTGAAATGAAAACAAGATATAAACAGCTGTGAACTATGATATAACAAAGGAATTCAAGAGTCAAATCTTCCAAAATGGAACACCAGAGTCATAACATGTGGTACTTGTGTGGAAAAAATAGGAGGTACATGCATCTAGAGAGCCATTCCTAACACCTCCCTGTTGCAAGCGAAGGTGTTGTGCATTACGAAAACCTCCTAAGGGAAGAATATACCACAGCTGATACCTTTTTGCCAACAACTAAGACATGTATCAATTGCAGTATAAGAAAAAATGACCTACAAAACTTCATCACGCATTGATCCCACACGATGACACACACTGCCGATTTCACTAACAAAACTATCCAGCAGTCTGAAAAGTCACGTCTCATGCATTTATTCTTCTGATCTTATGCCCTCAAGCGCCTTACCAAAAACTAGACAAGAATATTCCTCTCTGGACGAAAATGCATTTCCAACCTGGTTTGACGATATCATTTACCTAGCACTAGTGAGTCTCTACAGGTGTGGAACCAGTAAACTAACTGAGCATTGTCAGAGAGCTTAGGATAATGGGTGATAATATTATACTGTTGGTAATTGATTTCTCTTTGATGTTTACTTTGGCGTTCAACGAAATAACAGACTGTTGTTTTGTTGTTGTTGTTGTTGTGGTCTTCAGTCCTGAGACTGGTTTGATGCAGCTCTCCATGCTACTGTATCCTGTGCAAGCTTCTTCATCTCCCAGTACCTACTGCAACCAACATCCTTCAGAATCTGCTTAGTGTATTCATCTCTTGGTCTCCCTCTACGATTTTTACCCTCCACGCTGCCCTCCAGTACTAAATTGGTGATCCCCTGATGCCTCAGAATATGTCCTACCAACCGATCCCGTCTTCTGGTCAAGTTGTGCCACAAACTTCTCTTCTCCCCAATCCTATTCAATACTTCCTCATTAGTTACGTGGTCTACCCATCTAATCTTCAGCATTCTTCTGTAGCACCACATTTCGAAAGCTTCTATTCTCTTCTTGCCCAAACTATTTATTGTCCATGTTTCACTTCCATACATGGCTACACTCCATACATATACTTTCTGAAACGACTTCCTGACATTTAAATCTATACTCGATGTTAACAAATTTCTCTTCTTCAGAAACGCTTTCCTTGCCATTGCCAGTCTACATTTTATATCCTCTCTACTTCGACCATCATCAGTTATTTTTCTCTCTAAATAGCAAAACTCCTTTACTACTTTAAGTGTCTCATTTCCTAATCTAATTCCCTCAGCATCACCCGATTTAATTTGACTACATTCCATTATCCTCGTTTTGCTTTTGTTGATGTTCATCTTATATCCTCCTTTCAAGACACTGTCCATTCCGTTCAACTGCTCTTCCAAGTCCTTTGCTGTCTCTGACAGAATTACAATGTCATCGGCGAACCTCAAACTTTTTATTTCTTCTCCATGGATTTTAATACCTACTCCGAATTTTTCTTTTGTTTCCTTTACTGCTTGCTCAATATACAGATTGAATAACATCGGGGAGAGGCTACAACCCTGTCTCACTCCTTTCCCAACCACTGCTTCCCTTTCATGCCCCTCGACTCTTATAACTACCATCTGGTTTCTGTACAAATTGCAAATAGCGTTTCGCTCCCTGTATTTTACCCCTGCCACCTTCAGAATTTGAAAGAGAGTATTCCAGTTAACGTTGTCAAAAGCTTTCTCTAAGTCTACAAATGCTAGAAACGTAGGTTTGCCTTTTCTTAATCTTTCTTCTAAGATAAGTCGTAAGGTTAGTATTGCCTCACGTGTTCCAACATTTCTTCAGAATCCAAACTGATCTTCCCCGAGGTCCACTTCTACCAGTTTTTCCATTCGTCTGTAAAGAATTCGTGTTAGTATTTTGTAGCTGTGACTTATTAAACTGATAGTTCGGTAATTTTCACATCTGTCAACACCTGCTTTCTTTGGGATTGGAATTATTATATTCTTCTTGAAGTCTGAGGGTATTTCGCCTATCTCATACATCTTGCTCACCAGATGGTAGAGTTTTGTCATGACTGGCTCTCCCAGGGCCATCAGTAGTTCTAATGGAACGTTGTCTACTCCCGGGGCCTTGTTTCGACTCAGGTCTTTCAGTGCTCTGTCAAACTCTTCACGCAGTATCGTATCTCCCATTTCATCTTCATCTACATCCTCTTCTATTTCCATAATATTGTCCTCAAGTACATCGCCCTTGTATAAACCCTCTATATACTCCTTCCACCTTTCTGCCTTCTCTTCTTTGCTTAGAACTGGGTTGCCATCTGAGCTCTTGATATTCATACAAGTGGTTCTCTTCTCTTCAAAGGTCTCTTTAATTTTCCTGTAGGCAGTATCTATCTTACCCCTACTGAGACAAGCCTCTACATCCTTACTTTGTCCTCTAGCCATCCCTGCTTAGCCATTTTGCACTTCCTGTCGATCTCATTTTTGAGACGTTTGTATTCCTTTTTGCCTGCTTCATTTACTGCATTTTTATATTTTCTCCTTTCATCAATTAAATTCAATATTTCTTCTGTTACCCAAGGATTTCTATTAGCCCTCGTCTTTTTACCTACTTGATCATCTGCTGCCTTCACTACTTCATCCCTCAGAGCTACCCATTGTTCTTCTACTGTATTTCTTTCCCCCATTCCTGTCAATTGTTCCCTTATGCTCTCCCTGAAACTCTGTACAACCTCTGGTTCTTTCAGTTTATCCAGGTCCCATCTCCCTAAATTCCCACCTTTTTGCAGTTTCTTCAGTTTCAATCTGCAGTTCATAACCAATAGATTGTGGTCAGAATCCACATCTGCCCCTGGAAATGTCTTACAATTTAAAACCTGGTTCCTAAATCTCTGTCTTACCATTATATAATCTATCTGATACCTTTTAGTATCTCCAGGATTCTTCCATGTATACAACCTTCTTTTATGATTCTTGAACCAAGTGTTAGCTATGATTAAGGTATGCTCTGTGCAAAATTCTACAAGGCGGCTTCCTCTTTCATTTCTTCCCTCCAATCCATATTCACCTATTATGTTTCCTTCTCTCCCTTTTCCTACTGACGAATTCCAGTCACCCATGACTATTAAATTTTCGTCTCCCTTCACTACCTGAATAATTTCTTTTATCTCGTCATACATGTCATCAATTTCTTCATCATCTGCAGAGCTAGTTGGCATATAAACTTGTACTACTGTAGTAGGCATGGGCTTTGTGTCTATCTTGGCCACAATAATGCGTTCACTATGCTGTTTGTAGTAGCTAACCCACACTCCTATTTTTTTTATTCATTATTAAACCTACTCCTGCATTACCCCTATTTGATTTTGTATAAGTATAAATATATGTATATGTATAATAAATGTATAATGTATATGTAAATATGTATATAAATAACGGACTAAGCTATTGAAATATACACTGTACTAATTCAAATGAAATTCAGATTACCAAGATTCCTTATGAGGTAAGTCTGTTTTAATAAAACGTAAAGTACCTGTAGCAAGAGCGTGCCTGTATCAGCACAGATTATTCAGATGTTACTCATTCTGGACTTCGAAACAGTCTTGTGTTAACTTGCAGTCCTGTGTCACAATGAAGTAGTTTGGAAATTGGCATTTCATAAGTAAAATTTCCTTATTGATTTTCAATCTGACTGCTTATAGCTCAGTCATTAAATGGCTAAAAAAATATCCTTCAACGTGACTGAAATTGGGAACCAAGGCAGGCCCACATTGCAGGCGACCACATTGTCTCACAGCTATAGCTCATGTCATCTTGGAAGGCGTCTCCATTTTCTGCACATCCCCCACCATTGACTGCCAGTAGCCAATAAGATTCATTCTCTTCCCAAGCGGTTAGCCATGAGTTACCAACTGGACTGTGAGAATCTCTCTTTCACGTGCAACGCTGTTGCCGTATTTTGCGACAATGCAAACTGAAGTATTCATTCAGATGTCGATGTTACTTTCTTGTAGCAGTATAGCTATGAATGTGTAGCTGTAAACGTTTTAGTGTGATTTCCAAATGAAAATGTCATGTGACGCCAATAAATATGAAGTTCCTCACAAGCAACTTTAATTAAATTACATACCTATGGATTATAGCCATAGTCGTGTGACTGGTTTCGTGATTACCTGTCAGAAAGATCACTATCGAAACTCATCGAGTAAAACAGAAGTGATGGAAGTGATATCTGGAGTTTGCAAGTAAGTGTTATAGGCGCTCCTCTGTCCCTGATCTAATAAATGTTTTGGGAGACAATCCGAGCAGCTCTCGTGGACTGTTTGCAGATGATGCTGTGAGTTACCGTCTTATAAAGACATCAGAGATTAAAACTAATTAGAAAACGACTTAGACAAGATATCTGTATGTTGATAAAAGTGGCAATTGACTCTAAATAATGAAAAGTCTGAAGTCATCCGCATGATTACTAAAAGGAAGCTGCTAAATTCTGTTTACAGGGTAAAACACATGATTCTAAAGGCTGCAAACTCAGCAAAACATTTAGGGATTAAAAGTACAAATAACTTAAAATGCAACTATCACTTGAATAGCGTTGTATAGAAAGCATGCAGAAGACTGCAGTTTACTGGTAAAACATTTAAAAAATGCAACAGGTTCTCTAAAGAGACTACTTACACTATGCTTTTGCACCTTTTTCTTGAGTATTGCTTTCAGGTGTGGGATCCACAGCAGATAGAATCGATCGAAAAAGTTCAAAGAAGGGCAGCTCGTTTTGCACACATATCAAAAAAAGTTTTGCATTACCTCGGTTCTGGGAGTTCCGGAACCTGTACAGAAAATTGAAATAGAAATCAACATAAACATCATTTCTGCCCTTTTTATTACTCTTGAAAACCACACATTGTATGTTGTATCAACATACAGCGAGACTTTCAGAGGTGTTGGTCCAGATTCCTGTACACACCGGTACCCCTAATACCCAGTAGCACGTCTTCTTGCATTGATGTATGCCTGTATTCGTCGTGGCATTCTATCCAGAAGTCATTCAAGGCACTGTTGGTCCAGATTCTCCCACTCCTCAATTGCGATTCAGCGTAGATCTCTCAGAGTGGTTGGTGGGTAATGTAGTCCATAAGCAGCCCTTTTCAATCTATCCTAGGCATGTTCGATAGGGCTTATGTCTGGAGAACATGCTGGCCACACTAGTCCAGCGATGTCGTTATCCTGAAGGAAGTCATTCACAAAATGTGCACAATGGGGGCGCGAATTGTCATCCATGAAGATGGGTGCCTCGCCAATATGCTGCCGATATGGTTGCACTATCGGTTGGTGGATGGCATTCACGTGTCGTACAGCTGTTACTGCGCCTTCCGTGACCACCAGCAGCGTACGTCAGCCCCACATAATGCCACCCCAAATCAGCAGGGAACCTCCACTTACTGCACTCGCTGGACAGTGTGTCTAAGGCATCCAGCCTGACCGGGTTGCCTCCAAACACATCTCCAACGACTGTCTGGTTGAAGGCATAAGCGCCACACATCGGTGAACAGAACGTGATGCCAATCCCGAGCGGTCCGTTTGGCATGTTTTGGGTCCATCTGTACCGCGCTGGATGGTGTCGTGGTTGCAAAGATGGACCTAACCAAGGGCGGTGGGAGTGAAGTTGCATATCATGCAGCCTATTTCGCACAGCCTGAGTTTTAACACGACGTCATGTGGCTGCACGAAAAGCATTATTCAACATGGTGCCGTTGCTGTCAGGGATCCTCCGATCCATAATCCGTAGGTAGCGGTCATCCACTGCAGTATTAGCCCTTGGGCGGCCTGAGCGAGACATGTCATCGACAGTTCCTGTCTCTCTGTATCTCCGCCATATCCAAACAACATCGCTTTGGTTCACTCCGAGACGCCTGGACACTTCCCTTGTTGAAAGCCCTCCCTGTCACCAAGTAACAATGCGGACACCATCGAACCGCGGTATTGACCGTCTAGGCATGTTCGAACTACAGACAACACGAGGCGCGTACCTCCTTCCTGGTGGAATGACTGGCACTGATCGGCTGTTGGACTCCTCTGTCTAATAGGCGCTGCTCATGCATGGTTGTTTATATCTCTGGGCGGGTTTAGTGACATCTCTGAACAGTCAGAGGAACTGGGTCTGCGATACAATATTCACAGTCGACGTCTATCTTCAGGACTTCTGGGAACCGGGGTGATTCAAAACTTTTTTTGGTGTGTGTATATTTGTGAAATAGGGGAGAGACTGCCACAGATATGACACGTGAATTGGGGTGGCAATTATCAAAACAATAGCGTTTTTCGTTGTGGCAGGATTTTCTCATGTAATTTCAGTCTCCAACTTTCTCCTTAGAGTGTGAAAATACTTTTTGGCACCCAGCTACATAGGGAGGAATGTTCATCATAACAAAATAAGAGAAATTAGAGTTCGCAAGGAAAGATAAAAGCGTTCGTGTTGCCTGTGCGCTATTCAAGAGGGGAATGGTAGAGGATTAGCTTGAAGATGGTTATATGAACGCTCTGCCAGGCACTTAATTGTGAATTGCAGAGTAATCATGTAGATGTAGAAGCTTCACAAGCAGTCGAGGAGGTTTACGTCCCGCATTTATAACTTCTTCAAATTTGAATCTGAATCCGATATATCTATTTTTGACACTTTCAAGACTCGAGAAAAAACTGCAGAAGCAAATGTCGGCAAGAGAACTGTACAGAGAAAGGTAAACAAAAGTATCGGAGCTGTAGAAAACTCAGGGAATCTTGCTTTCGTGTCGGCTGAAAGTCATCGAAATCACAAGAAACCTGTAACACAAATAGATGTTTTTGGCAACGATGTTTTAAAGTGCTCCATGTTTGAAATGTATATAAGAAGGGAATACGCAAGATCACAAAAAATTGGTACAATTATGTTTAAGCAAATTGGCTTCAAAGGTGGCGCTTCATCAATGTAAACAATTTTAAAATATATTGGTTTTAAACATGAAACATGTTAAGAAGAGTTTTTAATTGAAAGAAGTGACATAGAAGCAACACGAAGCATGTCCGTTATAAAGATGCACCATAAAAGGGGAGGAAGTAGTCCTTGATGAAACATGGATGAATCGGAATCATTCCATGAATACCTGCTGGAAAATGAGTGATGGTACTGGCGGTTATAAGTTTTCCTTAGGAAAAGGTTCTCTGATACTTATTCTACATGCTGGTTCTTCTGTTTTTGTTCCTGAGAGTAAACTTGTATGGCTCTGAGCACTATGGGACTCAACATCTGCGGTCATCAGTCCCCTAGGACTTAGAACTACTTAAACCAAACTAACCTAAGGACATCACACACATCCATGCCCAAGGCAGGATTCGAACCTGCGACCGTAGCGGTCGCGTGGTTCCAGACTGAAGCGCCTAGAACCGCTCTGCCACCCCAGCCGGCAAACTTGTATGTAGATGTAAGAAAAACAATAGTGATTACCATTAGGAATTGAGCCCTATTCCTTTCAAGAAGTGGTTCATTGAACAATTCTTGCCATACTTCGAAGTAGGTCATTGTGATTGCCATGTCATTTATTCAGCTGTTGCCTTGAAATGACCAAGTACAAGAACCAGGAAAGGGAATATTGTGCTCTGTCTGAAAAATAAAAACATTCCAGACAATATAAGCCAGATTTGTACTGAACTCTTGCAGCTTGTTAATTTATAAAAGTCATGTGACAGAATGTACAAATTTGACTTTCTTGCATATGAATGTGGTCACACAGTTTTGCCTTTACCCACATATCACTGTCACTATAATCCGATAGAATTAATTTGCGCACAGATTACAAGCTATGTGGGGAAAAAAGCGAAACATTCAAGAATACTGACACTGAAAGACTTCTGCTTGAAGCGATAGCCAGCGTCCCCCTTCAGCGTGGGTACAGTGTGTGTGTCACGCTGAAAAGTTAAAAAAATAAGACTTTCACAGGGAGGTGATGATGGATAAAAACCTTGACCGCACCAGTATCATCCTAAATTTACAATCAGATGGTTCAGACATGGACTCAGATAGTACATGGTATTACGATGTAGACTTTGAAACAAAGTAATGACCTTTCTTTGTTTTAAAGACTCATGGTTTAAAAATGTTTTTGTCAACATATAAATTGCGCACACTGTACATGAGAACTTTATAGCTTTTATTTATTAGGAATATGTAGCCTATGAAGTATTCAGACCAAAATGTTCAACACAATGTCCAAGGAGTATTTAAGCTTTTCCCAGTCAGTTGTATTACTTGCGAGAATGCGGCTAGAGAAATTCGTCAAAAACTCCAGTATTTCGACATATAAACCCCTGTCATTTTCATGGCACGAATTGTAAAATGCCTTAAAATGAAAGGGAGGGTTACCTGTCGAGATATCGGTGGTTTTCGACGTTATCGATCAGCATTCCGTCGAGTTATTTACAGGAGATGGTTAATTATTAGCTTGTTCAAAGGATCACAAATGCGTTCTCCCACTGCAATGTCGAACGAATTAGTTGAAACTCATAATGTCTGTTGACACCGAAAGATATGGTAACATACTGACAATTTTCACGATAATCTTTTGCACTAGTTTTTGTTACTAGTAATTGTTTTTTACGCATAGTGATTTACACTGAATAGCAGTGAAACACACCCACATACGCGCATTATAAACATTTAACAAAGTGTATGGAGTAGAAGCAGTTGTCAAACAAATATAATGATTTCGGTTTGAGTTTGAAGTTTATTTTGTTACATATTACATTTTTACGTATAAAACAGCCCAAGTCGCAATAAATGGAAATTATTGCAACTATTTTCGATGATCTCGTTAGACAACCGTCTTTTTTGAGAAAAATTGTTCTTCACGTCTTCACACAGCTGTATCAAGCTGTTCTCGCCTTCTGACCTCACGCAGACAGACTACCTCAAGACTCACAAGCAAGTTTTCTCTCATGTAGACGAATGATCGAAATCGGTTTTAAAATGTATTATTCCCTCGCGCCTCTGTGCGCGGAAGCGCGTTCTTACGCGCAGCAGGCACTGGTACTAACAAAAGAAGGGAAAGTTGAAATGTGGAAGGAGTACATTGAGGGACATAAACTAGAAGGTAAGATTATAGTAAGAGAAGTGGACGTACATGAAGGGGAGATGGGAGATATGATACTGCCAGAATTTGAGGGAACTCTTTAGGGCCTATGTCGAAACAAGACCCCGGGAGTAGACAGTATTCTGTCAGAACTACTGATAGCCTTGGGAGAGCCAGCCATGACAAAACTCTTCCATCTGGTGTGCAAGGTGTGTAAGACAGGCGAAGTACCCTCAGACTTTAAGAAAAATGTAATAATTCCAGTTATAAAGAAAACAAGTGATGACAGGTGTGAAAATTACCGAACTATCAGTTTAGTAAGTCATGGCACCAAAAAACTAACACAAATCTCTTTACAGAAGAATAGAAAAAAATGGTAGAAGTCTACCTCAGGGAAGATAAGTTTCAGTTTGGATTCTGAAGAAAGTAGAACGTGCAAGACAATACTGATCCTGTGATTTATCTTAGGCGTTAGGTTAAGGAAAGGCAAATCTACATTTAAAGCATTTGTAGACTTAGAGAAAGATTTTGACAATGTTGACTGGAATACTCTCTTTGAAATTCTGAGGGTAGCAGGGGTGAAATACATGGAGCGAAAGGCTATTTACAGCTTGTACAGAAACCAGATGGCAGTTATAAGAGTCAAGGGGCATGAAGGGGAAGCAGTGGTTGAGGAGGGAATGAGACAGGGTTGTAGCCTATCCCCACTGTTATGGAGTCTGTACATTGAACAAAAGCAGCAGAGGAGACCAAAGAATAATTTGGAGCAGGAATTAAAAGTTCAGAAAAGGATACAAAAACGTTGAGGTTTGCCATTGACATTCTAATTCTGTCAGAGATAGCAAAAGATTTGAAAGAACACTTGTAGAGAGTGGACATTGTCTATGAAGGAGCATATATGATGAACATCAACAAAAACAAAACAAGGATAATGGAATGAAATCAGGTGATGCTAAGGGAATTAGATAACAAAACGGGATACTTAAGGTGGTAGATGACTTTTACTATTTGGGCAGTAAAGGATCAGATGATGGCCAAAGTAGAGAGGCTGTAAAATGTGGGCTGGTAATGGCAAGAATAACATTTCTGAAGAAGAGAAAATTGTTAACATCGAATATGGATTCAAGTGTTAGGAAGCCTTTTCTGAAAGTATTTGTCTGGAGTGCAGCCCTGTATGGAAATGAAATGTCGACGATAAATAATTTAGACAAAAAGTGAACAGAAGCTTTAAAATGTGGTGCTACAGAAGAATGTTAAAGATTAGATGGGTAGATCATGCAACTAATGAGGTGGTGCTGAAGAGAATTGGGGAGACAAGAAATTTGTGGCACAACTTGACCAAAAGAACAGATCGGTTGCTAGGACACATTTTGAGATATCAAGCAATCACCAGAATAGTATTGGAGGGAAGTGTGTGTGTGCTTGTGGGAAGAGATCAAGAGATGACTACAGTAAGCAGATTAAAAAGGATTTAAGTTGTACTAGTTATTTGGAGATGAAGAGGCTTGCACAGAATAGTGTAGCATGGAGAGCTGAATCAGACCAATCTTAGGAATGAAGATCACAACAACAACATCGTTATTGTTGAATAGACATTAAAAATGAATGTTATTTATCGCCAGTAGTACGGTGAGCGTTGTTAGTGCTTGAAATGAAACCATGAATATTTTTGTGCTGGGCCAGGTTTCAAAACCACATATATGCCTTTTGTGGAGGTCTAGAGGACAGTGTAGGCTGATCAGAGGAGGTAAGGGAGGCTGGGCCTCCTCATTCTTCTGAAGTATTAGTGATGGTAGTAGTAGTAGTAATAACAACAATTATTTATTCAATAAACCTTCATGCACTTTTGTCAGCGAGCTTGAAAGACATCAGCTAGTATTATTTTATCTAAACAGCCAGCACTAGAGAGAAAGTCAAAATGGGAATTCTTAATGTTAGGAATGAAGCATAGGCAAAGAGGACAGGTGCAGGACAGGTCACATGTAAACGCTCGCTTAATGTGGTAACCATGACGTTACTACTATAGTCTGCATCACCCAGGATGCATAGAGGTGGAGTGGAAAGGAAGCGGGGGGGGGGGGGGGATGAGAACTGCGCATGCTTGGCAACACATAGCAGGAACACAAAGTCCCTGTTGTTGAACTGTGTTGCTGCGGACAACAGTCAGGCTTTTGTTCGTTGCATCTGCTCAGGGCGGACGTGTTAAGACATCCGTTTAAGTTCGTTGTTGATCGGTTAACTCAGTTTTTTTATTACACAGGGCAGCTAACCCTCTGACCGAACATGCTGAGTTACCGTGCCAGCTGTCCATCTGAGCCACCGAGGACACAGAGGAGAGCGCGACTGCAGGGATTTATCTCTGGCATGCCTCCCGCGAAACTCACATTCTCAACTTATTGTCCCGCACTACATTAGTAGTGCCCCAGCCCATTATACTCATTATTCGTGGCGCGTTGCTGATTCCCGTAAGAGTTCGGGACTGTTTGCGCATTCGCACAGAAGAAGAAGATGGTCAAGTGGCCGGTGAGCCTTAACTATATATGTACTAAGATGGTATCTGTTCTTTCGGACATGCTTAAGGTCGCTCTGGATTGTTACGCCCAGATATTTTACAGCAGACGCTGTCTCCAGCTGTTTGTCATCAGTGGAGTTCTTTTCCTGCGTATGCGCAATATATTCGGGGTCAACTGCCAGAGCCCGCACCATTTATCAATTCTCTGCAGGTCGTTCTGCAATTTCTTGCTATCTTCTGGCGGTGCTACTTTGGTATAGACAACTATATCTGCGAATAATCTTAAAGAGCATCCAACGCTTTCTACTAGATCATTTAAATATATTGTTAGCAGACACGGTCCTATCACACTTCCCTGTGGATATTACCTTTACATCTGTCGATTTTATTCCATTAAGAGCGACGTGTTGAGTTCTATCTGCAAGAAAGTATTGAATCCAATCGCAAATCTGATGCGATACCCCGTAAGCTTGTGTTTTTTTCATTAAAAGGGAATGAGGGACGGTGTCTAATGCCTTACTGAAATCAAGGAACTCGGCTTCAACCTAAGCACTGTTGTCCACTGCGCTGTGGATTTCATGGAGGAACAGAGCGAGCTGAGTTTCGCAGGATCTCTGTTTGCGAAATCCATATTGATTTTACAGAGGAGATGTTCATTTTCAAAAAACGTCGTCATACTTGAGCATAAAACACGTTCCATAATTCTACAACAGATTGACGTCAACGATGTTGTTGTTGTTGTTGTGGTCTTCAGTCCTGAGACTGGTTTGATGCAGCTCTCCATGCTACTCTATCCTGTGCAAGCCTCTTCATCTCCCAGTACCTACTGCAACCTACATCCTTCTGAATCTGCTTAGTGTATTCATATCTTGGTCTCCCTCTACGATTTTTACCCTCCACGCTGCCCTCCAGTACTAAATTGGTGATCCCTTGATGCCTCAGAATATGTCCTACCAACCGATCCCTTCTTCTGGTCAAGTTGTGCCACAAACTTCTCTTCTCCCCAATCCTATTCAATACTTCCTCATTAGTTATGTGGTCTACCCATCTAATCTTCAGCATTCGTAGCACCACATTTCGAAAGCTTCTATTCTCTTCTTGTCCAAACAATTTATCGTCCATGTTTCACTTCCATACATGGCTACACTCCATACAAATACTTTCTGAAACGACTTCCTGACATTTAAATCTATACTCGATGTTAACAAATTTCTCTTCTTCAGAAACACTTTCCTTGCCATTGCCAGTCTACATTTTATATCCTCTCTACTTCGACCATCGTCAGTTATTTTACTCCCTAAATAGCAAAACTCCTTTACTACTTTAAGTGTCTCATTTCCTAATCTAATTCCCTCAGCATCACCCGATTTAATTTGACTACATTCCATTATCCTCGTTTTGCTTTTGTTGATGTTCATCGTATGTCCTCCTTTCAAGACACTGTCCATTCCGTTCAGCTGCTCTTCCAAGTCCTTTGCTGTCTCTGACAGAATTACAATGTCATCGGCGAACCTCAAAGTTTTTATTTCTTCTCCATGGATTTTAATACCTACTCCGAATTTTTCTTTTGTTTCCTTTACTGCTTGCTCAATATACAGATTGAATAACATCGGGGAGAGGCTACAACCCTGTCTCACTCCTTTCCCAACCACTGCTTCCCTTTCATGCCCCTCGACTCTTATAACAACCATCTGGTTTCTGTACAAATTGTAAATAGCCTTTCGCTCCCTGTATTTTACCCCTGCCACCTTCAGAATTTGAAAGAGAGTATTCCAGTTAACGTTGTCAAAAGCTTTCTCTAAGTCTACAAATGCTAGAAACGTAGGTTTGCCTTTTCTTAATCTTTCTTCTAAGATAAGTCGTAAGGTTAGTATTGCCTCACGTGTTCCAACATTTCTACGGAATCCAAACTGATCTTCCCCGAGGTCCACTTCTACCAGTTTTTCCATTCGTCTGTAAAGAATTCGTGTTAGTATTTTGTAGCTGTGACTTATTAAACTGATAGTTCGGTAATTTTCACATCTGTCAACACCTGCTTTCTTTGGGATTGGAATTATTATATTCTTCTTGAAGTCTGAGGGTATTTCGCCTATCTCATACATCTTGCTCACCAGATGGTAGAGTTTTGTCATGACTGGCTCTCCCAGGGCCATCAGTAGTTCTAATGGAACGTTGTCTACTCCCGGGGCCTTGTTTCGACTCAGGTCTTTCAGTGCTCTGTCAAACTCTTCACGCAGTATCGTATCTCCCATTTCATCTTCATCTACATCCTCTTCTATTTCCATAATATTGTCCTCAAGTACATCGCCCTTGTATAAACCCTCTATATACTCCTTCCACCTTTCTGCCTTCTCTTCTTTGCTTAGAACTGGGTTGCCATCTGAGATCTTGATATTCATACAAGTGGTTCTCTTCTCTTCAAAGGTCTCTTTAATTTTCCTGTAGGCAGTATCTATCTTACCCCTACTGAGACAAGCCTCTACATCCTTACATTTGTCCTCTAGTCATCCCTGCTTAGCCATTTTGCACTTCCTGTCGATCTCATTTTTGAGACGTTTGTATTCCTTTTTGCCTGCTTCATTTACTGCATTTTTATATTTTCTCCTTTCATCAATTAAATTCAATATTTCTTCTGTTACCCAAGGATTTCTATTAGCCCTCGTCTTTTTACCTACTTGATCATCTGCTGCCTTCACTACTTCATCCCTCAGAGCTACCCATTGTTCTTCTACTGTATTTCTTTCCCCCATTCCTGTCAATTGTTCCCTTATGCTCTCCCTGAAACTCTGTACAACCTCTGGTTCTTTCAGTTTATCCAGGTCCCATCTCCCTAAATTCCCACCTTTTTGCAGTTTCTTCAGTGTCAATTTGCAGTTCATAACCAATAGATTGTGGTCAGAATCCACATCTGCCCCTGGAAATGTCTTACAATTTAAAACCTGGTTCCTAAATCTCTGTCTTACCATTATATAATCTATCTGATACCTTTTAGTATCTCCAGGATTCTTCCATGTATACAACCTTCTTTTATGATTCTTGAACCAAGTGTTAGCTATGATTAAGGTATGCTCTGTGCAAAATTCTACAAGGCGGCTTCCTCTTTCATTTCTTCCCTCCAATCCATATTCACCTATTATGTTTCCTTCTCTCCCTTTTCCTACTGACGAATTCCAGTCACCCATGACTATTAAATTTTCGTCTCCCTTCACTACCTGAATAATTTCTTTTATCTCGTCATACATGTCATCAATTTCTTCATCATCTGCAGAGCTAGTTGGCATATAAACTTGTACTACTGTAGTAGGCATGGGCTTTGTGTCTATCTTGGCCACAATAATGCGTTCACTATGCTGTTTGTAGTAGCTAACCCACACTCCTATTTTTTTTATTCATTATTAAACCTACTCCTGCATTACCCCTATTTGATTTTGTATAAGTATAAATATATGTATATGTATAATAAATGTATAATGTATATGTAAATATGTATATAAATAACGGACTAAGCTATTGAAATATACACTGTACTAATTCAAATGAAATTCAGATTACCAAGATTCCTTATGAGGTAAGTCTGTTTTAATAAAACGTAAAGTACCTGTAGCAAGAGCGTGCCTGTATCAGCACAGATTATTCAGATGTTACTCATTCTGGACTTCGAAACAGTCTTGTGTTAACTTGCAGTCCTGTGTCACAATGAAGTAGTTTGGAAATTGGCATTTCATAAGTAAAATTTCCTTATTGATTTTCAATCTGACTGCTTATAGCTCAGTCATTAAATGGCTAAAAAAATATCCTTCAACGTGACTGAAATTGGGAACCAAGGCAGGCCCACATTGCAGGCGACCACATTGTCTCACAGCTATAGCTCATGTCATCTTGGAAGGCGTCTCCATTTTCTGCACATCCCCCACCATTGACTGCCAGTAGCCAATAAGATTCATTCTCTTCCCAAGCGGTTAGCCATGAGTTACCAACTGGACTGTGAGAATCTCTCTTTCACGTGCAACGCTGTTGCCGTATTTTGCGACAATGCAAACTGAAGTATTCATTCAGATGTCGATGTTACTTTCTTGTAGCAGTATAGCTATGAATGTGTAGCTGTAAACGTTTTAGTGTGATTTCCAAATGAAAATGTCATGTGACGCCAATAAATATGAAGTTCCTCACAAGCAACTTTAATTAAATTACATACCTATGGATTATAGCCATAGTCGTGTGACTGGTTTCGTGATTACCTGTCAGAAAGATCACTATCGAAACTCATCGAGTAAAACAGAAGTGATGGAAGTGATATCTGGAGTTTGCAAGTAAGTGTTATAGGCGCTCCTCTGTCCCTGATCTAATAAATGTTTTGGGAGACAATCCGAGCAGCTCTCGTGGACTGTTTGCAGATGATGCTGTGAGTTACCGTCTTATAAAGACATCAGAGATTAAAACTAATTAGAAAACGACTTAGACAAGATATCTGTATGTTGATAAAAGTGGCAATTGACTCTAAATAATGAAAAGTCTGAAGTCATCCGCATGATTACTAAAAGGAAGCTGCTAAATTCTGTTTACAGGGTAAAACACATGATTCTAAAGGCTGCAAACTCAGCAAAACATTTAGGGATTAAAAGTACAAATAACTTAAAATGCAACTATCACTTGAATAGCGTTGTATAGAAAGCATGCAGAAGACTGCAGTTTACTGGTAAAACATTTAAAAAATGCAACAGGTTCTCTAAAGAGACTACTTACACTATGCTTTTGCACCTTTTTCTTGAGTATTGCTTTCAGGTGTGGGATCCACAGCAGATAGAATCGATCGAAAAAGTTCAAAGAAGGGCAGCTCGTTTTGCACACATATCAAAAAAAGTTTTGCATTACCTCGGTTCTGGGAGTTCCGGAACCTGTACAGAAAATTGAAATAGAAATCAACATAAACATCATTTCTGCCCTTTTTATTACTCTTGAAAACCACACATTGTATGTTGTATCAACATACAGCGAGACTTTCAGAGGTGTTGGTCCAGATTCCTGTACACACCGGTACCCCTAATACCCAGTAGCACGTCTTCTTGCATTGATGTATGCCTGTATTCGTCGTGGCATTCTATCCAGAAGTCATTCAAGGCACTGTTGGTCCAGATTCTCCCACTCCTCAATTGCGATTCAGCGTAGATCTCTCAGAGTGGTTGGTGGGTAATGTAGTCCATAAGCAGCCCTTTTCAATCTATCCTAGGCATGTTCGATAGGGCTTATGTCTGGAGAACATGCTGGCCACACTAGTCCAGCGATGTCGTTATCCTGAAGGAAGTCATTCACAAAATGTGCACAATGGGGGCGCGAATTGTCATCCATGAAGATGGGTGCCTCGCCAATATGCTGCCGA
Organism: Schistocerca nitens; assembly: GCF_023898315.1. NCBI lineage: Eukaryota > Metazoa > Arthropoda > Insecta > Orthoptera > Acrididae > Schistocerca > Schistocerca nitens. The sequence continues at coordinate 405,351,395 of NC_064619.1, read as the reverse complement.
TATGGTTGCACTATCGGTTGGTGGATGGCATTCACGTGTCGTACAGCTGTTACTGCGCCTTCCGTGACCACCAGCAGCGTACGTCAGCCCCACATAATGCCACCCCAAATCAGCAGGGAACCTCCACTTACTGCACTCGCTGGACAGTGTGTCTAAGGCATCCAGCCTGACCGGGTTGCCTCCAAACACATCTCCAACGACTGTCTGGTTGAAGGCATAAGCGCCACACATCGGTGAACAGAACGTGATGCCAATCCCGAGCGGTCCGTTTGGCATGTTTTGGGTCCATCTGTACCGCGCTGGATGGTGTCGTGGTTGCAAAGATGGACCTAACCAAGGGCGGTGGGAGTGAAGTTGCATATCATGCAGCCTATTTCGCACAGCCTGAGTTTTAACACGACGTCATGTGGCTGCACGAAAAGCATTATTCAACATGGTGCCGTTGCTGTCAGGGATCCTCCGATCCATAATCCGTAGGTAGCGGTCATCCACTGCAGTATTAGCCCTTGGGCGGCCTGAGCGAGACATGTCATCGACAGTTCCTGTCTCTCTGTATCTCCGCCATATCCAAACAACATCGCTTTGGTTCACTCCGAGACGCCTGGACACTTCCCTTGTTGAAAGCCCTCCCTGTCACCAAGTAACAATGCGGACACCATCGAACCGCGGTATTGACCGTCTAGGCATGTTCGAACTACAGACAACACGAGGCGCGTACCTCCTTCCTGGTGGAATGACTGGCACTGATCGGCTGTTGGACTCCTCTGTCTAATAAGCGCTGCTCATGCATGGTTGTTTATATCTCTGGGCGGGTTTAGTGACATCTCTGAACAGTCAGAGGAACTGGGTCTGCGATACAATATTCACAGTCGACGTCTATCTTCAGGACTTCTGGGAACCGGGGTGATTCAAAACTTTTTTTGGTGTGTGTATATTTGTGAAATAGGGGAGAGACTGCCACAGATATGACACGTGAATTGGGGTGGCAATTATCAAAACAATAGCGTTTTTCGTTGTGGCAGGATTTTCTCATGTAATTTCAGTCTCCAACTTTCTCCTTAGAGTGTGAAAATACTTTTTGGCACCCAGCTACATAGGGAGGAATGTTCATCATAACAAAATAAGAGAAATTAGAGTTCGCAAGGAAAGATAAAAGCGTTCGTGTTGCCTGTGCGCTATTCAAGAGGGGAATGGTAGAGGATTAGCTTGAAGATGGTTATATGAACGCTCTGCCAGGCACTTAATTGTGAATTGCAGAGTAATCATGTAGATGTAGAAGCTTCACAAGCAGTCGAGGAGGTTTACGTCCCGCATTTATAACTTCTTCAAATTTGAATCTGAATCCGATATATCTATTTTTGACACTTTCAAGACTCGAGAAAAAACTGCAGAAGCAAATGTCGGCAAGAGAACTGTACAGAGAAAGGTAAACAAAAGTATCGGAGCTGTAGAAAACTCAGGGAATCTTGCTTTCGTGTCGGCTGAAAGTCATCGAAATCACAAGAAACCTGTAACACAAATAGATGTTTTTGGCAACGATGTTTTAAAGTGCTCCATGTTTGAAATGTATATAAGAAGGGAATACGCAAGATCACAAAAAATTGGTACAATTATGTTTAAGCAAATTGGCTTCAAAGGTGGCGCTTCATCAATGTAAACAATTTTAAAATATATTGGTTTTAAACATGAAACATGTTAAGAAGAGTTTTTAATTGAAAGAAGTGACATAGAAGCAACACGAAGCATGTCCGTTATAAAGATGCACCATAAAAGGGGAGGAAGTAGTCCTTGATGAAACATGGATGAATCGGAATCATTCCATGAATACCTGCTGGAAAATGAGTGATGGTACTGGCGGTTATAAGTTTTCCTTAGGAAAAGGTTCTCTGATACTTATTCTACATGCTGGTTCTTCTGTTTTTGTTCCTGAGAGTAAACTTGTATGGCTCTGAGCACTATGGGACTCAACATCTGCGGTCATCAGTCCCCTAGGACTTAGAACTACTTAAACCAAACTAACCTAAGGACATCACACACATCCATGCCCAAGGCAGGATTCGAACCTGCGACCGTAGCGGTCGCGTGGTTCCAGACTGAAGCGCCTAGAACCGCTCTGCCACCCCAGCCGGCAAACTTGTATGTAGATGTAAGAAAAACAATAGTGATTACCATTAGGAATTGAGCCCTATTCCTTTCAAGAAGTGGTTCATTGAACAATTCTTGCCATACTTCGAAGTAGGTCATTGTGATTGCCATGTCATTTATTCAGCTGTTGCCTTGAAATGACCAAGTACAAGAACCAGGAAAGGGAATATTGTGCTCTGTCTGAAAAATAAAAACATTCCAGACAATATAAGCCAGATTTGTACTGAACTCTTGCAGCTTGTTAATTTATAAAAGTCATGTGACAGAATGTACAAATTTGACTTTCTTGCATATGAATGTGGTCACACAGTTTTGCCTTTACCCACATATCACTGTCACTATAATCCGATAGAATTAATTTGCGCACAGATTACAAGCTATGTGGGGAAAAAAGCGAAACATTCAAGAATACTGACACTGAAAGACTTCTGCTTGAAGCGATAGCCAGCGTCCCCCTTCAGCGTGGGTACAGTGTGTGTGTCACGCTGAAAAGTTAAAAAAATAAGACTTTCACAGGGAGGTGATGATGGATAAAAACCTTGACCGCACCAGTATCATCCTAAATTTACAATCAGATGGTTCAGACATGGACTCAGATAGTACATGGTATTACGATGTAGACTTTGAAACAAAGTAATGACCTTTCTTTGTTTTAAAGACTCATGGTTTAAAAATGTTTTTGTCAACATATAAATTGCGCACACTGTACATGAGAACTTTATAGCTTTTATTTATTAGGAATATGTAGCCTATGAAGTATTCAGACCAAAATGTTCAACACAATGTCCAAGGAGTATTTAAGCTTTTCCCAGTCAGTTGTATTACTTGCGAGAATGCGGCTAGAGAAATTCGTCAAAAACTCCAGTATTTCGACATATAAACCCCTGTCATTTTCATGGCACGAATTGTAAAATGCCTTAAAATGAAAGGGAGGGTTACCTGTCGAGATATCGGTGGTTTTCGACGTTATCGATCAGCATTCCGTCGAGTTATTTACAGGAGATGGTTAATTATTAGCTTGTTCAAAGGATCACAAATGCGTTCTCCCACTGCAATGTCGAACGAATTAGTTGAAACTCATAATGTCTGTTGACACCGAAAGATATGGTAACATACTGACAATTTTCACGATAATCTTTTGCACTAGTTTTTGTTACTAGTAATTGTTTTTTACGCATAGTGATTTACACTGAATAGCAGTGAAACACACCCACATACGCGCATTATAAACATTTAACAAAGTGTATGGAGTAGAAGCAGTTGTCAAACAAATATAATGATTTCGGTTTGAGTTTGAAGTTTATTTTGTTACATATTACATTTTTACGTATAAAACAGCCCAAGTCGCAATAAATGGAAATTATTGCAACTATTTTCGATGATCTCGTTAGACAACCGTCTTTTTTGAGAAAAATTGTTCTTCACGTCTTCACACAGCTGTATCAAGCTGTTCTCGCCTTCTGACCTCACGCAGACAGACTACCTCAAGACTCACAAGCAAGTTTTCTCTCATGTAGACGAATGATCGAAATCGGTTTTAAAATGTATTATTCCCTCGCGCCTCTGTGCGCGGAAGCGCGTTCTTACGCGCAGCAGGCACTGGTACTAACAAAAGAAGGGAAAGTTGAAATGTGGAAGGAGTACATTGAGGGACATAAACTAGAAGGTAAGATTATAGTAAGAGAAGTGGACGTACATGAAGGGGAGATGGGAGATATGATACTGCCAGAATTTGAGGGAACTCTTTAGGGCCTATGTCGAAACAAGACCCCGGGAGTAGACAGTATTCTGTCAGAACTACTGATAGCCTTGGGAGAGCCAGCCATGACAAAACTCTTCCATCTGGTGTGCAAGGTGTGTAAGACAGGCGAAGTACCCTCAGACTTTAAGAAAAATGTAATAATTCCAGTTATAAAGAAAACAAGTGATGACAGGTGTGAAAATTACCGAACTATCAGTTTAGTAAGTCATGGCACCAAAAAACTAACACAAATCTCTTTACAGAAGAATAGAAAAAAATGGTAGAAGTCTACCTCAGGGAAGATAAGTTTCAGTTTGGATTCTGAAGAAAGTAGAACGTGCAAGACAATACTGATCCTGTGATTTATCTTAGGCGTTAGGTTAAGGAAAGGCAAATCTACATTTAAAGCATTTGTAGACTTAGAGAAAGATTTTGACAATGTTGACTGGAATACTCTCTTTGAAATTCTGAGGGTAGCAGGGGTGAAATACATGGAGCGAAAGGCTATTTACAGCTTGTACAGAAACCAGATGGCAGTTATAAGAGTCAAGGGGCATGAAGGGGAAGCAGTGGTTGAGGAGGGAATGAGACAGGGTTGTAGCCTATCCCCACTGTTATGGAGTCTGTACATTGAACAAAAGCAGCAGAGGAGACCAAAGAATAATTTGGAGCAGGAATTAAAAGTTCAGAAAAGGATACAAAAACGTTGAGGTTTGCCATTGACATTCTAATTCTGTCAGAGATAGCAAAAGATTTGAAAGAACACTTGTAGAGAGTGGACATTGTCTATGAAGGAGCATATATGATGAACATCAACAAAAACAAAACAAGGATAATGGAATGAAATCAGGTGATGCTAAGGGAATTAGATAACAAAACGGGATACTTAAGGTGGTAGATGACTTTTACTATTTGGGCAGTAAAGGATCAGATGATGGCCAAAGTAGAGAGGCTGTAAAATGTGGGCTGGTAATGGCAAGAATAACATTTCTGAAGAAGAGAAAATTGTTAACATCGAATATGGATTCAAGTGTTAGGAAGCCTTTTCTGAAAGTATTTGTCTGGAGTGCAGCCCTGTATGGAAATGAAATGTCGACGATAAATAATTTAGACAAAAAGTGAACAGAAGCTTTAAAATGTGGTGCTACAGAAGAATGTTAAAGATTAGATGGGTAGATCATGCAACTAATGAGGTGGTGCTGAAGAGAATTGGGGAGACAAGAAATTTGTGGCACAACTTGACCAAAAGAACAGATCGGTTGCTAGGACACATTTTGAGATATCAAGCAATCACCAGAATAGTATTGGAGGGAAGTGTGTGTGTGCTTGTGGGAAGAGATCAAGAGATGACTACAGTAAGCAGATTAAAAAGGATTTAAGTTGTACTAGTTATTTGGAGATGAAGAGGCTTGCACAGAATAGTGTAGCATGGAGAGCTGAATCAGACCAATCTTAGGAATGAAGATCACAACAACAACATCGTTATTGTTGAATAGACATTAAAAATGAATGTTATTTATCGCCAGTAGTACGGTGAGCGTTGTTAGTGCTTGAAATGAAACCATGAATATTTTTGTGCTGGGCCAGGTTTCAAAACCACATATATGCCTTTTGTGGAGGTCTAGAGGACAGTGTAGGCTGATCAGAGGAGGTAAGGGAGGCTGGGCCTCCTCATTCTTCTGAAGTATTAGTGATGGTAGTAGTAGTAGTAGTAATAACAACAATTATTTATTCAATAAACCTTCATGCACTTTTGTCAGCGAGCTTGAAAGACATCAGCTAGTATTATTTTATCTAAACAGCCAGCACTAGAGAGAAAGTCAAAATGGGAATTCTTAATGTTAGGAATGAAGCATAGGCAAAGAGGACAGGTGCAGGACAGGTCACATGTAAACGCTCGCTTAATGTGGTAACCATGACGTTACTACTATAGTCTGCATCACCCAGGATGCATAGAGGTGGAGTGGAATGGAAGCGGGGGGGGGGGGGGGGGATGAGAACTGCGCATGCTTGGCAACACATAGCAGGAACACAAAGTCCCTGTTGTTGAACTGTGTTGCTGCGGACAACAGTCAGGCTTTTGTTCGTTGCATCTGCTCAGGGCGGACGTGTTAAGACATCCGTTTAAGTTCGTTGTTGATCGGTTAACTCAGTTTTTTTATTACACAGGGCAGCTAACCCTCTGACCGAACATGCTGAGTTACCGTGCCAGCTGTCCATCTGAGCCACCGAGGACACAGAGGAGAGCGCGACTGCAGGGATTTATCTCTGGCATGCCTCCCGCGAAACTCACATTCTCAACTTATTGTCCCGCACTACATTAGTAGTGCCCCAGCCCATTATACTCATTATTCGTGGCGCGTTGCTGATTCCCGTAAGAGTTCGGGACTGTTTGTGCATTCGCACAGAAGAAGAAGATGGTCAAGTGGCCGGTGAGCCTTAACTATATATGTACTAAGATGGTATCTGTTCTTTCGGACATGCTTAAGGTCGCTCTGGATTGTTACGCCCAGATATTTTACAGCAGACGCTGTCTCCAGCTGTTTGTCATCAGTGGAGTTCTTTTCCTGCGTATGCGCAATATATTCGGGGTCAACTGCCAGAGCCCGCACCATTTATCAATTCTCTGCAGGTCGTTCTGCAATTTCTTGCTATCTTCTGGCGGTGCTACTTTGGTATAGACAACTATATCTGCGAATAATCTTAAAGAGCATCCAACGCTTTCTACTAGATCATTTAAATATATTGTTAGCAGACACGGTCCTATCACACTTCCCTGTGGATATTACCTTTACATCTGTCGATTTTATTCCATTAAGAGCGACGTGTTGAGTTCTATCTGCAAGAAAGTATTGAATCCAATCGCAAATCTGATGCGATACCCCGTAAGCTTGTGTTTTTTTCATTAAAAGGGAATGAGGGACGGTGTCTAATGCCTTACTGAAATCAAGGAACTCGGCTTCAACCTAAGCACTGTTGTCCACTGCGCTGTGGATTTCATGGAGGAACAGAGCGAGCTGAGTTTCGCAGGATCTCTGTTTGCGAAATCCATATTGATTTTACAGAGGAGATGTTCATTTTCAAAAAACGTCGTCATACTTGAGCATAAAACACGTTCCATAATTCTACAACAGATTGACGTCAACGATGTTGTTGTTGTTGTTGTGGTCTTCAGTCCTGAGACTGGTTTGATGCAGCTCTCCATGCTACTCTATCCTGTGCAAGCCTCTTCATCTCCCAGTACCTACTGCAACCTACATCCTTCTGAATCTGCTTAGTGTATTCATATCTTGGTCTCCCTCTACGATTTTTACCCTCCACGCTGCCCTCCAGTACTAAATTGGTGATCCCTTGATGCCTCAGAATATGTCCTACCAACCGATCCCTTCTTCTGGTCAAGTTGTGCCACAAACTTCTCTTCTCCCCAATCCTATTCAATACTTCCTCATTAGTTATGTGGTCTACCCATCTAATCTTCAGCATTCGTAGCACCACATTTCGAAAGCTTCTATTCTCTTCTTGTCCAAACAATTTATCGTCCATGTTTCACTTCCATACATGGCTACACTCCATACAAATACTTTCTGAAACGACTTCCTGACATTTAAATCTATACTCGATGTTAACAAATTTCTCTTCTTCAGAAACACTTTCCTTGCCATTGCCAGTCTACATTTTATATCCTCTCTACTTCGACCATCGTCAGTTATTTTACTCCCTAAATAGCAAAATTCCTTTACTACTTTAAGTGTCTCATTTCCTAATCTAATTCCCTCAGCATCACCCGATTTAATTTGACTACATTCCATTATCCTCGTTTTGCTTTTGTTGATGTTCATCGTATGTCCTCCTTTCAAGACACTGTCCATTCCGTTCAGCTGCTCTTCCAAGTCCTTTGCTGTCTCTGACAGAATTACAATGTCATCGGCGAACCTCAAAGTTTTTATTTCTTCTCCATGGATTTTAATACCTACTCCGAATTTTTCTTTTGTTTCCTTTACTGCTTGCTCAATATACAGATTGAATAACATCGGGGAGAGGCTACAACCCTGTCTCATTCCTTTCCCAACCACTGCTTCCCTTTCATGCCCCTCGACTCTTATAACAACCATCTGGTTTCTGTACAAATTGTAAATAGCCTTTCGCTCCCTGTATTTTACCCCTGCCACCTTCAGAATTTGAAAGAGAGTATTCCAGTTAACGTTGTCAAAAGCTTTCTCTAAGTCTACAAATGCTAGAAACGTAGGTTTGCCTTTTCTTAATCTTTCTTCTAAGATAAGTCGTAAGGTTAGTATTGCCTCACGTGTTCCAACATTTCTACGGAATCCAAACTGATCTTCCCCGAGGTCCACTTCTACCAGTTTTTCCATTCGTCTGTAAAGAATTCGTGTTAGTATTTTGTAGCTGTGACTTATTAAACTGATAGTTCGGTAATTTTCACATCTGTCAACACCTGCTTTCTTTGGGATTGGAATTATTATATTCTTCTTGAAGTCTGAGGGTATTTCGCCTATCTCATACATCTTGCTCACCAGATGGTAGAGTTTTGTCATGACTGGCTCTCCCAGGGCCATCAGTAGTTCTAATGGAACGTTGTCTACTCCCGGGGCCTTGTTTCGACTCAGGTCTTTCAGTGCTCTGTCAAACTCTTCACGCAGTATCGTATCTCCCATTTCATCTTCATCTACATCCTCTTCTATTTCCATAATATTGTCCTCAAGTACATCGCCCTTGTATAAACCCTCTATATACTCCTTCCACCTTTCTGCCTTCTCTTCTTTGCTTAGAACTGGGTTGCCATCTGAGCTCTTGATATTCATACAAGTGGTTCTCTTCTCTTCAAAGGTCTCTTTAATTTTCCTGTAGGCAGTATCTATCTTACCCCTACTGAGACAAGCCTCTACATCCTTACATTTGTCCTCTAGTCATCCCTGCTTAGCCATTTTGCACTTCCTGTCGATCTCATTTTTGAGACGTTTGTATTCCTTTTTGCCTGCTTCATTTACTGCATTTTTATATTTTCTCCTTTCATCAATTAAATTCAATATTTCTTCTGTTACCCAAGGATTTCTATTAGCCCTCGTCTTTTTACCTACTTGATCATCTGCTGCCTTCACTACTTCATCCCTCAGAGCTACCCATTGTTCTTCTACTGTATTTCTTTCCCCCATTCCTGTCAATTGTTCCCTTATGCTCTCCCTGAAACTCTGTACAACCTCTGGTTCTTTCAGTTTATCCAGGTCCCATCTCCCTAAATTCCCACCTTTTTGCAGTTTCTTCAGTGTCAATTTGCAGTTCATAACCAATAGATTGTGGTCAGAATCCACATCTGCCCCTGGAAATGTCTTACAATTTAAAACCTGGTTCCTAAATCTCTGTCTTACCATTATATAATCTATCTGATACCTTTTAGTATCTCCAGGATTCTTCCATGTATACAACCTTCTTTTATGATTCTTGAACCAAGTGTTAGCTATGATTAAGGTATGCTCTGTGCAAAATTCTACAAGGCGGCTTCCTCTTTCATTTCTTCCCTCCAATCCATATTCACCTATTATGTTTCCTTCTCTCCCTTTTCCTACTGACGAATTCCAGTCACCCATGACTATTAAATTTTCGTCTCCCTTCACTACCTGAATAATTTCTTTTATCTCGTCATACATGTCATCAATTTCTTCATCATCTGCAGAGCTAGTTGGCATATAAACTTGTACTACTGTAGTAGGCATGGGCTTTGTGTCTATCTTGGCCACAATAATGCGTTCACTATGCTGTTTGTAGTAGCTAACCCACACTCCTATTTCTTTTATTCATTATTAAACCTACTCCTGCATTACCCCTATTTGATTTTGTATAAGTATAAATATATGTATATGTATAATAAATGTATAATGTATATGTAAATATGTATATAAATAACGGACTAAGCTATTGAAATATACACTGTACTAATTCAAATGAAATTCAGATTACCAAGATTCCTTATGAGGTAAGTCTGTTTTAATAAAACGTAAAGTACCTGTAGCAAGAGCGTGCCTGTATCAGCACAGATTATTCAGATGTTACTCATTCTGGACTTCGAAACAGTCTTGTGTTAACTTGCAGTCCTGTGTCACAATGAAGTAGTTTGGAAATTGGCATTTCATAAGTAAAATTTCCTTATTGATTTTCAATCTGACTGCTTATAGCTCAGTCATTAAATGGCTAAAAAAATATCCTTCAACGTGACTGAAATTGGGAACCAAGGCAGGCCCACATTGCAGGCGACCACATTGTCTCACAGCTATAGCTCATGTCATCTTGGAAGGCGTCTCCATTTTCTGCACATCCCCCACCATTGACTGCCAGTAGCCAATAAGATTCATTCTCTTCCCAAGCGGTTAGCCATGAGTTACCAACTGGACTGTGAGAATCTCTCTTTCACGTGCAACGCTGTTGCCGTATTTTGCGACAATGCAAACTGAAGTATTCATTCAGATGTCGATGTTACTTTCTTGTAGCAGTATAGCTATGAATGTGTAGCTGTAAACGTTTTAGTGTGATTTCCAAATGAAAATGTCATGTGATGCCAATAAATATGAAGTTCCTCACAAGCAACTTTAATTAAATTACATACCTATGGATTATAGCCATAGTCGTGTGACTGGTTTCGTGATTACCTGTCAGAAAGATCACTATCGAAACTCATCGAGTAAAACAGAAGTGATGGAAGTGATATCTGGAGTTTGCAAGTAAGTGTTATAGGCGCTCCTCTGTCCCTGATCTAATAAATGTTTTGGGAGACAATCCGAGCAGCTCTCGTGGACTGTTTGCAGATGATGCTGTGAGTTACCGTCTTATAAAGACATCAGAGATTAAAACTAATTAGAAAACGACTTAGACAAGATATCTGTATGTTGATAAAAGTGGCAATTGACTCTAAATAATGAAAAGTCTGAAGTCATCCGCATGATTACTAAAAGGAAGCTGCTAAATTCTGTTTACAGGGTAAAACACATGATTCTAAAGGCTGCAAACTCAGCAAAACATTTAGGGATTAAAAGTACAAATAACTTAAAATGCAACTATCACTTGAATAGCGTTGTATAGAAAGCATGCAGAAGACTGCAGTTTACTGGTAAAACATTTAAAAAATGCAACAGGTTCTCTAAAGAGACTACTTACACTATGCTTTTGCACCTTTTTCTTGAGTATTGCTTTCAGGTGTGGGATCCACAGCAGATAGAATCGATCGAAAAAGTTCAAAGAAGGGCAGCTCGTTTTGCACACATATCAAAAAAAGTTTTGCATTACCTCGGTTCTGGGAGTTCCGGAACCTGTACAGAAAATTGAAATAGAAATCAACATAAACATCATTTCTGCCCTTTTTATTACTCTTGAAAACCACACATTGTATGTTGTATCAACATACAGCGAGACTTTCAGAGGTGTTGGTCCAGATTCCTGTACACACCGGTACCCCTAATACCCAGTAGCACGTCTTCTTGCATTGATGTATGCCTGTATTCGTCGTGGCATTCTATCCAGAAGTCATTCAAGGCACTGTTGGTCCAGATTCTCCCACTCCTCAATTGCGATTCAGCGTAGATCTCTCAGAGTGGTTGGTGGGTAATGTAGTCCATAAGCAGCCCTTTTCAATCTATCCTAGGCATGTTCGATAGGGCTTATGTCTGGAGAACATGCTGGCCACACTAGTCCAGCGATGTCGTTATCCTGAAGGAAGTCATTCACAAAATGTGCACAATGGGGGCGCGAATTGTCATCCATGAAGATGGGTGCCTCGCCAATATGCTGCCGATATGGTTGCACTATCGGTTGGTGGATGGCATTCACGTGTCGTACAGCTGTTACTGCGCCTTCCGTGACCACCAGCAGCGTACGTCAGCCCCACATAATGCCACCCCAAATCAGCAGGGAACCTCCACTTACTGCACTCGCTGGACAGTGTGTCTAAGGCATCCAGCCTGACCGGGTTGCCTCCAAACACATCTCCAACGACTGTCTGGTTGAAGGCATAAGCGCCACACATCGGTGAACAGAACGTGATGCCAATCCCGAGCGGTCCGTTTGGCATGTTTTGGGTCCATCTGTACCGCGCTGGATGGTGTCGTGGTTGCAAAGATGGACCTAACCAAGGGCGGTGGGAGTGAAGTTGCATATCATGCAGCCTATTTCGCACAGCCTGAGTTTTAACACGACGTCATGTGGCTGCACGAAAAGCATTATTCAACATGGTGCCGTTGCTGTCAGGGATCCTCCGATCCATAATCCGTAGGTAGCGGTCATCCACTGCAGTATTAGCCCTTGGGCGGCCTGAGCGAGACATGTCATCGACAGTTCCTGTCTCTCTGTATCTCCGCCATATCCAAACAACATCGCTTTGGTTCACTCCGAGACGCCTGGACACTTCCCTTGTTGAAAGCCCTCCCTGTCACCAAGTAACAATGCGGACACCATCGAACCGCGGTATTGACCGTCTAGGCATGTTCGAACTACAGACAACACGAGGCGCGTACCTCCTTCCTGGTGGAATGACTGGCACTGATCGGCTGTTGGACTCCTCTGTCTAATAGGCGCTGCTCATGCATGGTTGTTTATATCTCTGGGCGGGTTTAGTGACATCTCTGAACAGTCAGAGGAACTGGGTCTGCGATACAATATTCACAGTCGACGTCTATCTTCAGGACTTCTGGGAACCGGGGTGATTCAAAACTTTTTTTGGTGTGTGTATATTTGTGAAATAGGGGAGAGACTGCCACAGATATGACACGTGAATTGGGGTGGCAATTATCAAAACAATAGCGTTTTTCGTTGTGGCAGGATTTTCTCATGTAATTTCAGTCTCCAACTTTCTCCTTAGAGTGTGAAAATACTTTTTGGCACCCAGCTACATAGGGAGGAATGTTCATCATAACAAAATAAGAGAAATTAGAGTTCGCAAGGAAAGATAAAAGCGTTCGTGTTGCCTGTGCGCTATTCAAGAGGGGAATGGTAGAGGATTAGCTTGAAGATGGTTATATGAACGCTCTGCCAGGCACTTAATTGTGAATTGCAGAGTAATCATGTAGATGTAGAAGCTTCACAAGCAGTCGAGGAGGTTTACGTCCCGCATTTATAACTTCTTCAAATTTGAATCTGAATCCGATATATCTATTTTTGACACTTTCAAGACTCGAGAAAAAACTGCAGAAGCAAATATCGGCAAGAGAACTGTACAGAGAAAGGTAAACAAAAGTATCGGAGCTGTAGAAAACTCAGGGAATCTTGCTTTCGTGTCGGCTGAAAGTCATCGAAATCACAAGAAACCTGTAACACAAATAGATGTTTTTGGCAACGATGTTTTAAAGTGCTCCATGTTGAAATGTATATAAGAAGGGAATACGCAAGATCACAAAAAATTGGTACAATTATGTTTAAGCAAATTGGCTTCAAAGGTGGCGCTTCATCAATGTAAACAATTTTAAAATATATTGGTTTTAAACATGAAACATGTTAAGAAGAGTTTTTAATTGAAAGAAGTGACATAGAAGCAACACGAAGCATGTCCGTTATAAAGATGCACCATAAAAGGGGAGGAAGTAGTCCTTGATGAAACATGGATGAATCGGAATCATTCCATGAATACCTGCTGGAAAATGAGTGATGGTACTGGCGGTTATAAGTTTTCCTTAGGAAAAGGTTCTCTGATACTTATTCTACATGCTGGTTCTTCTGTTTTTGTTCCTGAGAGTAAACTTGTATGGCTCTGAGCACTATGGGACTCAACATCTGCGGTCATCAGTCCCCTAGGACTTAGAACTACTTAAACCAAACTAACCTAAGGACATCACACACATCCATGCCCAAGGCAGGATTCGAACCTGCGACCGTAGCGGTCGCGTGGTTCCAGACTGAAGCGCCTAGAACCGCTCTGCCACCCCAGCCGGCAAACTTGTATGTAGATGTAAGAAAAACAATAGTGATTACCATTAGGAATTGAGCCCTATTCCTTTCAAGAAGTGGTTCATTGAACAATTCTTGCCATACTTCGAAGTAGGTCATTGTGATTGCCATGTCATTTATTCAGCTGTTGCCTTGAAATGACCAAGTACAAGAACCAGGAAAGGGAATATTGTGCTCTGTCTGAAAAATAAAAACATTCCAGACAATATAAGCCAGATTTGTACTGAACTCTTGCAGCTTGTTAATTTATAAAAGTCATGTGACAGAATGTACAAATTTGACTTTCTTGCATATGAATGTGGTCACACAGTTTTGCCTTTACCCACATATCACTGTCACTATAATCCGATAGAATTAATTTGCGCACAGATTACAAGCTATGTGGGGAAAAAAGCGAAACATTCAAGAATACTGACACTGAAAGACTTCTGCTTGAAGCGATAGCCAGCGTCCCCCTTCAGCGTGGGTACAGTGTGTGTGTCACGCTGAAAAGTTAAAAAAATAAGACTTTCACAGGGAGGTGATGATGGATAAAAACCTTGACCGCACCAGTATCATCCTAAATTTACAATCAGATGGTTCAGACATGGACTCAGATAGTACATGGTATTACGATGTAGACTTTGAAACAAAGTAATGACCTTTCTTTGTTTTAAAGACTCATGGTTTAAAAATGTTTTTGTCAACATATAAATTGCGCACACTGTACATGAGAACTTTATAGCTTTTATTTATTAGGAATATGTAGCCTATGAAGTATTCAGACCAAAATGTTCAACACAATGTCCAAGGAGTATTTAAGCTTTTCCCAGTCAGTTGTATTACTTGCGAGAATGCGGCTAGAGAAATTCGTCAAAAACTCCAGTATTTCGACATATAAACCCCTGTCATTTTCATGGCACGAATTGTAAAATGCCTTAAAATGAAAGGGAGGGTTACCTGTCGAGATATCGGTGGTTTTCGACGTTATCGATCAGCATTCCGTCGAGTTATTTACAGGAGATGGTTAATTATTAGCTTGTTCAAAGGATCACAAATGCGTTCTCCCACTGCAATGTCGAACGAATTAGTTGAAACTCATAATGTCTGTTGACACCGAAAGATATGGTAACATACTGACAATTTTCACGATAATCTTTTGCACTAGTTTTTGTTACTAGTAATTGTTTTTTACGCATAGTGATTTACACTGAATAGCAGTGAAACACACCCACATACGCGCATTATAAACATTTAACAAAGTGTATGGAGTAGAAGCAGTTGTCAAACAAATATAATGATTTCGGTTTGAGTTTGAAGTTTATTTTGTTACATATTACATTTTTACGTATAAAACAGCCCAAGTCGCAATAAATGGAAATTATTGCAACTATTTTCGATGATCTCGTTAGACAACCGTCTTTTTTGAGAAAAATTGTTCTTCACGTCTTCACACAGCTGTATCAAGCTGTTCTCGCCTTCTGACCTCACGCAGACAGACTACCTCAAGACTCACAAGCAAGTTTTCTCTCATGTAGACGAATGATCGAAATCGGTTTTAAAATGTATTATTCCCTCGCGCCTCTGTGCGCGGAAGCGCGTTCTTACGCGCAGCAGGCACTGGTACTAACAAAAGAAGGGAAAGTTGAAATGTGGAAGGAGTACATTGAGGGACATAAACTAGAAGGTAAGATTATAGTAAGAGAAGTGGACGTACATGAAGGGGAGATGGGAGATATGATACTGCCAGAATTTGAGGGAACTCTTTAGGGCCTATGTCGAAACAAGACCCCGGGAGTAGACAGTATTCTGTCAGAACTACTGATAGCCTTGGGAGAGCCAGCCATGACAAAACTCTTCCATCTGGTGTGCAAGGTGTGTAAGACAGGCGAAGTACCCTCAGACTTTAAGAAAAATGTAATAATTCCAGTTATAAAGAAAACAAGTGATGACAGGTGTGAAAATTACCGAACTATCAGTTTAGTAAGTCATGGCACCAAAAAACTAACACAAATCTCTTTACAGAAGAATAGAAAAAAATGGTAGAAGTCTACCTCAGGGAAGATAAGTTTCAGTTTGGATTCTGAAGAAAGTAGAACGTGCAAGACAATACTGATCCTGTGATTTATCTTAGGCGTTAGGTTAAGGAAAGGCAAATCTACATTTAAAGCATTTGTAGACTTAGAGAAAGATTTTGACAATGTTGAGTGGAATACTCTCTTTGAAATTCTGAGGGTAGCAGGGGTGAAATACATGGAGCGAAAGGCTATTTACAGCTTGTACAGAAACCAGATGGCAGTTATAAGAGTCAAGGGGCATGAAGGGGAAGCAGTGGTTGAGGAGGGAATGAGACAGGGTTGTAGCCTATCCCCACTGTTATGGAGTCTGTACATTGAACAAAAGCAGCAGAGGAGACCAAAGAATAATTTGGAGCAGGAATTAAAAGTTCAGAAAAGGATACAAAAACGTTGAGGTTTGCCATTGACATTCTAATTCTGTCAGAGATAGCAAAAGATTTGAAAGAACACTTGTAGAGAGTGGACATTGTCTATGAAGGAGCATATATGATGAACATCAACAAAAACAAAACAAGGATAATGGAATGAAATCAGGTGATGCTAAGGGAATTAGATAACAAAACGGGATACTTAAGGTGGTAGATGACTTTTACTATTTGGGCAGTAAAGGATCAGATGATGGCCAAAGTAGAGAGGCTGTAAAATGTGGGCTGGTAATGGCAAGAATAACATTTCTGAAGAAGAGAAAATTGTTAACATCGAATATGGATTCAAGTGTTAGGAAGCCTTTTCTGAAAGTATTTGTCTGGAGTGCAGCCCTGTATGGAAATGAAATGTCGACGATAAATAATTTAGACAAAAAGTGAACAGAAGCTTTAAAATGTGGTGCTACAGAAGAATGTTAAAGATTAGATGGGTAGATCATGCAACTAATGAGGTGGTGCTGAAGAGAATTGGGGAGACAAGAAATTTGTGGCACAACTTGACCAAAAGAACAGATCGGTTGCTAGGACACATTTTGAGATATCAAGCAATCACCAGAATAGTATTGGAGGGAAGTGTGTGTGTGCTTGTGGGAAGAGATCAAGAGATGACTACAGTAAGCAGATTAAAAAGGATTTAAGTTGTACTAGTTATTTGGAGATGAAGAGGCTTGCACAGAATAGTGTAGCATGGAGAGCTGAATCAGACCAATCTTAGGAATGAAGATCACAACAACAACATCGTTATTGTTGAATAGACATTAAAAATGAATGTTATTTATCGCCAGTAGTACGGTGAGCGTTGTTAGTGCTTGAAATGAAACCATGAATATTTTTGTGCTGGGCCAGGTTTCAAAACCACATATATGCCTTTTGTGGAGGTCTAGAGGACAGTGTAGGCTGATCAGAGGAGGTAAGGGAGGCTGGGCCTCCTCATTCTTCTGAAGTATTAGTGATGGTAGTAGTAGTAGTAATAACAACAATTATTTATTCAATAAACCTTCATGCACTTTTGTCAGCGAGCTTGAAAGACATCAGCTAGTATTATTTTATCTAAACAGCCAGCACTAGAGAGAAAGTCAAAATGGGAATTCTTAATGTTAGGAATGAAGCATAGGCAAAGAGGACAGGTGCAGGACAGGTCACATGTAAACGCTCGCTTAATGTGGTAACCATGACGTTACTACTATAGTCTGCATCACCCAGGATGCATAGAGGTGGAGTGGAAAGGAAGCGGGGGGGGGGGGGGGGGGATGAGAACTGCGCATGCTTGGCAACACATAGCAGGAACACAAAGTCCCTGTTGTTGAACTGTGTTGCTGCGGACAACAGTCAGGCTTTTGTTCGTTGCATCTGCTCAGGGCGGACGTGTTAAGACATCCGTTTAAGTTCGTTGTTGATCGGTTAACTCAGTTTTTTTATTACACAGGGCAGCTAACCCTCTGACCGAACATGCTGAGTTACCGTGCCAGCTGTCCATCTGAGCCACCGAGGACACAGAGGAGAGCGCGACTGCAGGGATTTATCTCTGGCATGCCTCCCGCGAAACTCACATTCTCAACTTATTGTCCCGCACTACATTAGTAGTGCCCCAGCCCATTATACTCATTATTCGTGGCGCGTTGCTGATTCCCGTAAGAGTTCGGGACTGTTTGTGCATTCGCACAGAAGAAGAAGATGGTCAAGTGGCCGGTGAGCCTTAACTATATATGTACTAAGATGGTATCTGTTCTTTCGGACATGCTTAAGGTCGCTCTGGATTGTTACGCCCAGATATTTTACAGCAGACGCTGTCTCCAGCTGTTTGTCATCAGTGGAGTTCTTTTCCTGCGTATGCGCAATATATTCGGGGTCAACTGCCAGAGCCCGCACCATTTATCAATTCTCTGCAGGTCGTTCTGCAATTTCTTGCTATCTTCTGGCGGTGCTACTTTGGTATAGACAACTATATCTGCGAATAATCTTAAAGAGCATCCAACGCTTTCTACTAGATCATTTAAATATATTGTTAGCAGACACGGTCCTATCACACTTCCCTGTGGATATTACCTTTACATCTGTCGATTTTATTCCATTAAGAGCGACGTGTTGAGTTCTATCTGCAAGAAAGTATTGAATCCAATCGCAAATCTGATGCGATACCCCGTAAGCTTGTGTTTTTTTCATTAAAAGGGAATGAGGGACGGTGTCTAATGCCTTACTGAAATCAAGGAACTCGGCTTCAACCTAAGCACTGTTGTCCACTGCGCTGTGGATTTCATGGAGGAACAGAGCGAGCTGAGTTTCGCAGGATCTCTGTTTGCGAAATCCATATTGATTTTACAGAGGAGATGTTCATTTTCAAAAAACGTCGTCATACTTGAGCATAAAACACGTTCCATAATTCTACAACAGATTGACGTCAACGATGTTGTTGTTGTTGTTGTGGTCTTCAGTCCTGAGACTGGTTTGATGCAGCTCTCCATGCTACTCTATCCTGTGCAAGCCTCTTCATCTCCCAGTACCTACTGCAACCTACATCCTTCTGAATCTGCTTAGTGTATTCATATCTTGGTCTCCCTCTACGATTTTTACCCTCCACGCTGCCCTCCAGTACTAAATTGGTGATCCCTTGATGCCTCAGAATATGTCCTACCAACCGATCCCTTCTTCTGGTCAAGTTGTGCCACAAACTTCTCTTCTCCCCAATCCTATTCAATACTTCCTCATTAGTTATGTGGTCTACCCATCTAATCTTCAGCATTCGTAGCACCACATTTCGAAAGCTTCTATTCTCTTCTTGTCCAAACAATTTATCGTCCATGTTTCACTTCCATACATGGCTACACTCCATACAAATACTTTCTGAAACGACTTCCTGACATTTAAATCTATACTCGATGTTAACAAATTTCTCTTCTTCAGAAACACTTTCCTTGCCATTGCCAGTCTACATTTTATATCCTCTCTACTTCGACCATCGTCAGTTATTTTACTCCCTAAATAGCAAAACTCCTTTACTACTTTAAGTGTCTCATTTCCTAATCTAATTCCCTCAGCATCACCCGATTTAATTTGACTACATTCCATTATCCTCGTTTTGCTTTTGTTGATGTTCATCTTATATCCTCCTTTCAAGACACTGTCCATTCCGTTCAACTGCTCTTCCAAGTCCTTTGCTGTCTCTGACAGAATTACAATGTCATCGGCGAACCTCAAAGTTTTTATTTCTTCTCCATGGATTTTAATACCTACTCCGAATTTTTCTTTTGTTTCCTTTACTGCTTGCTCAATATACAGATTGAATAACATCGGGGAGAGGCTACAACCCTGTCTCACTCCTTTCCCAACCACTGCTTCCCTTTCATGCCCCTCGACTCTTATAACAACCATCTGGTTTCTGTACAAATTGTAAATAGCCTTTCGCTCCCTGTATTTTACCCCTGCCACCTTCAGAATTTGAAAGAGAGTATTCCAGTTAACGTTGTCAAAAGCTTTCTCTAAGTCTACAAATGCTAGAAACGTAGGTTTGCCTTTTCTTAATCTTTCTTCTAAGTCGTAAGGTTAGTATTGCCTCACGTGTTCCAACATTTCTACGGAATCCAAACTGATCTTCCCCGAGGTCCGCTTCTACCAGTTTTTCCATTCGTCTGTAAAGAATTCGCGTTAGTATTTTGCAGCTGTGACTTATTAAACTGATAGTTCGGTAATTTTCACATCTGTCAACACCTGCTTTCTTTGGGATTGGAATTATTATATTCTTCTTGAAGTCTGAGGGTATTTCGCCTGTCTCACACATCTTACTCACCAGATGGTAGAGTTTTGTCATGACTGGCTCTCCCAAGGCCATCAGTAGTTCTAATGGAATGTTGTCTACTCCTGGGGCCTTGTTTCGACTCAGGTCTTTCAGTGTTCTGTCAAACTCTTCACGCAGTATCTTATCTCCCATTTCGTCTTCATCTACATCCTGTTCCATTTCCATAATATTGTCCTCAAGTACATCGCCCTTGTATAAACCCTCTATATACTCCTTCCACCTTTCTGCCTTCCCTTCTTTGCTTAGAACTGGGTTGCCATCTGAGATCTTGATATTCATACAAGTGGTTCTCTTCTCTCCAAAGGTCTCTTTAATTTTCCTGTAGGCAGTATCTATCTTACCCCTACTGAGACAAGCCTCTACATCCTTACATTTGTCCTCTAGCCATCCCTGCTTAGCCATTTTGCACTTCCTGTTGATCTCATTTTTGAGATGTTTGTATTCCTTTTTGCCTGCTTCATTTACTGCATTTTTATATTTTCTCCTTTCATCAATTAAATTCAATATTTCTTCTGTTACCCAAGGATTTCTATTAGCCCTCGTCTTTTTACCTACTTGATCATCTGCTGCCTACACTACTTCATCCCTCAGAGATACCCATTGTTCTTCTACTGTATTTCTTTCCCCCATTCCTGTCAATTGTTCCCTTATGCTCTCCCTGAAACTCTGTACAACCTCTGGTTCTTTCAGTTTATCCAGGTCCCATCTCCCTAAATTCCCACCTTTTTGCAGTTTCTTCAGTGTCAATTTGCAGTTCATAACCAATAAATTGTGGTCAGAATCCACATCTGCCCCTGGAAATGTCTTACAATTTAAAACCTGGTTCCTAAATCTCTGTCTTACCATTATATAATCTATCTGATACCTTTTAGTATCTCCAGGATTCTTCCATGTATACAACCTTCTTTTATGATTCTTGAACCAAGTGTTAGCTATGATTAAGTCATGCTCTGTGCAAAATTCTACAAGGCGGCTTCCTCTTTCATTTCTTCCCCCCAATCCATATTCACCTACTATGTTTCCCTCTCTCCCTTTTCCTACTGACGAATTCCAGTCACCCATGACTATTAAATTTTCGTCTCCCTTCACTACCTGAATAATTTCTTTTATCTCGTCATACATTTCATCTATTTCTTCATCATCTGCATAGCTAGTTGGCATATAAACTTGTACTACTGTAGTAGGCATGGGCTTTGTGTCTATCTTGGCCACAATAATGCGTTCACTATGCTGTTTGTAGTAGCTAACCCGCACTCCTATTTTTTTATTCATTATTAAACCTACTCCTGCATTACCCCTATTTGATTTTGTATAAGTATAAATATATGTATATGTATAATAAATGTATAATGTATCTTACCAGCACTCCTATTTTTTTATTCATTATTAAACCTACTCTTGCATTACCCCTATTTGATTTTGTATTTGTAACCCTGTATTCACCCGACCAGAAGTCTTGTTCCTCCTGCCACCGAACTTCACTAATTACCACTATATCTAACTTTAACCTATCCATTTCCATTTTTAATATTTCTAACCTACCTGCCCGATTAAGGGATCTGACATTCCACGCTCCGATCTGTAGAATGCCAGTTTTCTTTCTCCTGATAACAACGTCCTCTTGAGTAGTCCCCGCCCGGAGATCCGAATGGGGGACTATTGTACCTCCGGAATATTTTACCCAAGAGGACACCATCATCATTTAACCATACAGTAAAGGTGCATGCCCTCGGGAAAAATTACGGCTGTAGTTTCCCCTTGCTTTCAGCCGTTCGCAGTACCAGCACAGCAAGGCCATTTTGGTTAATGTTACAAGGCCAGATCAGCCAATCATCCAGACTGATGCCCCTGCAACTACTGAAAAGGCTGCTGCCCCTCTTCAGGAACCACATGTTTGCCTGGCCTCTCAACAGATACCCCTCCGTTGTGGTTGCAAGTACGGTACAGCCATCTGTATCGCTGAGGCACGCAACCCTCCCCACCAACGGCAAGGTACATGGTTCATTGGGTATATATATATATATATATATATATATATATATATATATATATATATAGAGGGAAATATATGTCTGCTTGTGTCTGTATGTGTGTGTGTGTGTGTGTGTGTGTGTGTGTGTGTGTGTGTGTACGAGTGTATACCCGTCCTTTTTTCCCGCTAAGGTAAGTCTTTCCGCTCCCGGGATTGGAATGACTCCTTACCCTCTCCCTTAAAACCCACATCCTTTCGTCTTTCCCTCTCCTTCTCCTCTTTCCTGATGAGGCAACAGTTTGTTGCGAAAGCTTGAATTTTGTGTGTGTGTTTGTGTTTGCTTGTGTGTCTATCAACCTGCCAGCCCTTTCGTTCGGTAAGTCACATCATCTTTGTTTTATATATATATAAAAAGAAAGATGATGAGACTTACCAAACAAAAGCGCTGGCAGGTCGATAGACACACAAACAAACACAAATATACACACAAAATTCAAGCTTTCGCAACAAATTGTTGCCTCATCAGGAAAGAGGGAAGGAGAGGGAAAGACGAAAGGATGTGGGTTTTAAGGGAGAGGGTAAGGAGTCATTCCAATCCCGGGAGCGGAAAGACTTACCTTAGGGGGAAAAAAGGACAGGTATACACTCGCACACACACACATATCCATCCACACATACAGACACAAGCAGACATATTTAAAGACAAAGAGTTTGGGCAGCGCTTTTGTTTGGTAAGTCTCATCATCTTTCTTTATATATATATATATATATATATATATATATATATATATATATATAACAGAGGGAAACATTCCACGTGGAAAAAATATATCTAAAAAGAAAGATGATGAGACTTACCAAACAAAAGCGCTGGCAGGTCGATAGACACACAAAAAAACACAAACACACACACAAAGAGGAAAGAGGGAAGGAGAGGGAAAGATGAAAGGATGTGGGTTTTAAGGGAGAGGGTAAGGAGTCATTCCAATCCCGGGAGCGGAAAGACTTACCTTAGGGGGAAAAAAGGACAGGTATACACTCGCGCACACACACACATATCCATCCACACATACAGACACAAGCAGACGTCTGTATGTGTGGATGGATATGTGTGTGTGTGCGCGAGTGTATACCTGTCCTTTTTTCCCCCTAAGGTAAGTCTTTCCGCTCCCGGGATTGGAATGACTCCTTACCCTCTCCCTTAAAACCCACATCCTTTCATCTTTCCCTCTCCTTCCCTCTTTCCTGACGAAGCAACCGTTGGTTGCGAAAGCTAGAATTTTGTGTGTGTGTTTGTGTTTTTTTGTGTGTCTATCGACCTGCCAGCGCTTTTGTTTGGTAAGTCTCATCATCTTTCTTTTTAGATATATATATATATATATAAAGAAAGATGATGAGACTTACCAAACAAAAGCGCTGGCAGGTCGATAGACACACAAACAAACACAAATATACACACAAAATTCAAGCTTTCGCAACAAACTGTTGCCTCATCAGGAAAGAGGGGAAGGAGAGGGAAATACGAAAGGATGTGGGTTTTTCCACGTGGAATGTTTCCCTCTGTTATATATATATATATATATATATATATATATATATATATATATATATATATATATATATATATGGAATGTTTCCCTCTATTATATATATGAAAGTGCTGGCAGGTCAACAGACACACAAACAAACACAAACATACACACAAAATTCAAGCTTTTGCAACAAACTGTTGCCTCATCAGGAAAGAGGGAAGGAGAGGGAAAGACGAAAGGATGTGGGTTTTAAGGGAGAGGGTAAGGAGTCATTCCAATCCCGGGAGCGGAAAGACTTACCTTAGGGGGAAAAAAGGACGGGTATACACTCGCACACACACACATATCCATCCACACATATACAGACACAAGCAGACATATTTAAAGACAAAGAGTTTGGGCAGAGATCCTTAGTGCGACTGCTTTAGTTGAATGGCTGTGTATTTCATTTGGTTTTAACTTAAGAACTGATAAAAGGAGCTATTGTTAGATAAAAGGAGCTATTGTTCACAGTGACTGTTTCAACACCAGAAGTACCAGTACTATCTTAATTAAAATCGTGTTCACTTTCTTTAATATCATGTCCAAGTTCAGAGAAACATGACATATATTCATCTTCAGCACTGCAAAGTAATTTTCAAGCATTTCGCGCCAAGAAAAAAGAAGCCCCTTCTCATCTTCCTTACACCTAACTGGAGGAATAAATGACATAACAGGAGGAGGCCACTACTCGTGCTGAGTCAGATTATAATAGTAATTTAATGTGAAAGAATAATGCCGACAACAATTCTAATTACACTATTCCAAACATGTTGGCAGTAAAAGAAATTACATTGCTGTATAAAGTTGCAGAATAGATGAAAGTTTGTTTCGACCTGACTGGCAACTAACATGGAAACCTCACCTACTAACATTCCAACAGAAAGCCCACAATAGACTAAAGCTAGTAATAAGACGAATATGTGGACTATGACCCTCCACCATACTCCACACCTACAAAAATGTTGATTCACCCTGTCCTCACCTAGGTCAGTGTTGCCTGGATATCTGTTCCACCCAAGTTCTATCACTACCTCCAAATCCTTGAGTGCCATGTGTTCCAACTGTCTTTCTGCATCCATTTACTTTCCCCCTACATGAATCCTCTACCATCTCATCAAGCTCCCACTCCTCCTCATCCACACTAAACACTTATATGTATTTTACACTATTGGGAAACTAGATTACAATAACCAGTTTCCCCATTACATATCCAGGCATACTATTACACCATTGCCAACACATCCCATCATCCCTACACTTACCCACACTCCATATTGTATCCTTACACAACTTCAGCTAACTGTCCCAGATGATAATATCCACCTGGATATTTACTCATCCTATCATCCATAATTGCTTCTCTTTCCCAGATATGCTGAAAGACAGTGGCTACACAAGCAGTTTTCATAACACTGTGAGGACATTCCGTTACCAGTATCATGTAGAAAATTCAAGAAGATATGCTGAAACAACAAGCACTTCAATAGACCATGTGCTCTCAAACATACCTAGAGACAGACAAAAAGTTCAGGTTGTGAATACTGTTGTGGCAGACCATTTTGGACAAACAATTAAACTGGGAGATGATAACAAAGTGAGGACAACATCATGACTGAATTTAGACAAACAAAACTCAGAAATTTGACTATGCTAGAAATTCTGCTAAAGGCTGAGAAGTGGTATTATGTGTGCATAGAGGCCAGTGTAGAAATGAGATGGGAGTCTTTCTGTCATGTATTAAGACACCACATAGACACAGCTGTTCCTAAAATATCAGAACTATTAGGTTTGAGCAAAACAAAAAATGGTACACTATGGAAATTAAAAAAGCAAGAGATGAACTGATTGAGCCATGAAAATTATCAGAAAGATACAGAACAGTCATGAGACTTGCAGATGCAAGAAGAAGGCACACACTAGGATGATAAGAGAAACAAAGCCTAGCCCTCAAAAACTTGAAATACAAATTTCTTCTAACATTTCTAAAACAATCTGAAATCATATAAATGAGAACAGGAAAGTCTCATACGTCTTAAAAGATACAAATATAACACCAGAAAGAGGTGTGAAAGAAGCGACAGAGCCACATCAAGTGTTTTTCAATCAGTGCTGTATAGCTATAGTGGAAAAATTTCTAAAACAAAACATAACAATACCAAAGAACTGGAAAGTTTCAAAAGGGTGGCTGATACTTTGTACTTACTCCCTACAGATGAATCTGAAGTTCAAAAATAACTGCTGCTCTAAAAAATAAAAATACAGAGGGTCTGGTTGGCATATCAGCAAAATGGTAAAACACTGTGCTAGTTATCTTACATTCTTGGCAGATTTAATAACGAATGAAGGAGTGTTCTCAAAATGTTTATAAAGAAACAGGTAGTGCCAGTATTTAAAAGAGGGGAAGAAGGAGATCCAGGAAACTATAGACCCATAACAATCAAAACTGTTCTGTCTAAAATAGTAGAACCAGTGATTAAGGAAATAATTATAAACTTCACAGAAAGACAAAAATCCGGCACAAAGCACAACTTGAGTTTAAAAAAGAGAGATCCATTAAGACTGCAGTGGAAAACTTCATAATACACATCTCTGAGGTCCTGGATTATGAAAGGAAAGTATCTAGTGCATAGCTAGATCTTTCATAAGCTATTGATTGTCTCTGTCATAAAATTCTTCAAGAAAAATGGGACTGTTGTGGCATAAGAGGAAGAAGCTGTAGGTGTTATAAAACATTCGTTGAAAACAGACAGTGTGCTGAAATAAAACATAAATCTGGAAACACAGAGAAAAATGTCTACTCTGATTTTCTACAGGTAAAATATGGAGTAGGGCTCTGTACTGTAAGTTCTTAACTAAAAATGGACATAAAGGATAGGATATACTGTGAGGTCACTGTTAATATTTTATGTGTTTTAGAAAGATTTCTGCGTGAATGATTTCTACTCATTCCACTTAGATTTTGGTTTGCTCTTTTCTGAGTGACAAATACTTTATTTGCCAATGGCTGATCTTCCCAAAACATTATGCCATTTGGCAACAATGAATGAAAGTAGCCAAAATAAGCAGCCTTAACAGTGCCAATATTTGCAGTCACTGCTATAATATGTAGAGCGTAAGTTGCTGAACAAAGTCTTTTTCTCAAGTCCAGAATATGACACAGCCAACTTCATTTATTGTTGATGTGGAGGCGTAAAGAGTATACTTGACATATATCATGATCATTACTGCTTAGACTTGTGTCCTCCTGCACTTTCTGAGACCCATGGAAATGATATTTATTTATTTATTTTCAAATGTTAGGCCACTGCATGTGATACATTTATAGAGATCACTGAACACAAAGTTGGCAGATGTTGCAATGGCTCTGTCAAGTGTTTTTTTCAGCTAAAAGAGATGTATCATTTGCTAAGAGAGTTAAGTTCGTAGCAAAGAGAGTGAAGTTGGTAGTAGCTTTTGAACAGTGTGGAAGGTCATTAATATAGATAAGAAAGAGCAAGGGGCCCAGCACAGAACCTTGCAGAACTCCTGTACCTACTGTTCCCCAACCATATGAGGCTATTATGCCATCTCCATGGTTAAGCGATACCCTCTGTTTTCTATCAGTTAAGTACGATCGAAGTGATATTCCCATTGTGCCACTTAAACTATAATAGACAGGTTTTGAAAGGAGGATTTCATGGTTCACACAGTTGAAGGCCTTGGTTAAATCACAGAATATACCAACTGAAGCTAATCTCTTGTTCAGTGCTTCTAAAACATTATTGGTAAAAGAAAATATAGCATCATCAGTTGAAAGGCCTGCTTGGGATCTGAACTGACAATGGCTAAGAGCCTTGTGGATGTTCAGGTGCTCCACAATTCTTTTATGTATAAGTTTCTCAAGAACTTTGGAGAAACTTGTTGAAAGGGAAATAGGGCAGTAGTTAGAAGCATCAGTTTTATCCCCTTTCTTGAATAGTGGTTTCACATCTGCATACTTTATTCTGTCTGGGGCAATACCTTGTTAAAGGGATTCATTAAATATATGGCAAAGTACTACAGAAATAGCATTATGAGAATGTTTAAGTACCTTAGAGAAAATATTATCAAAAGCCAGATGAATTTTTGGTTTAATTTTAGTGAAGGTCCTTTTCACCTCACAAACAAAAACTGGGGCTATATGCATTTGACTTATTTTGTGCAATACAGATTCTTTCAGAAGGTCCATAGCTTCATTGACTGAGCCCTTACAACCAGTTTTCTCAAAAGCTGTTAGAAAGTGCTCATTAAGGACACTTGCAACTGCATCGGTTTCTTTAATCAAACTACCAAAATGTCTTATTTCTATGTTAGAAAAACTATCATCTTTTTTCCCCAGCTCCCTTTTAAAGTGCCCTTGATGGTTTTTATTTTATTGTTTGAGTTGTCTATTTCGGATTTAATGTTTTAGAGCACCTTGTAATGCTTTTCAGTATTTTACAATATTATCAACAATGTTCTTTTACAATAGGCTCATCAGAATATCTTTGTCATGCATATAACTCTCTTTTGTGTTACATGAAATATTTACCCCTTTTGTAATCCAGAGTTTCATTTTGCAAGCCTGGGGATTAATTTTTACAGTTTTTTTCTGACATACTTCTTTGAATGTTGAAGCAGTACTTATAGGCAAATCCATAGGACAAATATAAAGTTAATATGGAATAAAATACTTTCTTTTTCTTGTGGAAGCAAATTTACTGAAAGAAAGAAAGAAAAACAAAGTGCAGTGGTGAAAATACAGAAGAGGACACATAACAAGTGTATTTGGTGCAAATATGATTTAGTTTTCACTATGTATAAATGCCTACATTTTCTGCAGTATGTATAAACATACATAATCTAAAAAAAACTAGTTTTCACCTTCCTTTCTACCAACAAGATCTTTTCTGAATTGTGCAAGTGGGACCTCTCCCTGCAATACACTAGACTCTCGCTAATCCGGCCATTCCTGGCACATATGGGTGCCAGATTAGCAGAAGTGCCTGATTATTGACTGTCTGAAATTTATTTTATTCATTTATTTTGAAAACACAGGGGATATTTTGTACTGTACTTTATTAAACCAAAGGACACAATTTTAAAACGTAGAGGATATACTTTATTAAATCCAAAAATACATTCATTTTCAAAGAAAACTTAGATCTTGAGTGTACGATATACTGTACATAATTATACAATCATATCATTCACTATGAAACTTGTCTCTAATTTTTAACTGTCACAATGATGATACGCGACGGTGGCATGCTTTATCACGTAACTGCTTTACAAGTACGAGGGCCGTTCAGAAAGTAACCTCCAGTTGATTTAAAAAATACACCAAGTTAAATAAAAATATTTTAATATATACATCTTACAACTACATCTTTGCACTATTTTTCTACATAGTCTCCATAGCGATTGAGGCACTTATCGTATCTCTTCACAAGCTTTGAAATTCCTTCTGCATAAAAATCACCCGCTTGTGCCTGGAGCCAGCCTGTGACTGCATCTTTGAGCTCTTCGTCGTCATCAAACCGCTGTGACCCGAGCCATTTCTTCAAATGCATGAAGAGGTGATAATCACTTGGCGCCAGGTCTGGGCAGTAAGGTGGATGGTTGATAACGTCCCACTTGAAGGACTCAAGAAGGGCCGTTGTTCTGTGAGCAGAGTGAGGACGGGCGTTATCGTGCAAAAAAACGATACCGGAAGTCAGCATACCACGGCGTTTGTTCTGTATAGCCCGTCGTAACTTTTTTATTGTTTCACAGTACACGTCTTGATTAATGGTCGTACCACGTTCCATGAATTCAACCAACAACACCCCTTTGGCATCCCAAAACACCGTTGCCATCAGTTTTCTGGCAGAAAAATCTTGCGAGGCTTTTCTTGGTCTGGTAGGCGAATTTGAATGTGCCCACATCTTTGATTGTTCTTTTGTCTCACGGTTCACGTACTTAATCCAGGTTTCGTCACCGGTCACGATTCTGTTTAACAATGGTTCTCCTTCGTCCTCATAACGTGACAGAAAGTCTAACGCAGAGGCCATTCTTTGAGTTTTGTGGTGGTCGGTAAGAATTTTGGGCACCCATTGTGCACAGAACTTACGGTAACCCAATCTTGCTGTCACTATCTCGTACAAGAGAGTCTTAGAAATCTGTGGAAAACCAGTAGACAACTCCGACATTGAGAAACGTCGATTTTCACGAACTTTTGCATCAACTGTCTGAACGAGTTCGTCAGTCACCAATGATGGTCTACCACTCCTCTCTTCATCATGAACGTTTTCTCGTCCACTTTTAAATAAACGTACCCATTCACGGACAACTCCTTCACTCATAACTCTTGGTCCGTACAAGGCACAAAGCTCACGATGAATAGCTGCTGCAGAATATCCTTTGGCTGTAAAAAACCTTATGACAGCACGCACTTCACATTTGGCGGGGTTTTCTATTGCAGCACACATTTCAAACTGCCACAAAAACTAAACTAGCGCAGGTACGACGTTCACTCGACCACGGCTTGATGCCGACTGACCTGTTGAGTGCGTGAACACACAGATGGCGTCGCTACTCCCCCCACAACCCGCACTGTGACCAATCGGAGGTTACTTTCTGAACTGCCCTCGTATTATGACGGTATTGTATGTATCTGGCTGTTGTATAATGTACTCCAGGAAGTCCTCAGCAGCTTCGGCACCAGCAGTGTGACAAATCTGCATGCTCTCTCTCCTCCTGTGTCCTCTTCTTCATCACTTTCATCATTACTTTCTTGCACGCTTTTGATTATTTCTTCATCTGTTAAAGTTTGGTCCGTATCTCAGTTTTCCTCACTCAGCCACTTAGTAACATCTTCATCATCAATTTCTTCTCCTCCTGGAAGGTTGTGGAACATGTCAGTGTACAAAGTAATTGATAATTCCGAATTGACTGACTCATCACTGTCACTCAGTACTGGCTCCAACTCGGCATCAGTGGATGGCCACAATTTTCTCCAGCTCTTCATTATGGTAGCATTCTCCACTTTATCCCATGCTTCAGCTGTTTGGAAAACATCATGCATGTTAATTGCTTTCCGTGCTTTCAGCATAGTCTCAATAGAGTCGTTTTCACTTTTGTTCAGTAAGGCGATGAGAAGTGAATGTCGATAATGACGTTTAATTGATTCCAAAATTCCCTGGTCCATAGGCTGAAATAGGGCTGTCACATTAGGTGGGAGAAAGAGTGCTTGTATACCATCAGACTTTAGAGGAACATTTGAAGGTTGACTGGGAGCATTGTCAATTATAAGGATAGCTTTCAGTGGAAGCTTTTTATTCTTTAGCTCTTTTCTCACTGCTGGTACAAACGTTTCATGGAACCCCCAAGAGAATATTTGTCTGTCCATCCACACTTTCTTCTGAGCACAATACTGCACTGGTAAAGTTTTTATGTCAGTATGCTGAAAACAACATGGGTGTTGGGGTTTTCCAGTCACCATAAGTGGTAGTTTATGACTCCCATTTGCATTACAACATGCCGTAAATGTTACACACTGTTTCTGTTACTTGTAACCACGAGATTCCTTCTCATTCTTGGCAGATAATGTTTTTGAAGGAAGTATCTTGTAAAAGAGTTCTGTTTCATCAGCATTATACAAACAGTTAAATCTTCTTCCTCTATTATCTTCCGTATCTTGCTTGTAAACTCATCAGCATCCTTATTATTAGCTGAGCAACTTTCCCCAGTGACTGTAAGCTGCTGAATGCCATGTTGTTTTTCCAGTTTGATAGCCAACCTTCGCTTGCTGCAAACAAGTTACTACCACCAAGTTGTTTATTAAATGCAGCTACTTTTTTCTTTATAATCAGGCCACTGACTGGAATTCCTTTACTGCATTGACGTATGAACCATCTATAAACAACTACGTCTAGTTCTTTTTTTTGTACTCTTTTGCATAACCTTCAGTTTTCTCAACTCACTATCCATTTGTGTTGAGTACTGTCGAATAATATCTTCTTTCTTTTTGATGTCATAAATAGTTGCTCGTCCAACATTGAACTCAGCAGCAATGGCTTTCTGCGAAGAACCTCAATTTAACTTATCTAAAATTTTGAGTTTCTGCTTAACGTCTACCATAACGTGTTTGCTTTTAGAAGATATGATTCTGAACTATAAAGAAAGCTACAATTTCAAATACAGTATATAAAGCATTGCTTAACTGAGCATTGTTGTGCACAATAATTCATTGTGCACGTGTTTTTGGATGTGTACTGGATTACTGAGAGGCCAGACTACCGAGGGCCGGATTAGTGAGAAGCAAGAGTCTAGCGTATATCCTACATTCTCGTAACTCTCCTCACCTCAACCTTCATTAGTCATAGTCCGTCACCCATCTATCCCCTTCCCTGTTCCCACTCCAGCACTACACAGCCGTCATTACACAAACACGCCCACATTCTTTTTACTTCTCTACTCCCCTGTCTCCTTGCCCCCTCCACTCCCCATCTAACCTCCTAATTGAACTTAGCTGCCCTACCCTCTCTCCTACCTTGCCCCTGTATGCTCCCACAAACAGCACTGTACCGTCTCCCATGCATACCCTGCTCTCCCTCCCCCTCTGACCGTGTGAGTGGTGCAGTGGTTAGCGCACTGGAATCGCATTCAGGAGGATGGCAATTCAAACCTACATCAGGCCATCCTTATTTAGGTTTTCTGTGATTTCCCTAAATTGATTCAGGCAATTGCCAGAATGGTTCCTTTGGAAGAGCATGGCTAACTTCCATCCGCATCCTTTCCTAATCCGATGGGACCAATGACCTCACTGTTTGGTCCCCTCCCTCGAATCAGCCAACCAACCTCTGCCTCTCTGCCCCAGTCTCCTCCTTACTCCCACCACCCAGATTGCTTCTCCCATCATGCACAGTTGCTCGCAGTCTGGCCTCAGCAGCCAGACACAGTGGCCATGTGTGTGTGAGCTATGTGTTTAGAAGTCTTTTTGTTGTGCCTGTCTGCTATTTAGTATCTCCACTGCATGGTGAGTAGCAATCTATCCTTTTTCATTATAGTGTTATTTTTCTATTCTGGATTTTTCATTGTTTGACAAAGTTTTCAGTTTTTATAAATGTATTTTAGTTTTTTTGGCAATGTGGCAAAACCAAACCATGAACTTTGTTTACTTTTCTTACGTATCCAATATTCTTGCATAAATTGATTCAGGCAATTAGCATATATCATCAAATTACATTGCTGTTGATTTTGTTAACATTGTACAAAACAAAATTTATTTGGTATCAATGACAAACTTCAAAGAATTTTTTGTTGTTGTATGAAACTGATAAATGACATATCTAATACCATTGTAAAATATGATCTATGGACAAAAGAATAAATTATAATTTTCCTCTACGTCTTTCCCCATCCCATCTCCTCTTTACACTAGGCCCTGCCCATACATCAAACTCCTTCTCTCTTTCCATCTTGCTATTATCCAACCCCACCACAGACCTTCATTTCCATAGATACCAACCAATGGCTCCTATATTTATACCCACATGCTTCAGCGCCACACAACACCCACTTTCTTACCACAAAATCATTTTCTCCTCAGTGTAGGTCCTTCAGGTTTTTAAGAACAAGAGTGTGCTTTTGGTGGCTGATCACAACTCCATCTCTTGCTGGGTTCTACTGACTAGGTATCCAGTTTAGGGTCCCCTGGATTAAAAGAAAGTGTTTTTCCACAAAACGTGTAGCTGAATATATTCACCAATGTAAGCATATTAAAGTATGTCTTCCTTCAAGATCAAGTTCTGTAATTGCTTGAATTTGTTCACAAACAAGACACGGCTGTCATGTTTTTTAAATCACATAACTGTGTAGCTATATACATGTGCCAGATTGGAACATGAACCTTGATCTCCTGCATAATACAAATAATACAAACAGTTGCCTTATCTGCCTTGGCCATCTGGACATACTTCCCATCTGACCCAAATTCTCAACTTGTCACACACTTGTAGCATCCATTGTCCATTCACCTACTTACTCACAGCAAATCCTGTTCTCTTACAAGTGGCTTGCACCCAGTTGTACATCCACACTGAAGTTATCAAGGCAGTCACATGCCTGACAGAACACACAAAGACACACATATTCTTGCAGAAATATGGGTTTTGCTGTGAGCAAGTAGGTGAATGGATATTGGCCACTATTAGTTTGTGGGAAGTTAAGAATGTAGCTTGGACAGAAGTGTGTAGGGGTGGCTGAGGCGGTTAAGGCATCTGCTTACATTAAGGAAATTTGGGTTTGACTCATAATTATATGATACAAATAGATAAGTGCTCGCATTTTAAATATCTATTTTTCTTTTATCCTTTTAGTCTTCCTGATTTTAAATAAAAAAGCAAAGAAAATAAACAGTTTATTTTAAGTAACTAGTGTCAAACATTCATCGTCTTATAGATTTTAAAAATTATTGTAAACTTGTTGCAGACTTTAATCATGTTTGTAATGTCTTAATATATTTTTAGAGCTTTTCCCTGAATAGTAGGATGTTGTACTGCTGACAACACACTCTCATTCATATGAAGCAAGGGGGATGAAATAACAATAAAGGAAAAAATGTTTAAGAGCCATATATCACTTACACTTTACGTGATTTCACTACTGCCATTCTGTAGATGCAGCATTTTGTGGTTGATGGAATCTGCATGGATTGAGTTAGACAGATTACATTATCTCTGAGTAATCATGTCAGTGTCATCAAGTCAAAGGGTGAATTGTGTGATTATTATAAGAAACAAAATGGGGCAACTCTTATTTGTGGTAATTTTAAAGTTGCAGTGAACACCCAATTCAATGTAGATTTATCCCCACTCTTCAACCAATGGATCAACCAGTGGAAAAATACTCATATCAGAGCACAAAACAGATGAATATGCTCCTCTTCATTAAAATAATCTGACTGAAAAGTGGGGCACCAGCTGCCTTATTCTACCTTCCTCAGAACCTTTAAAATTATCACAAAGATATTGGCAAGCAAACATATTCACGCTCTTTTTAACATAAAAGTCACCTCTCACTCCCACAAGCTGCCCTCATTGTAACTTGCTCACACCCAGTCCATCACTGTAAGTTTCTCATACCCATGCACTCCCAGCTGTCCATATCGCTCACTCATTTGGCTCAAATCATTGTCATTATATCTTTGTGCCTCTCTACCTGTCACTGTCTCCTGTCTTACAGCCACAGTCACCTTCAATCTGTCCTACTACTATTGTCTCTTCTTGCTGTCATTTTCTCGCCCTTATTCTCTCTTACTACTACTATCTCATCCCTTCCCACTGCTGCTGTCTCTTCTCACTGTCCACTATCTCTCTCTTCCTCACTGTCATAGTCAAAAACTCCCTCTCATTACCACTGGTTCTCACCCACTTTTGCTTTCTCCTTCTCTTTATTTGTCTCCCACTGGCACTGTCTCCTTCACTCTTTTCCTAGCACTGTTCTCTCACTGTTTACTATGTTCCACTGCCACTGTGTCCCTCTCTTTCCGTCACACTGTCATTATCTCCTTCACTCTTTCTGTACCACAACCATTCCCTACAATCTTCCAGTATTTATTACATCTCTCCTGTCGCCACTCTCTTCTGCTCTCTCATCATAAAAAAGCATGAATATGTTTGCATGCCAATATTTTTGCAAATATTTTTAAAGGTGGTGATAAAGGTACAATGGGACACCTGGTACCCCACTTTTCAGCATGATTTTTTAATAAAGAGGAACATATTCACCTTTTTTTGTGCTCCAACAGGTGCATTTTTCTGCTGGTTCCTTTCTTTTCATTGTCAAAGTAGGGCAAGTCACTCATATGTAAGCTATTACTATTACTGAGTCAAAATCGTTCAACAGCCGTGGCTGGACAAATTGTGTTACATCTTAGCAGTTATATATTAAAACAACTGCTAAAACTATGATAACAGACAAGAAGCATTACACAACACTGATGTTATAAACAATGGTTATAAACAACACTTTACAGCACTTAAATGTTTCCAGTTTGTGGCTTCACATGTGATAGTACGAGGGTGGATCAAATATAAATGGGATTTTGTTTTTTGTTTAAATTCATTTATTGAAAAACTCAAGGCAATTATAATTTATTTTTCCACATAGTCTCCTGCTTTGGAAATGCATTTGCTGCAGCATATGGACAGCTTTTTGATTCTTTCTTTCGCTTATGCCATAGTCCCACAGCGATCACAGGGTCGGCGTGGTTACAACGGATTTGGCAATGCTAGCTTTAGGGATGGCCGGATGCCCTTCCTGCTGCCACCCCCCCACCCCCACCCCCCAGGATGGAATCAGGGTACCCCAACTGTCTGCGTCTAGTGTAAATCAT
This sequence comes from Schistocerca nitens, assembly GCF_023898315.1. Lineage (NCBI taxonomy): Eukaryota > Metazoa > Arthropoda > Insecta > Orthoptera > Acrididae > Schistocerca > Schistocerca nitens. The sequence goes on along the minus strand of NC_064619.1, from coordinate 405,315,370 downwards.
GAAATAGTGCTGACGTATTTCAAATGTCTGCGAGGCGTGTAACTGAGGCGGAACATGGGGACCAGCCCGGTATTCACCTTGTGAGTTGTGGAAAACCACCTAAAAACCACATCCAGGCAAGCTGGCACACCGGCCCTCGTCGTTAATCCACCGGGTGGATTCGATCCGGGGCCGGCGCGCCTACCCGAGTCCAGGAAGCAGCGCGTTAGCGCTCTCGGCTACCCTGGCGGGTCATATGGACAGCTTTTTAATGCCCTCATCATAAAAAGAACTGGGCTGTGTCACCAGCCAGTTGCGCATGAAGTCTTACACACTCTCGTCATCTTCAAATTTTCGCCATCCTAGAGCTTCTGTAAGCGGTCCGAATAAATGGAAATCGTAGGGCGACAAGTCTAGACTGTAAGAGGATGACCAAGTGTAGTCCAGTGCATTTCCTGTACCTTGGAGACAGTTAGAACTGCAGCATGGGGTTGCGCATTGTCATGTAGGAGGATTACCAGTCGAATCGATTGGTCTCGTCTTTTGCGGCGATATGCAACTCTCGCCTTTTTCAACAGTTTGCAGTAGTAAGCAGCATTGATTATGCATTGTTCATGAAAAAAAATCAATCAGGAAAATGTCTCGCTGATCGAAAAAAATGGTTGAAAGAACCTTGCCAGCTGACAGTCAAGTCTTGGCTTTCACTGGTACTGCCTCCCCTTTCCTCCGCCCCTCCTTACCGGCTTGTTTGGATTCTGGAGTGTAGTGATGAACCCATGTTTCATTGCAATTGATGATCTGACTCAAAAATGCATCACCTTCTTCTGCAAACCTTGCTGTAAGTCTCTGACAGATCTCCAAATGTCTCAACTTCAGATAGGGGCAACTTCTGTAGGAGCAATATGTTTTACTTCCAGCAGAGTGTCTCCATACCAGTAATCCACATGTGATGTGGCTGTAAAACAGTTCATAATATACAGTGATTAAGTTCTGGTATGTTATCACACATTTGAGCTTCCTGAGGAGGTAAATTACTCTTGAGAGCTTAGAACACATATGTGCAGTGTGTTTGGTCCATGTCAGCTTATTATCAATTATGATTACCGGGAGTTTGACATTATTAACATTTGCTACGGGTCCACAGTCACCAAGGCTGTATATTATTTTCTTGGTTTTATCTTCATTTAATTTCATTTTGTTTGCTTTGAACCACATTTTGGTTCCTTCAAACAAAAAAACAGCTTCCTTTAGTGCCTCAGCTGATTTTCTACTCTTAGTCATTAATGCTGCATATCACCTGCGAAGAGCAGGGTATGACCATCACATCTTAAAGCATTGACAAATAGTAGAAAGAGCAGAGAGCCCTGCAGTGCACTGCATTCAAGGACCATTTCACAGGACGTTGCTCCCTGGATACAAATGCTATGCTGCCTGTCTCGCAGGTGAGATTACAGAGTCTCAAAAATGATACCCTTTGCACCACAAGACTTGAATTTTTCAAACAGTATCTTATTAGAAATGCAGAAAAGAAATTGATGGGTCAGTAAAAGTTTGATAGTTTACAAATGTGAAATTGAAATAATGCAAAACTAAGTTTTACACCTCAGATTGGAATTAATATGCACAAAAATTTTGCATGTGCTTCAGTACTACAACATGGAGTTTCCAGAACTCTCCTGATAATTAAGACACTATACATCATATTTCTCTATGCTACATCACTTTATGGACTATGTTTTCACCTTACACCATATTTTGCAGGTACAAGTAGGGTAACTTTGAATCTCTGTATCTCAGAAATGGATCAAGATATCAAGAAAATTTTCAACGTTATTCGAGATTGGGATCTTAGGAATATATTGTGAAAAAGTACAGCCATTTGCTGTGCATAGCCATCTTTGAATCCTTGGCTGGAGTTTGATAACAAAAAATTACATTTTCAACAATTTTTTAAGACTTGACAAATTGTATGTACAAAATGTACAAAGATGCAGCATCATGGGTATACCCATCAATTTAAATCAGGGGACATTACAGATATCAATCAATTTATTTGATAAATATATCTAAAACAAAGATGATGTGACTTACCAAACGAAACCGCTGGCAGGTCAATAAACACACAAACAAACACAAACATACACTAATTTTTATGTGCATATTTTACTTATACAAGTAGTGTAACTTTGAATCTCTGATATAGATAATGATATCAAGAAAATTTTCAAGGTAGTGTGACATCGAGATCTTACGTATATACCTTAAAAGTGTCAGCCATTTGCTGTGAGTAGCAATCTTGGAATCTTTGACTGGGTTTCAGTTTGCTGGTGATGGCTGAAACTCTTTTTTGGGGGGTTTACTGATGAACTGCCCATAAACTAATGATGCTCCATAAGTCCCATCAAGCCCACCATACACCATATCAGATGCAAAAAGAACTAACTGATTTGCTCCATTTGCGTAAGCAGGAGAAAGTGTGTAATAGTCATCCTACCATGACTGTACTGTAGGATAGTGACACCAAACAATCCCATCTGCTGGGTCCTTGAAAGGGCTATCCAGGACACTTGACCCAACCTTTTATCACCAATAGAACTTTAGGTGTGAGCCCTGGAAAATACCAGTTTTATGCACAGTGTTTTAGAAAAAATTGGTCAGCATGCTGTCAAATGCATACCGATTATAAACTGGATCAGGGGGTCACCATTTTTCTAAAATAGATCTAAAGGGGTAGCAGTTTACAACTGCCTCATGACACAGATACACAACAATTCCTAGAAATATCTGCATGCTATTCAATTAACAGAGGTTACAGGGGAGAACAGTTATTCATTTGCATGCATTATTCAGTCTAGTCCAGTTCAATAGCTTGCATTGCTGGCAGGATAATTGTAATTTCTGTGAGATTTGCATAAAGTACATTAAGCACACTTTGATCAAGAGTAGAATCATGCTCATGGTGGAACACGTTGGGCAAATTGCAGACTCCAAAAGACCTTATTGAAACACAGACTTTGTAGTGCCTCAAGAATTTTGGAGTAAATTCTAGAGACACTCGTATTTTCACTGTCTCAAACACATGTTATTTTAGAAATGTGTGGTAATTCTTTAACAGTACAAATGAATCGAATGTTTACGGACTTTAACCAAAGACAGGAGGAGCAATTACAGAATTTGACCAAGAAACTAGAATTTGACATTGAAGACAAGTGTAGTAGTGTAGAGTCAGAGTTAAATGAAAAATTGGGATCACTTCAAAATGTGTGTAATGTTACATTCGACGCAGTGAAACAAAAGTTACATACTTTAAATGATTCCATTGAAAGATAGGACAAACTGATCCCTATTGTCCAATCGCAAAATGCAGGGGTTCACACTCATGTAGATGAGGTAGAGAGAAATTTTAATGAAAAGATAGTCAACTTCGATACTATAAATGTAAGTAATCTGGTGGAACCTTTTGCCCTAATTATAGATCGAGAAGTTTAGGCTGTTTCTTTTTACAAAACTAATGATGCTAACAAGGCTATGGACGAAGAATTCAAACTTGTCCATGACAGAGTGGAAAACAAAATAACTTTACCTAATGTTGGGTTATGTAATAAAAGGGTAATTGTTTCATTGTGGGGAGACTTCCTCATGAAAGTTAAGGAGAAATATTGGTCTGTGAATAATCAAGTGAGGTTAATGTCAGATCCACAGGATCTGGGCAGCGTCACATCTGTTCCCCAGGGATGTTAACATTCTGTGTTAATGGGTGGAATGACGACTGTTGGATCCTGAGTTGGGTTCAGTGTTACTTACTTATTCATTTTCACACACCGAATTCTCTTCAAGTCTTATACTATCCTGTATTCTGTTCATTTCCTATTATACTGTTATAGAGTTTAGTACTCATCTTGACAGTGCGGATAACCAAGCGTTGCAGCAAATCACTGATATCAAGGTCATACTCCTTCTTGTGGAGGTAGCCGTAAGTGGTCTTGTCATTATACGCAGTCTTACATGTTTTATGGGGGCTATGATTCCCCATTGTATATTCACTGTGATGAATTGGGTTGTTACATTGCGTCAAGACTGAAGCATTAGGTAATATATCATAATATGTGAATTGGCAGCATGCTCTGCTCTAGTCTCAATGTAAAAGTGATTTGGCAGGGCGCTCCACTCTAGTCATCAAGGATCTTGAATCGATCACAGTTAGGTTTTATTTTTGCCGAAAGTAGTCTTTGAACTTAATTTGTTAACCAGTTTTCCATATGAACCTGTTTGCAGAGGTACTCATGGACGGCAATGGAAAAAAAATTATACCCGTTGGAACTCCCTCCTCGGTTCTTCCAAAAGTGTCATTGCTGGTCTTTGTGACTGGTCCTGGGGTTTCATTGATAGTGTCAACAGCAGCCAATGCAGTCTCCATGAATAGTTAGGTCTTATTTTTGCTTAGCCAACCAACATATAGTTAGGTCTGATTCAGACCTAAACTATTGAAGGATACGATATAATATGAATATTTCCAATTTTTTACTTACTACTGAATATTTTATATCCTTTGTGAAAAATGATGTGGATGATACGATACGGGGTGTGATGATATGATGAAAATTTTCTGTTTATAATGATATGATCCTCCCCCAATGAACCATGGACCTTGCCATTGGTGGGGAGGCTTGCGTGCCTAAACGATACAGATAGCCGTACCGTAGGTGCAACCACAACGGAGGGGTATCTGTTGAGAGGCCAGACAACGTGTGGTTCCTGAAGAGGGGCAGCAGCCTTTTCAGTAATTGCAGGGGCAACAGTCTGGATGATTGACTGATCTGGCCTTGTAACATTATCTAAAACGGCCTTGCTGTTGTGGTACTGCGAACGGCTGAAAGCAAGGGGGAAACTACAGCCATACTTTTTCCCGAGGGCATGCAGCTTTACTGTATGGTTAAATGATGATGGTGTCCTCTTGGGTAAAATATTCCGGAGGTACAATAGTCCCCCATTCGGATCTCCGGGCGGGGAATACTCAAGAGGACGTCCTTATCAGGAGAAAGAAAACTGGCATTCTACGGATCGGAGCGTGGAATGTCGGATCCCTTAATCGGGCAGGTAGGTTAGAAAATTTAAAAAGGGAAATGGATAGGTTAAAGTTAGATATAGTGGTAATTAGTGAAGTTCGGTGGCAGGAGGAACAAGACTTCTGGTTGGGTGAATACAAGGTTATAAATACAAAATCAAATTGGGGTAATGCAAGAGTAGGTTTAATAATGAATAAAAAAATAGGAGTGCTGGTAAGATACTACAAACAGCATAGTGAACATATTATAGTGGCCAAGATAGACATGAAGCCCATGCCTACTACAGTAGTACAAGTTTATATGCCAACTAGCTCTGCAGATGATGAAGAAATTGATGACATGTATGACGAGATAAAAGAAATTATTCAGGTAGTGAAGGGAGACGAAAATTTAATAGTCATGGGTGACTGGAATTCGTCAGTAGGAAAAGGGAGAGAAGGAAACATAGTAGGTGAATATGGATTGGGGGGAAGAAATGAAAAAGGAAGCCGCCTGGTAGAATTTTGCACAGAGCATAACATAATCACAGCTAACACTTGGTTCAAGAATCATGAAAGAAGGTTGTATACATGGAAGAACCCTGGAGATACTAAAAGGTATCAGATAGATTATATAATGGTAAGACAGAGATTTAGGAACCAGGTTTTAAATTGTAAGACATTTCCAGGGGCAGATGTGGACGCTGATCACAATCTAGTGGTTATGAGCTGTAGATTAAAACTGAAGAAACTGCAAAAAGGTGGGAATTTAAGGAGATGGGACCTGTATAAACTGAAAGAACCAGAGGTTGTACAGTGTTTTAGGGAGAGCATAAGGGAACAATTGACAGGAATAGGGGAAAGTAATACAGTAGAAGATGAATGGGTAGCTTTGAGGGATGAAGTAGTGAAGGCAGCAGAGGATCAAGTAGGTAAAAAGACGAGGACTAGTAGAAATCCTTGGGTAACAGAAGAAATATTGAATTTAATTGATGAAAGGAGAAAATATAAAAATGCAGTAAATGAAGCAGGCAAAAAGGAATACAAACGTCTCAAAAATGAGATCAACAGGAAGTGCAAAATGGCTAAGCAGGGATGGCTAGAGGACAAATGTAAGGATGTAGAGGCTTGTCTCAGTAGGGGTAAGATAGATACTGCCTACAGGAAAATTAAAGAGACCTTTGGAGAGAAGAGAACCACTTGTATGAATATCAAGATCTCAGATGGCAACCCAGTTCTAAGCAAAGAAGGGAAGGCAGAAAGGTGGAAGGAGTATATAGAGCGTTTATACAAGGGTGATGTGCTTGAGGACAATATTATGGAAATGGAAGAGGATGTAGATGAAGACGAAATGGGAGATAAGATACTGCGTGAAGAGTTTGACAGAGCACTGAAAGACCTGAGTCGAAACAAGGCCTCAGGAGTAGACAACATTCCATTAGAACTACTGATGGCCTTGGGAGAGCCAGTCATGACAAAACTGTATGAGACAGGCGAAATACCCTCAGACTTCAAGAAGAATATAATAATTCCAATCCCAAAGAAAGCAGGTGTTGACAGATGTGAAAATTACTGAACTATCAGTTTAATAAGTCACAGCTGCAAAATACTAACGCGAATTCTTTACAGACGAATGGAAAAACTGGTAGAAGCAGACCTCGGGGAAGATCAGTTTGGATTCCGTAGAAATGTTGGAACACGTGAGGCAATACTAACCTTACGACTTATCTTAGAAGAAAGATTAAGAAAAGGCAAACCTATGTTTCTAGCATTTGTAGACTTAGAGAAAGCTTTTGACAATGTTAACTGGAATACTCTCTTTCAAATTCTGAAGGTGGCAGGGGTAAAATACAGGGAGCGAAAGGCTATTTATAATTTGTACAGAAACCAGATGGTAGTTATAAGAGTCGAGGGGCATGAAAGGGAAGCAGTGGTTGGGAAAGGAGTGAGACAGGGTTGTAGCCTCTCCCCGATGTTATTCAATCTGTATATTGAGCAAGCAGTAAAGGAAACAAAAGAAAAATTCGGAGTAGATATTAAAATTCATGGAGAAGAAGTAAAAACTTTGAGGTTCACCGATGACATTGTAATTCTGCCAGAGACAGCAAAGGACTTGGAAGTGCAGTTGAACGGAATGGACAGTGTCTTGAAAGGAGGATATAAGATGAACATCAACGAAAGCAAAACGAATATAATGGAATGTAGTCAAATTAAATCGGGTGATGCTGAGGGAATTAGATTAGGAAATGAGACACTTAAAGCAGTAAAGGAGTTTTGCTATTTGGGGAGCAAAATAACTGATGATGGTCGAAGTAGAGAGGATATAAAATGTAGACTGGCAATGGCAAGGAAAGCGTTTCTGAAGAAGAGAAATTTGTTAACATCGAGTATAGATTTAAATGTCAGGAAGTCGTTTCTGAAAGTATTTGTATGGAGTGTAGCCATGTATGGAAGTGAAACATGGACAATAAATAGTTTGGACAAGAAGAGAATAGCTTTCGAAATGTGGTGCTACAGAAGAATGTTGAAGTTTAGGTGGGTAGATTACATAACTAATGAGGAGGTATTGAATAGGATTGGGGAGAAGAGAAGTTTGTGGCACAACTTGACTAGAAGAAGGGATCGGTTGGTAGGACATGTCCTGAGGCATCAAGGGATCACAAAGTTAGCATTGGAGGGCAGCATGGAGGGTAAAAATCGTAGAGGGAGACCAAGAGATGAATACACTAAGCAGATTCAGAAGGATATAGGTTGCAGTAGGTACTGGGAGATGAAAGAGCTTGGACAGGATAGATTAGCATGGAGAGCTGCATCAAACCAGTCTCAGGACTGAAGACCACAACAACAACAATGATATGATACATAATATGATATGATATATAATTTCTATTTGTGATGATATGATGAATAATTTCTGCTTATAATGATATGACACACAATTTCTGTTTGTGATGATATGATGAATAATTTCTGCTTATAATGATATGATACATAATATGAGAGGATACATAATTTCTGTTTACAATGATATGATACATAGTTTTCTACTTTTTATGGAATAATTTATACCTTTTGCGAAATGTGATATTAATGGGCAGGGTTTTTTATAAATTTTGAAATGGGTGGGTAGTGTTGGTACACAAGGTTAACACTACACACACATCACACCTTTCACACTACCCTCGCAGACAAGTGTGACTGATTCTTCACCATTTGCCATCCATAGGAGTTGCTAAATTCTTTCTTCAGGGACTTAAAAGGTGAAAGTGAAAATGTCCGTTCTGCAGGAGACATTTAATATCATACCTCCTCTGGCTTCTTACTCAAGTACCGGCGAAGAGGGGATCCCGGTGAAAGGGGGTTGGAAGGGTTTCCTGTCTTTGGGGCTATCTTCTTTCTCTTCTTCGATCTCAGCGACCATTTCTACTTTTTCCTTTCTTACCTCTCTTTTGAATACCAATCTATCTTTCCCTCTGTCCATATGCATACACTTCTATCCTTGAAGTCCTTCTCGATTTTTGTGGTTTTCTATAACCTTCAATTTATTTTACATAAGCTGGCTGAAGACTCAGGCTACACGAATACCCATATGCATACACACAGTGAAACACAAAGACACAAATAGAAAGAGTTCAGTTTAAGGTAATGTAAGAACCATCATGTGTTGGAGGTGGAAAATTGTGCACATAGTGATAGGTATAGACGATGGAGAAGGAGAACATGTTACAGCAAATATTTAAATGGACAAAATTGGTGTCAGTCTAACAACTGTTCTGATGGATTGTAGGATAATGGAAATGTGTTTGGATTTGAGGTTAGTCTAATGACTTTATGAGAGTGGGACAAGTAGAGTATAAGTGAGAACATAGATATATTAAATAATATTCCCAAGTATGGTGTCTGTTGGTCTATTGGAAACTTAGGACTGGACAAGAAATGGAGGACCCAAAAAATGGTTAAAGGAAATATTGTGAAGCGAGTGTGAGGGGTAAAGTAGGATATTAATATTTTTCCAGGTAGTTTTGAATCATAGTGTACATAAATATGTATACTAGGGCAATGGACTTTGAAGCCTACTCAGGAAGGATAAGGAGGGCGCACCCAGAATTGATTGGATGGAAAAGGGCTGGTAGGCAGACCCAAGGAAGGCTGACCTATACTGTGCGGGCAGGGGCACCAAGAAGGGGATTGACCTGTACCATAGTATATTAGGAATTTGTTTAAAGGGGCATACCTCCCAGAACAAAAGAATGTAGTGCATTCATAGTGCCCACCATTGGGTAAGGTATAGGTACTGTGCCTAAAGGTAAAGGGCAGTATCGTGACAAAAGTCACACATCTTGTAGAGATTATTCTGATAAGTTTGAACTCTCATTCCCACTCGCATTGTTATGTTTGTGTGAAGTTACATGTGTTGAGAAGAACACCTTTATTGGCCCAGAGTTCCTCCAGATTGTAATAAGTAATGAATAAATCCATACTTACAGAAAGTAGTATGCACACTTGAAATTTACAATTAGAAAGGGAATAGAAAGATCCTTGTCCTTACAAAGTTTAAATTAATCAAACGGTCCATGATGTATTAACTACACAATTGTTAAAAGGAAAACTGTTGGAATCATAATGTTATAGAAATACAATATTGATATACATCATGAACATGTATAAAATATCATGTGTTCGAGCTAAGGAGGGGGATAGGTAGTGCCTCGATAATTTCGGAATAAATTCTGGAGACACTTGTATTACCACCATCTCGAACACACAGTATTTTAGAGACAAGTGTGGTAAAGTAGAACTATGTCTACTGCCCCACAATTATGTGTGTACAGGACAGACATGTATCGGATGGATGATCAGCGCAAACAGGTAGTCACCGAGCCCACCTAAGAAGTTACACATCCTGCCCATGGAGTAAATGCATTGTACTCTGTGAGATATAAAACATTATTGGTGTGAACATTTGAAAGTTGTTGAAAGAAAAGAAGAGATTTTTATTCATTCATTCTCTCATTTACTGCCGTAAAGTCAGGACAGTTGGCTTGGTAAACTTGTAGAGATTTATAGACTGTACATATAGAAAGATGATTGTAATAGCTTCTATCGGACCGGAAGGTGTCGAGCTTACGGGAAATGTTTAGTGTATGAAAACTGTTATGTGTTATGAAATATAGTGAGATTGAATTCAAAGTACTCTTGAGTGTACCGAGTTATTTAAAAGTATAGAAAATTACTCCAGAGTAGCATCTGTTCTTCGGAGAAGAAGTTTGGCAGAATATTGCAGCCGATTAACCAGAAAGAAGATCGGCAAGTAACTCCAAGTAAGTTCTACAGCCAAGGGGGAGTGTGAGTCTTGCACACCAGTACCACACTGCTAACCTTAATCACCAGAAACTGCCAGAACTCTGTTGTATAAGGTTAACTTAACTACTGGGGATAGTGCATTTCTCAGGGGAAGGAAATTTTTTACTCGCAACAAAAAAAAGAATGCCAAGTTTATATGGGCCATTACCTGCCACAGTGCATTTCTATGACTGAAACAGTAACTTAAAACTGCTCTGTGCTTAGGGACTTGTGCGATGGACAAGTGTGTCATGCTTGTGATATTAGTGTTGTACTTCTGCATCAGCACTGTGTTACCTCACAAAGATGCACTGAGCAACCAACGGCATTTACCCCTCAAACATTAATGGCAGCACAACACAATTACACTAAAATGTAGGAGGTCTTGGTGACCTTTTATAATGTAAAAAATTTCATTTCTATTTTTATGAAACCATGTTTCACTATTAACAGTATGTAAGCTGGCAATATGCATTTTTAGCTCCTGTTCAGAGCTCCCCTAGAAAATGGCTCAACGCCTATAACAATGGGCTTTGTTCCTTGGTAATTATAACTACATCTGTTATCACAGTGCCACAAAATATGCAAATATGGATGGTGTACCCCTCCTTCCCCTGGGATCCAACATAGTTTTCAATCACCATGAAGCCATATGTCTTGCAATTATTAATAATTTTGTGTCACATCCCAGATGAGGTCCTGCTGACTTCATGCAAAGTAGCTTTAATCATAACGCTCCTCTCAGTATGTTATCTTAAATGCAACAGGGGTGAGTGGCTAGAGCACTTACTGAAAGAAACAAATTCAACTGACAGAATATTCTTCTTATTATGACACTAGCTACATGCCACAGATGGTGTGTCATACTAGCGACAGAGGGACCAGAACACAAGTCATAATTTCACCCACACTTTGGCCCTGAATCCTTCAGATACTCCATTCTTTACACTGGGGGTGACTGGAATGTAGGCACTGGCCTGTAGGCATCAGTGTGAAAATATGTCTACTGATCCTATAGCTTTACTACTGCCAATTGCAGTTTCCAATTGTTCTAATTTCACTTGTGCTGTTGTCAGATCGAATCTTGTGTTATAACTTCACCTGCTCTTTCTCTATAACTGGGAAATATAGCCAAAACTACTCATACAACAGAAACAAAGACTAACCACACCTCTATCCAAAGTGATTGTTTTCAAGCATCCAACAAGGAAAAAAAAGAAAATTACACAGTCTTCACTGTCAAGTGTTTCGCAATGCTCTGCATTATTTTCTACACTTGTCCATATTTCATTAGTTTAGACAGTTTAGTTAGTGCTAGCTTGTAATATGTCGATTAGGCAGAGTAACAAGGGCCTGAAGGGAAGGGGAAACACATACCAGCTAGACACACAGAGTAGACACTTGGTGTCTGAGCTGACAGAATTGTCTGGAGGTTGGAGCCAGATGCTGAGAAAGACAACGTAGTGAATGATCTGCTCCCCCCTCCTCTGCCAGCTTCTATTGTGGGAACTACAGGGACCAACTGTACAAGGACCCAACAACACTGTATCTCGGACTGCATCAAAAGCAGACATTTGTAGATATAAGGACACTTTTTGAAGATGAAACGATACAAGTACTGGACTTGAGATATTTGCAAGTATCAGAGAAAATGCAACTTGCCTCAACAAAAGAATACCTTCTGAGAAAAACTTTCTTGGACAGCGTGTGTGGTGCTTTTACCACAGAAAATGAGGACAGTATGTAACAGTTACAAAAGCTGTTGGAAAATAATTTGCTTGGCAAGGTGAAGAATCGGAGCTGGCCAATTGAATGCACACCCCGTCCCATAGAAATCTTTGCAGATCACTAAGAGAGAGATAGTTCTAGTGAGACACTTCCATGCTAAATTTTGGAGTAGAGACTTTAATGCTAGCCTTGATTAAACACACGTGTCAGCATCATTGCTGCTGCAGCCTGAACCAAAATCACAATCACAACTACATTAGCAAGTACAAGCCACACAAGAGCCACTGCCTGAGACTGTTGCCTGTGGGCACCTGCTGCTTTCTGTTATCCATGGGCTGATAATGATACACACTTAAGAATGCTGTCACAATCAACCTGCCAATTCTTTTTCTCTCTGAGCTCTAGAAACTCTGGTAACTAGCCTGAAAGGCTTTTATCAGTATAGTGGGAATCATTATCAATCAAAATACATTTTTGGGAAATAATTGTTTTGCGGCAAAGTCTATCTACATTCCTGCAGGCTGATATATAATAATCCATCATTTCTTTATTATTCTGCAAATGCTGTGTGCAAGTGGAATTATTTATGATAAATAAATGTAATCACAAAAAATTAAAGCACCACATAACTGGCACTCAGTGCAGTGACTCCACAAAATTCACCACTAGAAGCTATTAAAAAAATTAGCTGTTACACTAATTTTTGAAGTCTTATTTTGCTAGAAACAACTGTTTATTTATGTATTTTGTGTTCTGTGACTCTATATTGTAAACAGATCACAGGATATGGAAAGAGTCAATTTTACAAGCAGGCTGTGGTTAAAACTATGGGATTAAGTAAATACAACTAATCCATTTTATACTTAAGTATTTACATGTTAGACAGAGTCATTCACAAAAATATACAATGTTTAAAATAACTTACAGTGATAAGTACACACACACAAACACACACACACACACAAACAAATACACACACACACACACACACACACACACACAAGGAACTGAGGATGAATCTCAATGTTACAAGTGTGTGGGTATTATACATTACGATTCAAGAATTCTTCTGTAGTATAGAACTAGCATCTTTCCCCAGCTTCAAGCAGATAACGTTAAGTAAGTACAGCTGGACAACTTGTCTGGCATAGCAGTTATTTTGTTTATAGGCCACTGCTTACAGTTCTGGTTCAAATTCACAGGACAATGTTAGGTAATTGAATATCATCGCTTTTGTAGAATTTAAACAATTTAAGCAGCACATGCCATGGAAGTTCTCAGAAGGCATGAATGTTATCTGTTGCATATTTAACTGGTGTGTAAAATGACAGCTCGTGGCAAAGGTGGGAACTGCAGTCCGCCTGACTGCAGCGCCATTTTGGCACAGGCTGTGGGCACCTGCTGGCCAGACAATTGCAGCACCTGACCACAGTGCAGTTCAGTATGAACTAAGGCTACTTGCCGGCACCCTGACTCCAGTGCCAGTCTGGCATTTGCTACATTTTTCTGTGTGTCCTCACCTACATTTTCCTTCAGACATCTTAAACATTGACTTTATACCAAAAACTATGTTGTTACCAGCTTCATATCTGGTACATCCTGCATCACAGGTCATTTAGAAGTTAGCAGCAACTGATCCAGCCTCCCGGTGTTGGTAACTCGTGCTGATCTCTTTCTGCGTTCAGGCAGCATTATACCTTTATCCTGTATCCTAAACTTTTCTCATGCATCACTGTATCTGTAGGTCAAGATCGTAATACCCTCAATAGATAATTCCTTGTGCCACGGTAGTGTTAAAGTAACCATAATATACTGAATTAATAGCATCTATATGTCTACAAAGTCACATGGTGCATAAAGCAAAAGTGCAGAAAACAGTTACTTGCGTAGATATAAGTCTGTTTTCTGTTGTTATATAAGCCTAAGTATCTTTTTTAGCATTCACCCCTGCTATCTATTGGTGAAGCAAGCCCCCCCCCCATGAACCATGGACCTTGCCATTGGTGGGGAGGCTTGCGTGCCTCAACGATACAGATAGCCGTACCGTAGGTGCAACCATAATGGAGGGGTATCTGTTGAGAGGTCGGACAAATGTGTGGTTCCTGAAGAGGGGGAGCAGCCTTTTCAGTAGTTGCAGGGGCAACAGTCTGGATGATTGACTGATCTGGCCCTGTAACACTAACCAAAATGGCCTTGCTGTTTTGGTACTGTGAACGGCTGAAATCAAGGGGAAACTATAGCCGTAATTTTTCCCAAGGGCATGCACCATTACTGTATGATTAAAAGATGATGGTGTCCTCATGGGTAAAATATTCCGGAGGTAAAATAGTCCCCCATTCGGATCTCCAGGTGGGGACGGTAGTGTTAAAGTAACCATAATATACTGAATTAATAGCATCTATATGTCTACAAAGTCACATGGTGCATAAAGCAAAAGTGCAGAAAACAGTTACTTGCGTAGATATAAGTCTGTTTTCTGTTGTTATATAAGCCTAAGTATCTTTTTTAGTATTCACCCTTGCTATCTATTGGTGAAGCAAGCCCCCCCCCCCCCCCCCCCCCCCCCCCATGAACCATGGACCTTGCCATTGGTGGGGAGGCTTGCGTGCCTCAACGATACAGATAGCCGTACCGTAGGTGCAACCATAATGGAGGGGTATCTGTTGAGAGGTCGGACAAATGTGTGGTTCCTGAAGAGGGGGAGCAGCCTTTTCAGTAGTTGCAGGGGCAACAGTCTGGATGATTGACTGATCTGGCCCTGTAACACTAACCAAAATGGCCTTGCTGTTTTGGTACTGTGAACGGCTGAAATCAAGGGGAAACTATAGCCGTAATTTTTCCCAAGGGCATGCAGCATTACTGTATGATTAAAAGATGATGGTGTCCTCATGGGTAAAATATTCTGGAGGTAAAATAGTCCCCCATTCAGATCTCCAGGTGGGGACTACTCAAGAGGATATCACTATCAGGAGAAAGAAAACTGGCATACTACGGATCGGAGTGTGGAATGTCAGATCCCTTAATCGGGCAGGTAGGTTGTTGTTGTTGTTGTGGTCTTCAGTCCTGAGACTGGTTTGATGCAGCTCTCCATGCTACTCTATCCTGTGCAAGCTTCTTCATCTCCCAGTACCTACTGCAACCAACATCCTTCAGAATCTGCTTAGTGTATTCATCTCTTGGTCTCCCTCTACGATTTTTACCCTCCACGCTGCCCTCCAGTACTAAATTGGTGATCCCTTGATGCCTCAGAATATGTCCTACCAACCGATCCCTTCTTCTAGTCAAGTTGTGCCACAAACTTCTCTTCTCCCCAATCCTATTCAATACCTCCTCATTAGTTATGTAATCTACCCACCTAAACTTCAACATTCTTCTGTAGCACCACATTTCGAAAGCTTCTATTCTCTTCTTGTCCAAACTATTTATCGTCCATGTTTCACTTCCATACATGGCTACACTCCATACAAATACTTTCTGAAACGACTTCCTGACATTTAAATCTATACTCGATGTTAACAAATTTCTCTTCTTCAGAAACGCTTTCCTTGCCATTGCCAGTCTACATTCATTATCCTCTCTACATCGACCATCATTAGTTATTTTACTCCCTAAATAGCAAAACTCCTTTACTACTTTAAGTGTCTCATTTCCTAGTTTAATCCCCTCAGCATCACCCGATTTAATTTGACTACATTCCATTATCCTCGTTTTGCTTTTGTTGATGTTCATCTTATATCCCCCTTTCAAGACACTGTCCATTCCGTTCAACTGCTCTTCCAAGTCCTTTGCTGTCTCTGACAGAATTACAATGTCATCGGCGAACCTCAAAGTTTTTACTTCTTCTCCATGAATTTTAATACCTACTCCAAATTTTTCTTTTGTTTCCTTTACTGCTTGCTCAATATACAGATTGAATAACATCAGGGAGAGGCTACAAACCTGTCTCATTCCTTTCCCAACCACTGCTTCCCTTTCATGCCCCTCGACTCTTATAACTGCCATCTGGTTTCTGTACAAATTGTAAATAGCCTTTCGCTCCCTGTATTTTACCCCTGCCACCTTCAGAATTTGAAAGAGAGTATTCCAGTTAACATTGTCAAAAGCTTTCTCTAAGTCTACAAATGCTAGAAACATAGGTTTGCCTTTTCTTAATCTTTCTTCTAAGATAAGTCGTAAGGTTAGTATTGCCTCACGTGTTCCAACATTTCTACGGAATCCAAACTGATCTTCCCCGAGGTCCGCTTCTACCAGTTTTTCCATTTGTCTGTAAAGAATTCGCGTTAGTATTTTGCAGCTGTGACTTATTAAACTGATAGTTCGGTAATTTTCACATCTGTCAACACCTGCTTTCTTTGGGATTGGAATTATTATATTCTTCTTGAAGTCTGAGGGTATTTCGCCTGTCTCATACATCTTGCTCACCAGATGGTAGAGTTTTGTCATGACTGGCTCTCCCAAGGCCATCAGTAGTTCTAATGGAATGTTGTCTACTCCTGAGGCCTTGTTTCGACTCAGGTCTTTCAGTGCTCTGTCAAACTCTTCACGCAGTATCTTATCTCCCATTTCATCTTCATCTACATCCTCTTCCATTTCCATAATATTGTCCTCAAGTACATCGCCCTTGTATAAACCCTCTATATACTCCTTCCACCTTTCTGCCTTCCCTTCTTTGCTTAGAACTGGGTTGCCATCTGCGCTCTTGATATTCATACAAGTGGTTCTCTTCTCTCCAAAGGTCTCTTTAATTTTCCTGTAGGCAGTATCTATCTTACCCCTACTGAGACAAGCCTCTACATCCTTACATTTGTCCTCTAGCCATTCCTGCTTAGCCATTTTGCACTTCCTGTTGATCTCATTTTTGAGACGTTTGTATTCCCCTTTGCCTGCTTCATTTAATGCATTTTTATATTTTCTCCTTTCATCAATTAAATTCAATATTTCTTCTGTTACCCAAGGATTTCTATTAGCCCTCGTCTTTTTACCTACTTGATCCTCTGCTGCCTTCACTACTTCATCCCTCAGAGCTACCCATTCTTCTTCTACTGTATTTCTTTCCCCCATTCCTGTCAATTGTTCCCTTATGCTCTCCCTGAAATTCTCTACAACCTCTGGTTCTTTCAGTTTCTCCAGGTCCCATCTCCTTAAATTCCCACCTTTTTGCAGTTTCTTCAGTTTCAATCTGCAGTTCACAACCAATAGATTGTGGTCAGAATCCACATCTGCCCCTGGAAATGTCTTACAATTTAAAACCTGGTTCCTAAATCTCTGTCTTACCATTATATAATCTATCTGATACCTTTTAGTATCTCCAGGATTCTTCCAGGTATACAACCTTCTTTTATGATTCTTGAACCAAGTGTTAGCTATGATTAAGTTATGCTCTGTGCAAAATTCTACTAGGCGGCTTCCTCTTTCATTTCTTCCCCCCAATCCATATTCACCGACTATGTTTCCTTCTCTCCCTTTTCCTACTGACGAATTCCAGTCACCCATGACTATTAAATTTTCGTCTCCCTTCACTACCTGAATAATTTCTTTTATCTCGTCATACATGTCATCAATTTCTTCATCATCTGCAGAGCTAGTTGGCATATAAACTTGTACTACTGTAGTAGGCATGGGCTTTGTGTCTATCTTGGCCACAATAATGCGTTCACTATGCTGTTTGTAGTAGCTAACCCGCACTCCTATTTTTTTTTATTCATTATTAAACCTACTCTTGCATTACCCCTATTTGATTTTGTATTTATAACCCTGTATTCACCTGACCAAAAGTCCTCCTGCCACCGAACTTCACTAATTCCCACTATATCTAACTTTAACTTATCCATTTCAAAACAACTGGCTTGGAGGGATCAAAAGGAATCAAACAGTGATCACTCAACAAAGCAGATTTTGAGCTTGTGAAAAGCAGCGTCACATTCCGAAGACCAAACAAAAGGAATGTTCTTACGCCGAAGGCGATGCAAAGGCGCTGCAATCTGCGCTGCATTTGGAATAAACCTAACATAATATGTAATTTTGTCCAACACTGACTGAAGTTCTTTCAAGTTCCTGGGCACTGGCAAGTCTCTAAGCACACTGAGATGTGATGGCAAGGGGTGGATACCCTGTACGTTAATCATATGTCCTAAATACTGAATCTCAGTTTGAAAAAATTTGCACTTGTCTCTTTAACACTTTAGTCCTGCCTGCAAAAGTACAGTAAATAAGGCACACAAATTCTGCAAATGTTCATCAGGGGTGAGACCTGATACAACTATATCGTCCAGATAGTTGGAACAACCAGAGACAGTGGCACACAACTGCTGCAAATAAGACTGAAAAATAGCAGGAGCCGAAGCACAACCGAACAGAAGGCGGCGAAACTTGAACAAGCCAAGGTGGGTGTTGATCACAAAATAGCACTGAAACTGTTCGTTGAGCGGAATCTGGAAGTATGTGTCCCGCAAGTCAATCGTGGAGAAGAATTTTCCCACACCAAGCTTATCAAAAATGACTTAGGACTCAATAAGGGAAATGTAGCTACCACTGTCTGGGGATTTACTGTAGACTACTGTCAGCACAAATACGTAGACGACCATTGGGTTTCTTCACACACACTATAGGCAAAGCCCATGGTGAAGATGAAACAGGTCCAATGACACCACTGTCTTGCAAATGCATAAGTTCACAAGCTACGGCATCACGCGGAGCGTGCGTTACTGAGCGTGCGCGCTGGAAAATAGGCATGGAATTGTCTTTAACTACAACATGTGCTGCAAAGTCTGTGGTGCAACCAAGTCCATTAGAAAATAGTTCTGCAAAATCATCGCATAGTGCAGCAACACTGTCTGCATGGTCACTAGTGTTGATGCAAAGTACATTGTCCTGAATTGTGAGGCCAAAAAGTACAAATGTGTCCATGCCAAAAATGTTCGTAGCATCACTAGAGCGGAGCACATGGAAAGACACTGTACGGGTCGTTGCACCATACGTGGCTTGCAAACTACACATGCTGAGCACTGAGATTTCTTGTCCAGTAAATGCAGTCAGTGTGGAATGTGAATGACGAAGTGGGGGCGAACCAAGCAAGGCATATGTAGATTTGTTCAGTAAGGAGACTGACGCACCAGTGTCCACCTGCAAGCGAACAGAACCTCCACAAATGTTCAAAGTCACAAAAAGTTTCCTCGCATCACGCTGAATGTGAGAGGAAGTGTCTGGCAAAACTTGATTCACACGATGAGCTGTTGAAGCACGTGAAGCAGAACGCTTTGAATAAATGGCATTAACATCCATAGGCTGATGTGAAGCATGATCATGGCAGTTGCCATTGCGATGACGCCCACGTGAGTCACGTGAATGGGAGAGAAGTTGGGAATCAGAATTTCTCTTACTGCACACAGCTTGCACGTGTCCTTTCTTATTACAAAAATAACACTGTGCTTGACGGGATGGGCAACTTCCTGTGGGTGGGCACAAAAACAGTTCGGACATGATTTCAGTTTCTGAGAGGGTGCCTGGTTTCAACCATGTTTATGTGCCTGCAAGTGGCGGAACATGGCTGGTGCCAGGAGGGAGGGCACGTGTTGTGCCGCACTAACCGTACACACACCTGGGGTAATGTCGAACGTGGAAGTAGCCATGTCTAATGTATCTTGTCTGTCTAGCAAGTCTACTACTTCCTGCAAAGACGGGTTTTTAAATCTGAGGACTTGATCGCGGATGCGGTGATCCACCACATTCTGTGCAATAGCGTCTCTAATCATTGTATCCACATATGAGTGTCCACATGAGCAATTAAAGTCACAATCAGAAATTAGTCCCTGAAGGTCCACTAACCAAGATTTATTCGACTGAGTAGGGACACGCCAGAGGTGAAAGAATTTGTTGCATGCAGCTACCACATTTACACTGTCATGGAAGTGGGAGTTCAAAGCATCAATCACTTCGTCATACATTTTAGTTTCTGGGTGGGTGGTGGGAAACAACTTGACGAGCACACGGTACAACACAACACCTGCGTTGGCAATGAAAAAGGAAGCTGCTCTGTTCCTGGTATGTTGTATTTTGCGAAGTGTGCCTCAAACTGGGCGATGTATTCTGGCCAGCGTTCGATGTCAGGATTGAAGGCACGAAATGGCAGTGCCATCGGCGACGGCATCGGTACAGGCAGTGGCGTCAGAGTAGCTGCAGTTTGTAGTGTGACCAGTCCATTTATGGCAGCAAGCAGCTGCGTAATTTGCTGAGCCTGAAAACGTACAAAATCGGACAGCGGAGCCTGGTCCTGTGGTGAAGCCATGGGTTACACAAATGAAAGTCTTGTACTGAGGCTAGCATGAAAAGAACGCAGTACCGAGCAAAAAAGGAAATGATAGGGGAAACCTTGTCGCCACTTTTTGTATCCCACCTGGAAGGCGGCACGTGAGTAGGAGCAGGAAAAGATAATACACCTCGATACTACAGTGTGAATTTAAATCACCTTTACTCTAGCAAAACGAATACATAACTTTGCAATAAGGTGCGAAGTGTCCCAGCCGTCTGCTCTGAGTCTACAGTGGTGCTCGTAGAGCTGAATAGCGCCTGCTAGAGGGTGCTGTCATCATTGTCTATCGTAGTGCCAGCTTAACTGGCAGCTACGCCATGGCATCCTAGCTATCGATACCACATGGACCATGCATTGGGATGCTCCAAATTCATTTCTCTGAAACCACCAATAAATCCTTCAGGCTCTTCTTAAACTGAACTTTATTAGAAGTTTAAATTTTTGTGGCTGCTGGCAAGTTATTTAAAATGTTTGTTTCTGAATAATGGACACCTTTCTGAACCTAAGTAATTGACTTTAAATCTCTGTGAAGATTGTTCTTATTTCTAGTACTGATTCCATGAACTGAGTTGTTGTTTTGAGAAATAGATATATTATTTATGACAAGTTTTATTAAGGAATAAATGCAACGGAAAGCAATGGTTAGTGTCTCTAGTGCCTTGAACAGGTCTCCGCAGGACATTCGTGAGATCTCAGCACAACTAATTCACATTACACATTTTTGGATTTTAGCTTTACTTGATGAGTTACCCCAAAAAATGATCCCTTATAGCATAATACAATGAAAATAAGCCAAGTATGCTAGTTTTTCTTAATTTTTGTATCACCTAATTCTGACAACATCAGCACTACAAACAAAGATTTGTTTAGGCACTTCACCAGTTCTGTGGTGGGCTCCTCCCGGTTGAATTTATTATTAAGCTGTAACCCCAAGAACTAAGCACTCTCAACTTCTTCTGGCAGCTGGTCACCATATTTTAGGCATGTAGTGAAGGGGAAGTTCTTACAAGTTCTGAAAAGCATGTAGTGTGCCTGTGTGTTTTTGGTTCTTTTCCCATAGTTTAGTGACAAAGAACTAGTTAGGAACCATTAATTAATGGCCATGAAAATGTCATTAATAGACTTTTTGAAATAATACTTGATTTGCTATTTATTGCAATGTTCATATCATCTGCAAACAAAACAGACTTGGTATGTGGTAATGTTACTTATTAATGATAATAATAATAATTTCATGCAGCTCAATGGCCAAGAACAAGTCTTTCAATTGGATGCTACTTCATCAGTTTGCATGTCCCTAATCTACCCCAGTATCCAACCAGGGAAATGGGAACTACAGTTTAACATGGAATCTGAACCATGAATTGTTTCCTGGCAAAACTTTACATATCACTGAGAGGTGAAGGCTGGATTAAAGACAGCCTGGAAATTTGTGTGGTCTGGGTCTGGCCAGGATTCGACCCTGCGATCTTTTGGTTTTCAGGTGAAGTGTCCGAATAATGGTTTTCTAGAACTTGATGATAAATGACAAGTAGGAAAGTGATATGTCTGGAGAGGACCATAATCAGCCTAGAGTTTGTACAATTTCTAAGTCCAGATAAAGCATAGTTAGGTTGGCTGTGCATAATTATGAACACAACAGGCAATGAAAAGGCAAATACCAAGTCCTGGCACCTGTCTCCTGAGAGGCCAAGGTTAGTGAGCAGTAGTTTGTTGCAGACTGGCTAGCTGCTAGTACAGGCAATAGTGTCCAGGATGGTGTCAATGAACCGGCAGAAACCAAATCTGTGAGCCAGAGTCCTCAGACACCAGGCAGAGAGTCAGTGTTGACCAGCTGGCTACTTGATGGGATGGTGCAAGTTATCTTGGATCAGCAACTGGAAGTTGGTTCTGGTGCAACTGCTGGTACTGATTGGAGGGCTGGTTCAGTGGCAGGATGAAACTTCCGTGCCATGGCCAACAGCACCCTTAATACTGTGTCGGTGGAGGAATATTGCATGGCCTGGTTGCGGGCAAGTAACACTGTTGATGCAAGTCCTGTCCTGATTTCCATGCATCTTGTTTGTGAAGTGGACACTGCTTGTTGGTGAAATGGGTAGTGGCTGCCAGAGTTACCCTTGAACATGTATTGGTGTTGCTGTTGTTACCTGGGACTATTGTGTTTGGTTCTCAAAAACAAGCCTCCAGCAGGCCTGTTTTTCAGCAACCCACTGGAACGGCCTCTTATATTGGTGGACTATGTGTCTGGGTACAGAATTCCTCCCCATACCCTAGGGAAAAGATGGTTGACCATTACCATCTTGACAGCTTGGAGTCCTCTTGAGCAGATGGCATCAGTTGTAGGTGATGGCTCAGGACCCCCATCATCAGTAGCCAGTGGGATTGGAGCTGCAGTTGTGAATGCTGGCAGTGTACCAACCAGCAGTTGCCAACTGGTGAATGTAGAGCTGCTGTGGTAGGAGCTGAATCTGCTAGGAACCTGGAGGGGGCACTTCTGAAACTGAAAGACTGGTAGAATGGCTAGCGAGGAGCCAGAAGGTGTGGGACCAGAACTGCAGACCTGGCATTCATGTGGGAGCTTACAGCCAGTAAGTTGTCTGAGCCCGCATCCTGTCTAGCTGAATAATTGTGCAGTGTCACTGAGTGATCTCAAGATGATGTGCATTTTGAGTGATGAGTTTGGCCATGGCCCTGCATTAATTTGCATAAGAAATTGTATACTTGATGCACTGAAATCAACAGCTACATTGTGCTTGGCCGTTCATTGTGTGAATGTGAAACGATTTATGTGAGCAGCGGCAACATGTCTGTGGAAAGTAAAGTACTCTACCAATTTAGTCTTAAGTTGAACATGTGAAAAGCCACAAGGTTTGACCTCAGGGTCCAAATGCACCAGTAGGCAGTAAACTCTGACACCTAAGGAAGCTAATAAGAAGGCTCGTTGATGGGAATCGCCTGAGAGTCCATGTCCGATGAAATGCTGGTCCAAGCTGTCAATGTCTTCGACATAAGGCTCTGCAGTCTCATCAAAAGTGGAAAATGGCATTGGCACTGCCCAGATCACTTCGACCCTGGAGGTGCATCAAGGAAGACGGTTAGGTACCTCCGGTGATGTGATGATGCTAGCCGGCTTGTTCAGCATAAGTTCTCGTGTTGTTCAGCATAAGTTCTCGTGTATGGTGTTTGCGTTCCAATAAAAAGAAAACTTGTGTTTGGTGTTGACCATGAACCTATTGCAAGGAGAATGGAATGTTAGAACATCAGACATGATGATACAAAGACTGGTGGAAAAATCATCTGACAAACATAGTTTACTCTGGTGACCATTAGAATTTGTGTGTTTCTGTACAGCAATCCTCATTGCCATTGACTGAAATGAAAGTCTCTTCTCTATTGACTGAAACACCCTTACCTGAGATCACTCAGGCTCCAAGTCGACATGAAACAAGAATCACATTATTGTGAGTAATGATTTATGGAACTTGATGCAAATGACATGTAGGAAAGTAATTTATTTGGAGTGGACCACAATTTGTGTTGAGTTTGAACAGTACAATTTCTAAGTCCAGATGAACCACAGATGGGATGGTTGTCTGTAATTAGAATCAGAAAAGGCAATGAAAAAGTCAAAACAAACTCCTGACACCTGAGTCATGTGAGGCTGAGGTCAGTGAGTGGTGGCTCATTGCAGACAAGCTGGGTGATTGTGGAGATGATATGTCCAGGATTGTGTCAGTGAACCAACAGAGGCCGAGTCTGGTTACTGAAGTCCTCAGAGGCATGGACAATGAGGTGGAACCTCGTTAATCAGCTAAATCAGCTAGCTGCTTGTCGGGATGGCGAAGGCGAAGTTGCCCTCAATTGCAACTGGAACTTGGTCCTGGTTCAGTGGCCTGAACTGAACTGTGGGGACTGACTCAGTGGTAAGAACCAAACTGCATGGTCATGGCCTAAATACTGTGTCTGTGGAGGAATATAACATGATCTGCTTGCAGTCACATGATGTTGCAAAACGCAACTAGTGCCATTGTTGCTGCACATTCTATTGGTGATATGGACACCACCTGTTGGCATAGTGGGTGACATAGGTCACAGTGATGGCTGCCAGAGTTGTCTCTGAACACACGCTGGTGTTCCTGTTGTCATCCAGGATTGTTGTGTTTGGTTCTCAGAAACACAGTGCCAATAGGCCCATCTTCAGCAACCTGCTGGACCCTGCAACAGCCCGCTTACCTGTTGTTTGATGTTGCACTCAGTTTTGACAAAACTTGAAATCTTGTATCTTACAGTACTAAAAATATCCTGGAACCTGATGCTATTAGAAATAGTGACAAATGATGTAGAATTGACAAGAAACGAATTTTAAAATAAATTCATCCCACTTTATTTGCATTATACTGTAAATGATAGCCAGTTCCAGTTTTACAATTTGTAATTTATAAAGGTAAAGGAATATGCATCTCTTCCTTTGCAATTATACACAAAAGAAGAGTCACACAATCATTAAACACTGTAACAGCATTGGTCAAAGTTCATGGTGGTATAATGTACACTGACAGACACGTGAATGTGACAGTGCACACAAAATATGTAGTAATATGATCACAAAATTAACAACACTGTCCTGTAAATATTAGTGGTGGAATATTAGCACTTTGAAGTTACATATTTATTATTTCATGTGAGATGTTCAGAATCAAAAATATTTCTTGATCGCAGACATTCTAGATTAAACAACATATTTGTTGCAACTATGCACTTGATAGATATGTACCCAGTAGAACAGTCTATATTGGGAGGGAATGTCCATGGTATACACATACAGTAAAGAAACTTTTAAAGAAACAGAGATCACTGCATAATAGGTGTAAAACAAAGCATAGGGCTATAGATAGAGAAATGCTGAATGAAATGCATTTGGCTGTCACGAGAGCCATACATGACACTTACAATGAGTACCATAGCAGAATATTGTCAAATTGTCTTCCACAGAACCCAAAGAAATTCTGGTCATATGTAAAGACTGTTAGTGGCACCAAAGTTAGTGTTCAATCCCTAGCGAATGAGACAGGAATCGAAACTGAGGGTAGCAAAACAAAAGCTGAAAAGCTTAACTCCATTTTCAAATGTTCCTTTATGAGGGAAAACCCAGGAGGATACCCCAATTTAATACTTGTACCACTGAAAAGATGAATGAAATAAGTATTAGTGTCAGTAGTGTTGAGAAACAGCTGAAATCGTTAAAACTGAACAAAGCTCCAGGCCCCAATGGAATCCCTGTCAGATTCTATAATGATTTTGCAGCTGAGTTAGTCCCTCTTCAACTATAACACTGGGAAAGTGTAATGGGGCTACAAAAGAGATTGCTCGCAAATCATTCATCTGAACCATCCTAGAATAGTGTTCACATGTGTGAGACCTGTATCAAACAGGCTGAAAGGGGATATTGAATGTATACAGAGAAGGGCAGCATGAATGATCACAGGTTTGTTTAATCCATGGGAGAGTGTCACAGAGATACTGAAGGAACTAAAGTGGCAGACTCTTGAAGACAGATGTAAACTATCCCGAGAAAGTCTATTAACAAACTTTCAGGAACCAGATTTTAATGATGACTGTACAAATATGTATTATGATCCCCTGTGTGTCACTCACATAGGGATCGTGAGCATAAGATTAGAATAATTACTGCATGCTCAAAGGCATTCAAATAATCAAAGTTCCTGTACTCTATACATGAGTGGGACAGGAAAAAGCTCTGATAACTGGCACGTTGGGATGTGACCTCTGCCATGCACCTCACAGTGATTTACAGAGTATAGATGTAGATGTAGGTGTAGATGTAGAATGCTGGTGACAGACTTTCATGAACCAACATCAAGATGTTCCGTGCATGCTGGCTGGTCACTGGCTTTAAGCTACATAGATGTTTAGCATTTACTTCCCAATTACAACTTTCACTTTATCCAACACGTAGATGTTAGCTGAGCACTTGCCAGACACAGACTCTAATGTGATCTGATATTGAGATTTTAGCATTGTACTGATCAGTTACAGACTGCTGATTTTAGAGTAAGGCGGCTGTTTAAAGAAAAGTAACGTGAGTTCTGAAACTACTTGATGCTCTGAAATTCCGGTATGTTAGACTTAACTATTTCACATGGCCTTTTAATATTTTACTATTGTTTGGTTTATGAAAAATTTTTCTGGTTAAAAATTCACAAAAGTACATGAAACATTATTATTGTTATTACTACTACTACTGCAACTACTACTACTACTACTACTACTACTACCACTTCTTCTACTGAAAGCCCCTATGTACAAGTATGGCATTTCTCATAAAATGAATATTTTATTATAAAAAATGTTTGAAATCTTAATTATTGACTGAATTAGTTAGTGAGAGGTGTTGTTAGATTAAGAAAAAATACATCAACAAAATTACACTGAAGGGCCAAAGAAACAGGTACACCTGTTTAATATCATGTGGGGCCCCCGCGAGCATGCAGAAGTGCCACAACATGATGTGGCATGAACTCAACTAATGCCTGAAGTAGTGCTAGAGGGAAATGGCACCATGAATCCTGCAGTGCCGTCCATAAATCTGTAAGGGTATGAGGGAGTGGAGATCTCTTCTGAACAGCACATTACAAGGCATCCCAGATATGCTCAATAATGTTCATGTTTGGGGAGTTTAGTGGCCAGCAGAAGCATTTGAACTCGGAAGAGTGTACCTGGAGCCACTCTGTAGCAATTCTGGACATGTGTGGTGTTCCATTGTCCTGCTGGAATTGCCCAAGTCCGTTGGAATGCACAATGGACATGAATGGATGCAGGTGATCATACAGGATGCTTACATACGTCATATCTAGATGTATCAGGGGTCCTATATCACTCCAACTGCACTTACCCCACACCATTACAGAGCCTCCACCAGCTTAACCTGTCCTCTGCTGACATGCAGGGTCCATGGATTCATCAGGTTGTCTCCATATCTGTACACATCCATCTGCTCAATACAATTTGAAATGAGACTTGTCTGACCAGGCAACTTGTTTCCAGTCATCACCAGTCCAATGTAGGCGTTGACGGGCCCAGGCGAGGCATAAAGCATTGTGTCATGCAGTAATCGAGGGTACATGAGTGGGCCTTCAGCTGTGAAAGCCCACATCAATTATGTTTTGTTGAATGGTTCACATGCTGACACTTATTGATAACCCAGCATTGAAATGTGCTACAATTTGTGGAAGGGTTGCACTTCTGTCACGTTGAACGATTCTCTTCATTTGTCAATGGCCTCATTCTTGCAGGATCTTTTTCCGGCCACAGCAATGTCGGAGATTTGATGTTTTACCAGATTCCTGCTATTCACAGTATACTCATGAAATGGTCAAATGGGATAATCTCCCTTCATCACTAGCTTGGAGAAGCTGTGTCCCATTGTTCTTGTGCTGAATATAAAACCACATTCAAACTCACTTAAATTTTGATAACCCGTCATTGTAGTAACAGTAACTGATCTAACAACTGCGTCAGAGACTTGTCTTACGCAGGTGTTGCCAACTGCAGGACCATATTCTGCCTGTTCACATATCTCTGTATTTGAATATGCATACCTAGACCAGTTTCTTTGGCGCTTCAGTTTATATTTTCAGAGTCTTGCAGCCACCAAAGCAAAACAAACGACTGAAATTTTGAAAAACTGGTCTTTTAATGCCAGTTATTTTGTAAGTTGATTACCTTCAGATAATTCCAAATATGTTCTCAGAATGACAGTAGTGTTTCCTTTTGAATGAATTGTAACAATACCTCATACGCTGTTGATTTGCTCAAAATGTTTTTCAGTTACATGCGGATGTTGTAACTTCATTTATCTCTGACTTTTAGTTACACTGGCTTCTAATAAAACCAATTGCATTATTGTGATCAGGAATATAAATATAAATAACTGAGGTGTAAGTGTAACTGGGATTTTGCATAATCAACAATTTTACCTATTCCTGTGCGCGTTGAATATTACACGTGCCACTGCTTACATATAGAATGAAATATTGAAAAATTTTAGTTATTCTTGGGAGCAGAAAACATAACAAAAAGATTAAATTCAACCTTGTTACATCCCAACTGGCCTGTTACATCTGTGGATCATGTGTCTGAATACAGCATCAGGCACATGCTTTACCACTATACCATCAATATGGCTACGAAGTCTTTCGCGACGTATTTCTTGAATAAAAATCTCTCGGTGTACATGCCACGTCACTTCAGGATAAAACTCTAAGCTTTCGACCACTACCTCCATGGTCGTCGTCAAATATGCTGGTCAGGGCTAAAAAAGCCAGATTGCTCAGCAACTGAGACTGTTTCAGATACCATCAAGCCTGACCCAGATGAAAGGTCATTCATATACACAAGAAAAAGTAATGGCACTGAGACGAATGGCTCTGAGCACTATGGGACTTAACATCTATGGTCATCAGTCCCCTAGAACTTAGAACTACTTAAACCTAACTAACCTAAAGACGGCACACAACACCCAGTCATCACGAGGCACCACTGAGAGGAATCTTGTGGGACATCACATGTAGTTAGTTCCCAGTTAAGTGATGCATGACTGCTTAATAAAGGACTCTTTCATATTGACAGACGTATGTATTTTATCAGCGTGACAAGATTTGAACCATTTTGTGAATCCCTGTTACACAGTAATATTCTAATTTACTTAAAATTAAATTGCGATTTACATAGTCAAATGCCTTTGATATCTCACAAAATATACCAGTAGCATGTAATGTATTGTCTAATGAATTAAGAACATTTTTGCTGTATGTGCAAATAACCTGCCCAACTATAGAAACCATCCAGAAATCTGATTTGTGACTTTGACAATGTATTATCTGTTGTCAAGTGGTACAGAAGCCAGTTGTGTGTTATCTATTTTAAAATTTTCCATATTGCTGGTAAAAATGAGATTGGACAGAAATTTGACAGTATTTCTTTATGGCCTTTCTTATACAAAGGCTTAACTTCAGCATATTTCAGTCATTTGGGGATGTTCCACTGATAAATGACTGCTTACACAAATAACTTAATGTTTTACTAAACTCAGAAGAACACACTTTAATTAATTTGTTAGGTATTTTACCATAACCAATAGTATTTTTTATAATTTAACAATTTTATGATGTACAGCTGGAGTAGTGTGGGTCATATTCACATTACTGAAGCTATCTGTAATGACTGGTCCAAGATATTCCAAATTGATAGCGGGAACCACATTACCAAGAACCAGGAGAATCCAGTAGGCATGCTTGAATTGGTCATTGGAGTATTTAAGTACTAGTCAAATACATCAAGGCAAAATCAGCTTTTAATTGCAATGCAATTGAAATGGACAACTGAATTTCATGGGTCCATTTCACACCAGTTTCAATGGGCCAGCTGACTAAACAGACTTCCCACCACCTACAAGAGATTTTGTAATACTGACTCTACTGGCTATTGTTTGACAAAGACAGGGTTTACTCTTAACTGGCAAAACAGTATATTATCTGCCAAATCAGTATTTTCCTCAACAAATGATTGACCAATAAGAGTATACAGGCTGAAAGGTGTTTGTTTTAACTATAACACATGATTAGAGAAAACTAAACTGACACAGCACCTTAACTCAAGGTGACCATTGGAATGTCACCTTATTTGCTTAGGAGGTGGTACTACAAAATGATATACTTATTGCTCACTATATACATTCCCTTCCTCAAAGAAGCAGATGGTTATTGACTCTGAAGGTCCTTGGACAGCTACCACTCTCCTCAGATATACAGAATTGATAGTGCAGGAATGCCATTTTATCTTCATCTTCTCTTCAGGTATTAGGCAGGAATTGCCTGTTACGGTACCCATCTCTGTCGGGATCTTCCTTTGTCTCTTCTCCCATGGCACTTGTGATTTCTCGCCTTTAAGGGAAGTCTCTCACTCTCAGTTCTTTGTAGATGTTCGTTCCAATTTCTTCTGCAATCTCAAATTTTATCATTGAGGCTAAAAATTTGCAGTTCTTCTCTAATATCTTGATTTTTAGCCTGTCTTCTCTTGTGCATCCTTTAACACCTCTAAGGAATTTCATTTCTTGAGCCTGAACCCAGCTTTTTTGCTTCTTGGTAATCACCCAGGTCTCACTTCCATAGAGCAGTGTGGGAACTGCAACAGTTCTGTAAAATTTAATTTGAGTCTTTCCTGGTTTTGTTTTTTTAGATTTCTGTTAATTGTTCCACATACCTGGCTGAATTTACTAAGCTTAATTTCAATATCTCTGCTGTAGCCATATGTCATTTCACATCTGAGGTAATTGAAATGGTTTACTTGCTCTAAAATCTTCTGATTTATCACTGTTTTGGTTCTGATTGGCTCTTTCCCCATGAAAGCCATTGTCTTAGTTTTTTCTTTTAAAATTTCCATGTTAAATTTTGCACTTATTTGTTTTAGCAAGTAGATTCCT
Organism: Schistocerca nitens; assembly: GCF_023898315.1. Taxonomy (NCBI): domain Eukaryota; kingdom Metazoa; phylum Arthropoda; class Insecta; order Orthoptera; family Acrididae; genus Schistocerca; species Schistocerca nitens. The sequence continues at coordinate 405,284,467 of NC_064619.1, read as the reverse complement.
TCCTGAAGGTCATCTTCCTTATCTGCTAGGATCACAGCATCATAAGCAGGTAGTAAATTATTTAAAAGAATGTTCCTGTCTAGGTAGATGCCTGTCTGAAATTCTGATTTCCATACATGTATTATTTCATTAATGTAGATGTTGAACAAAGCTGGAGAGATACAGCAGCCTTGTCGTACCCCTTTGTTAGTTGGTATCTCATTAGTTATTTTACCATTGATATCTAAAGTGATATTTGCATCTTGATATAAACTTTTTATCACATTTACTAGGTGTTAGATATCCACGATTCATCATTATTTACCAAAGTTTCTGTCTAATGACATTGTCAAAAGGTTTTTTAAAGTCAATAAAACCAATGTGTGTTTCTTTGTAATACTTTCTCCGTTTTTCTGTTATTTGCTGTAGAATAAAAACTGCTTCTATTGTGGAGCATACTTTCCTAAAACCCATTTGTTCCTCATGCAGTACTGCTTCTGCTATGTTTTTACGTCATGTATTTAAAATATTAGCATACGCGTTGTATGCTGAGTCAGTAAACTTATTCCCCTGTGTTACTGCATAGGCTTTTATCTCCTTTCTTAAAAACTGGTATCACTCTAACTGTTTTCCAGTCTTTGGGAATACTCTTCTTCTTCCAACATTCATTGAAGAGATGTAGCAGTCGTTGGTGTAGCATCATTCCTCCGCATTTTAATAATTCAACATTAATGCCGTCTTTTCATGTTGCTTTTCTGTTCTTAAGTGATATTAATGCAGACGTTAATTTGTCAGACTGTATTTCATCTAATCCTTTCTCATTTATTTGTTCAATTTCAGTTTCTTGTGCTGTATGATCATATCACAATTCGCTGTAACGATTTATCCATTCTTCTTCTTCAATACTATTTATTTGTATCTCCTCTCTTTCTCTTGTGTTTAAGGTTTTGAAAACCCTATATACCATTTGTTGTCTTTTGTTGATATTATGTTCGATATTAGAAATAAACCTATCCCAGTGTTCCTGATGTGCTTTCTGTGGTGTCACCGCTAGACACCACACTTGCTAGGTGGTAACTTAAATCGGCCGCGGTCCTGTAGTACATGTCGGACCCGCGTGTCGCCACTGTGTATTCGCAAACGTAGCGCCACCACAGGGCAGGTCACAAGACACGGACTTGACCTCGCCCCAGTTGTACGGACGACATAGCTTGCGACTAGACCTACCAAGTATTCCTCTCATTTGCCGAGAGACAGATTAAATAGCCTTCAGCTAGTCCATCGCTTCTACCTAGCAAGGCGCCATTGGTATCAGTGATAATTGCTTACTACTACTCACGAGATGTATTTCAACAAGAAGAACATCATTAAAAGTTAAGTAATCTACCCAATACGTTCTTTTCTTTATAGTTTTCATCCAGTCTCCTGTTTCAGAATTTACGCCCGTCTGCGTTAGTTTCGCGTGCACCTAGCCACTCATTGTGTCGAGACCTTAGGGAATCGACACAACAATATTTTGGCGCCGAGGAGTGGTGCCGCGCCCACGTTGCAGTCTTTGTGTTCTATTTGCTCTAATTTGCTTGTGTCATGGCTTCGCCGCATTCTCCAGATGTACTGTCCGAATTTTTTCGCTTGCAGAATCAGCAGACGCAGGCGTTATTGGAAGCCCTTGGACAGCTCGTCCAGGGTCAACGTGCGCTGCAAACCGATGCGGCGGCAGCCGCTTCTTCGCTACCGCAGCCACACAACGCTGTCGCACCGCCATTTAGGCCCTTTGAGGCCACAACCGAAAGCTGGACTGAGTGGGCCGATCAGTTCAACTTCCACCTCACTGCTTATGGAATTCAAGGTAAAGAGCGGCAGCCGTTTTTGCTTTCTTGTGTCGGTGTGTCTACCTACCGGGTGATAGTGAAATTGTTTCCCCGACGCGACGTAGCAACTCTGACCTACGAGGAAATTTTGTCGGCTTTAGATGCCTATTTCAAAGAAACAGTTAATGTTGTTGCAAAACGGTATACGTTTTTTCGTACAAAACGTACGGCCGGTCAGACTAATAGGGAGTGGGTTGCAACTTTGCAAGGCCTTACTAGAGACTGCGCGTTTGCCTGTGAATGTGGCCTCCCATATTCAGATACTATGGTGCGTGATGCAATTGCACAAAACGTTTCTGATGTTCGCATAAGGGAACAGATTTTAAAACTAGTTAATCCCTCCCTGCAACAAGTGATAGACATATTGGACAGGCAAGACACACTTGACTTTGCTCAGGAATCATTTGAAACTTCGCCAGCAGTGTGTCACATTAATCGGCCCGCTGCACGGGACGCTAAGCGGCCCTCGCGCCCGACTTCGCAGCGGCCGCCTAGCTTGCAACCACGTGCGCCGCGTAAGCAAGCAACTGCAGTGAAATCTTGCCCGCGGTGTGCAACTAGACATTCGCGTGAAAATTGCCCGTCACGCCAAGCTATTTGCTTTTACTGTCAAAAGAAAGGACATGTACAAAGTGTTTGCCAGAAAAAGTTAAGATCAGACAATCACACAAATTCCAGGCCCTTTGCTTCGCGCCGGAATCGAACCCAGGACAATCAGGCTCGTGGACCTTCGCCCATGGACATTCATGTAGTACATTCCCACCCGTCCAGTGACACTTTAGCTAACAGTGACTGTGTTCGTCCCACCCAAAGTGTGCGTCGACGTCGCCGGAAATCCCGTAAAGTTGCAAGTGCTTCTGGACCTGTATCAGTTCAAATTGCACGGGACAGTCGCTCTTGTCGTCAACAAGACAATAAACTCTTTGTGGACTTAGACTTTGCAGGAAAAGTGATACCATTCCAGCTCGATACCGGAGCTGCAGTTTCATTGCTCAATCACGACACGTACAAACAACTGGGCGCCCCGCCATTGCGTGCCGCAAATGTTACGTTAACTAGTTACTCAGGACAGCATATACCTGTGTTAGGACAGTGCAGCCTTATTGCAACATACAAGGGACAGACAAAACTTGTGTCATTTTATGTTCTTCGTTCCTCTAGTGCAGTGAACTTGTTTGGTTTAGATTTGTTTCAATTGTTTAATTTGTCTATAGTAAATCAGGTCCTATCAGTGAATCAGACTGTGCCTTCCGCCAGTGTTTCTAGTCTTTGTGAAGAATTTGCAGACATTTTTGCACCGGGCCTTGGTTGCGCTAAGAACTATGAAGCGCATTTGGAACTGAAAGACAACGCGCAACCAAAATTTTTCAGAGCGCGCAATGTTCCCCACGCATTGCGTGATGAGGTCGCAAGAACATTAGCCGAATTCGAATCTCAAGGTGTCATTGAACGTGTGCAGGCTTCTCTCTGGGCCTCACCCTTAGTCATTTTGCCAAAACCTTCCGGAAAATTGAGACTTTGCGTGGACTTCAAGGCAACTGTGAATCCACAACTTGTGACTGCTACTTTTCCTTTGCCCCGCCCGGAAGATCTTTTTGACAAACTGTGCCCGGGAAAATATTTTTCAAAATTGGACCTCGCAGATGCGTACTTGCAAATACCTGTGGACGAAGAATCCCAGCGCGTATTAGTGGTTAACACGCATCTTGGCTTGTATCGCTTCAAACGACTGCCATTCGGGTGTGCATCCGCCCCTGCTTTATTTCAGCAATATTTACAAACTATTTGTGCGTCGGTCCCTACTGCTGCGAACTATCTGGACGATATTGTGCTCTCAGGAAAGACAGAAGCCGAACATTTGCAGAATCTCCGGACATTATTTCAGGTCTTGCGTCAGAATGGTCTTCGCTTAAGGAAGGACAAATGTGTGTTTTTTGCTCGTGACTTACCGTACCTGGGCCATGTCCTTAACGCCCAAGGTATACATCCGAGTCCAGAGCACCTTCGTGCCATTCAGGACTTGCCGTCACCGCAGAACTTAAAACAGCTACAGAGTGTGCTGGGTAAGGTGAATTATTATCATAGGTTTGTGCGCAATGCTTCTTCCATTTCAGCTCCGCTTCATCGCTTACGCCGTAAAGGTGTTCCGTTCGTCTGGACGACGGAATGCGAACGCGCCTTTCGCCAGTTGAAATCGGCGTTACTTTCAAATACTTGCCTTACGCCATTCGATCCCCGAAAACCCCTTTTGTTGATGGTCGATGCATCGGATTTCGGGATCGGTGCTGTGCTTGCGCACAAAGATGGTTCGCATGATCGCCCTATTGCCTTTGCGTCAAAATTGCTCTCATCTGCGCAAAGAAATTATTCCCAAATAGAGAAGGAAGCTTTGGCTCTTGTGTTTGGTGTAACAAAGTTTCACGATTTCTTGTATGGTCGTCACTTTACAATCATCACGGACCACAAACCTTTGACATCACTTTTTCATCCGAACAAGCCTGTACCTCCACGTACAGCGCAGAAATTCATTCGCTGGTCTCTTTTTCTCTCGCAGTACCGCTACGATATCTTGTATCGGTCCACTGCTAAGCACGGAAACGCTGATGCGTTGTCCCGTTTGCCTGTTGCTGAGGATACGGCATTCGATTCTTCCGCACTTGCTTGCATGTTCATTGATTCGGAAGCCGATGACGTGGTCGCATCGTTTCCGATTGATTTTCGTCGTGTAGCTACTGCCACAGCTGCTGACCCTGTCCTTGCTTCCGTTTTGCGTTTTGTTGCTACGCAATGGCCCTTGTCAAAGTCACGGATCGAGGATCCTTTGGTTCGCCGTTTTTTTGCTCACAAGGAGAGACTTTTTGTCCGACGTGGTGTTTTGTTGTTGCGTTCCGATAATGATCAATCCCGAGTCGTGGTCCCACGTTCGTTACAGTCCTCTGTCTTAAAGCTTCTTCACCAAGGACATTGGGGTATAGTGCGAACGAAACAGCTTGCTCGTCAGCACTGTACTTGGTTCGGAATCGATGCTGCGATTACGAATATGTGCTCCTCTTGCGTGGCGTGTGCCGAACAACAATCCGCACCGCCGCGGAAATTCTTTGCATGGCCAAAAGCCACTTCCCCTTGGCAACGCTTGCACATCGATTTTGATGGTCCATTCTGGAATGCTCGATGGTTGGTTGTGGTCGATGCTTTCAGTAATTTTCCTTTTGTTGTCCGGATGTCTTCCACGACGTCTTCTGCCACAATCCAAGCCTTGTCTGCTATCTTTTGCATTGAAGGTCTTCCGCAGACTATTGTTTCCGACAATGGCCCACAATTCATGTCCGCAGAATTTCAGTCATTCTGCCAGGCCAATGGTATTCAACATCTGACATCCGCGCCGTTTTCGCCTCAGTCAAACGGTGCCGCTGAACGATTGGTCCGGACTTTCAAGTCACAGATGTTGAAGTTGAAAGAGTCGCATTCTCGGGAGGACGCTTTGTTGCTCTTTTTGTCTTCATATCGCTCTCAGCCTCGCGATGGTCGCTCGCCGGCTGAGTTGCTTCATGGTCGTTCTCATCGAACTTTGATGTCTTTGCTGCATCCGCCGCATCCGGTTCCTGTGCTGCGGCAGTCTCCTGCTTTTGCTCCTGGCGACGTTGTCTATTATCGCAACTATCGCGGTTCACGGCGTTGGCTCGCAGGGCGCATTCTTCGCTGCCTCGGCCGCGCGATGTATTTGGTTTTGGGGGCCTCTGGTGAGGTGCGTCGGCATCTCAATCAGCTGCGCCTCTGTCGTCGCCTGGGTTCTGCCGCTCCCCGTCTGCTTTCAGCGACGGAGCCGTCCGGTCAGCGCCTTGGGGACCCATCTACTGGCTCGCCTCATCCCCAGGTGTTACCGACGATGCCTTCCATTTTGCCTCATGGCGTCGCGCCGCCGCAGCCGCCGCCGGCGCCGCCAGCAGCGGACGCTTCGCTGCAGCCGCCTCGCGCCTTCCTGGGTCACGCGCCGCCGCTTGCTTCCCGTGACCAGCCGTCCTCCGCCATGGACCTCTTGCCCGCTCCGGACCAGATGTCGTCTTCGCCCGTCGGGTGCTCCGACCACATGGAGGTCGACCCTTCTGTCTCATTACGTGCGCATACACCTCATGTTGACGTGCACCCTGGACTAGGTTTGCAGGCGTTTCCTAGCTCCCCTCGGACCGAATGGCCGGGTGCGGGTGGCACAGCCTCGCCTGTTGTTAGGCTCCCCACCTCATCGCATACGTCAACATGGGGTCCTCCCCACGGCGGGCGGAAGCCTTATCTCACGACCGTTCGCCGATTTGCGGGGGAGGAATGTGGTGTCACCGCTAGACACCACACTTGCTAGGTGGTAACTTAAATCGGCCGCGGTCCTGTAGTACATGTCGGACCCGCGTGTCGCCACTGTGTATTCGCAAACGTAGCGCCACCACAGGGCAGGTCACAAGACACGGACTTGACCTCGCCCCAGTTGTACGGACGACATAGCTTGCGACTAGACCTACCAAGTATTCCTCTCATTTGCCGAGAGACAGATTAAATAGCCTTCAGCTAGTCCATCGCTTCTACCTAGCAAGGCGCCATTGGTATCAGTGATAATTGCTTACTACTACTCACGAGATGTATTTCAACAAGAAGAACATCATTAAAAGTTAAGTAATCTACCCAATACGTTCTTTTCTTTATAGTTTTCATCCAGTCTCCTGTTTCAGAATTTACGCCCGTCTGCGTTAGTTTCGCGTGCACCTAGCCACTCATTGTGTCGAGACCTTAGGGAATCGACACAACACTTTCCTTACTACGCATTTAGCATTATTTCTTTTCACCTTGTAGTACTGTTTGTTCTCAATAGTGGGGTTGCGTAAGTATTTAATGTATGCATCTTGTTTTTCTTTGACAACTTTCATTATATCATCATTCCTTGCCCTTTAAAATTGTCTAAATCAGCAATGGGATGGAGCAGGACTACTGCCTCTTCCAAAAATAAGGCAGTGTGTGGGTATTGCAAGTATGGTCTTAATTTAAAACTGCAGAAATTAGACTTATGCCCCTTTATCTCTTAGGTGTAGGTATTAAAAGAAGTAACAAGGAAAGACTCAAATCACATGCAGAAACTTGTAACCATAATACTTATCTTATCTATACCGAGTTACTCGCTCCATCTTTGACACCACCTCACCACAGTAAATATCTTTTCCAGGTCTGTAGTAGTAGAAAGTAGGAGGCACATATTTTCAGAGTACTGGTATGTTCTGATGCCAAGTATCAATTACATGCAACTCTTTCAATAACACTCACAGTTACACACTGACTGTACTTTCACAAACAGTAATAAATACGCTGTTATTTGACTGGTTTCCATGCAGCTTGATAGGAAGATAAAATTTTGACTCCAGCCTTTTTGTGTTTCCAAGTGCGCTACTTGAGAGCTAATTGTGGCTGTTTTTCCTTGTCTAATGAACTGCCAGTGTCAGACAGGGTTATAACACTTCCAGTATTCCTGTCCTCACAATCGATGAATGGGCGAACTTGAACGGTCTATTATAATTTGGAAAATCCAGGATGAAATAATGACAGTTTATGAAAAGGATAGATTACTAGTCACCATGTAGCAGAGATACTGAATTGCAGATATGCACAACAAAAAGACTGTCAAACAAGGAAGCTTTCAACCAAAAAGGCCTCATCAGAATCAGACAATGTACACGCCCACACCCATGCAAAAGCAACTCACACATATGACCACAGTTTCCCTAGTTGCCAAGGCTGTGTAGTGCTGAAATAGGTACAGAGAAGGGGATGGTAGATAAAAGACAATGACTAATACAGTTCGTTACTCGTAGGGCGATAGGGCGATTTAGTCATAAGTGGGTGAAGGATAATGACCAACAAAGTTCATTAGTCATTATCCTTTACCCACCTATCCCCTTCCCTTTTTCCATTCCAGGACTACACAGCCTTCTATTTCATCAACACACCCACAATCTTTACTTCTCTCCTTTTCCACTGCTCCCCCCCCCCCCCCCCCCCTCCATCTAACCTCCTGACTGCATCTAGCTGCTCTATCCTCCTTCCACATCATCCCTGTATACTCCCAAAAGCAGCACTTTACCATCCCCCACTCCAACCCTGCTAGCCCTCCCCCTCCCCACCTCCTAATCCCAACCATCCAGATTGCTTTCCCATCATGCACTGCTGTGTGTGTGTTTTTATTGTCAGGCAAATCTAAACTGTGTCATCATACAGTGAACAATTCAAGTGAGAAATTCTTTGGATTTATCTTGTCAGTTGCTGGATTGAGGAAACTGAAGTGTATCTTAAGTGAATGACTGTGGCCCATAAAAAGGAGCCTGCAAAAGAAAGCCTTTTCTTGGATTAGGCAGACCTGAATCCTTCAAAGAGTTGTCTGTGGTCTCTCAATTATCAAGAATCAGAATTTTGCTGTCTCATAACATTCATGTTAAACCACTGAATTAGTGTACAGGGCACTCATCAAGCTTATAACTATAATAGACTGTTCATGAAATATAACTTTTACAAGAACTATAAAATATCTGAAAACTTATACTGTTAACTTTTATCCTGCTCAAATGGTCAGATCATCATTAAAAAATTAATCAATAGAATAATAGCATTTTTGTACCAGAGTGCTATATGGCTTTTGTTTTACTGAATCGGTTTCAATCTTTTGTAAATTTGTCTTTTTTAACTTATTGTATATTTTCATCCCCATTTGTTATGGGGTTTGGGAGAAAAGACAGTGTCCATGTGTAGAAAGCATGAAACATTCTTTGTTTCTAGTTTCATAACCATGCTGGAAGTTATTTGGAGCAAACAGTTTTGTAATATTATTTGTGGAAAGAATTATTTCATCTAAATACAGACAGGGAACACTTAGTATGTTTAGGTCCCTTAATAGTGGCCGAGAAGATTCTCTTGGCTTTGCACTACACACGCTCCTTATAATTTTTTTCTGTAAAGTTAATACTCTTGTTAAATTGCTAGCATTTCCCCAAAAGATAATACTGTATCTCACTATTGCTTCAAAGTAGCTATGGTACACTACCTTTTTCATGTATATGGCAGTGACATTGGCTACGACTGACATAGCAAATTCCAGGTTGTCCAGATTATTTTTTTGATTGTATGTGAGGATCATGACAGATGTCTGTCCAACTGCATTCCTAAGAATATAACACTTCTGCTTGTTTAGTTCCAGACTCCTGTGCATAATCTGAATATCATTTACTTTGGATTGTTTTGCCTCAAACTGTTGTGACTCGCCCGTCTTTCAAAGTGCCACCGCGTAGTTACACACATCCTGTGATGAGAATGCTGTTGAACTGTCTCGCCTTCCCATGGGTCCTGATCTGGCATTTGACAGGGACAAACTTTTGTGTTTCCACCTGGATGTTGCCGAGCAGTGGGTTGAGGATGGGTTCCCCATCACCGGGGACCAGCTGGCGGCTGCTACGGGTTCTGATCCTACCCTCTCCCAGGTTTTACGCTGTATTCTGAAGGGTTGGCCAGATCGTCCATCCGCTAAGATGTCTGATCCGTTGCAGAACTACTATGCTTTGCGCTACCACCTCACAGCTGGGGATGATGTTATCCTCCTTTCCAGCGACAATGCTTCACTGCGTGTTGTGGTACCTGCATCTTTGCGTGCTTTGGTCTTGCACCTCCTTCACCAAGGGCACTGGGGTGTCTCTCGCACAAAATCTCTGGTACGCCGTCATGTGTACTGGCCCGGCATCGATTCTGAAGTCGCACACATGGTCGCTGCCTGCGGCCCTTGTGCGTCACAGGCCGCTGCCCCGAAGTCATCTTTGTCACCGTGGCCTTCGCCTGAGAAGCCCTAGGAGAGTATTCATGCTGACTTCGCAGGACCCTTTTTAGGTACTTATTGGCTACTTGTTATTGACGCCTACTCTGATTTTCCTTTCATTGTCCGTTGCACGTTGCCTACCACCGCGGCAACCACAAGTGCTCTCGTTCGCATTTTCTCTTTGGAAGGCCTTCCTTCTACTCTTGTTACTGATAATGGTCCGCAATTTGCCTCTTGCGAGTTTGCGGACTTTTGTGCCCGTCACGGCATCGTGCATGCCACGCCCCCTCCATTCCATCCACAGTCAAATGGTGAGGCCTAACGACTGGTCCGCACATTTAAGGCTCAGATGAGGAAACTCCTAACTTCTTCTGCTGCTGCTGATGCGCTTCTCCAATTTCTGGCTTCTTACCGTTGCATGGGGGCTTAATTAAAATAAAATGAAAATAATTTTTAAATTTTTGGTAGCTGTATGTCCGATTACGCTATGTCCCGTAAACGGTTGGCCATGACTAGTATTATTACGCTATCTGACTGCATAGAACAATAACAAAGAATGAAATGGAAATTTTCATTAACACAATTAATTAATTAAGTCCCCAGCAACTATAAAACCTACGAAACCAAAGCACAAGTGTAATTGTTCTGTGTGTGGAAGTATGACTCAACGTACGCATCTGGCACGGTTCTTCTTCAATAACACAAGAAATTTTAAATAACATTTATACTGAATTAATTAAAGAAAATAGAAATACCATAATTACTCAAGAAAACCAGAATTACACTCTAATCCAAGAACACAAGCCAGATGCTTTGTTGACTGAACCTGTAATGACGCATTATTTAAAACACTGAAATAATGAAAAACAACACATTTTACCTTCATATATATATTGACGAAAAGCACTCTGATTATTACAGTATTTCCATTCGAACAACATCTGCTGTCTAGCCCATCAAACAACTGCATAAAACATGGAACAAGCACTCCTTACTACAACATCTCGACAAGCACTGCCCGCTACGACATCTCAATACGAACTCTCGACAGGAACTGACTACTACGAGTCCTCGACAAGCACTGCCCACTACGACATCTCAATAATCACTGCCAGTGGAGGCGGCGGAACAATACTCTCTAGCGCGATCTCTGGCGCTGTGGCTCAGTGTAGCCACCTTTCACCGTTTCACCCCCATGGGCGACCATAGCCTGGCTCAGCTCTTACATGGCCAACAGCCCCGCATGCTACTTCATCTTCTGCAGCCTTCCACCTCATGGCCGCGGGTGCCTTCGCTTGGCCGGTTCACCGCTGGCGACCTTGTGTGGGTACGGAGATATAGCAGGCGGCCAAAATGGAGTCCTGGCTGCATCTTATGACACTGTGGCCGACGCCTGTATGAAATCCAGATGGACACGGGTGTTGGAGTGCATCATTTGGACCAGCTTCGGCCTCGTGTGCTGGCAATGCCTGTTCCGAATGCCTCTACACCACCTTTGGCTCTACCAGATGCTTGGGATACTGGAATCTCTCATTACTCAAAACGCAGTCCTCTCACCATCATATCGGTGCCAGCACGAGAACGGATGCCACTAGGAGACGTGCCCATGCAGGAACCAGATGACCCTCATCTGTCGGAGCAACTCTACTCGCCTCCTTCTCCTAAGGACGCCGACACGTTGCCCATGTCTCCTGTTATAACAACCGGACTTGCCACAACAGGCAGATTGGTGCACGGGGCCCCAGCAGATTTGACCACTACGTCTCCTGTCATCTCGAACCGTTATCATCGGGGACACTTCTGTCCATACGAGAAGCCTCCTCCTCGAGACTTTACGGCCAGTCAAACAACACCTATGGACGTTAGCAATCTACAGGCCACCTCCATCAAGACCAGTGCACAAAACTCAAAGGGGGAAAAAGTGTTGTGACTTGCCAATCTTTCAAAGTGCTGCTGCGCAGTTACGCGCGTCCTCTACATGTGGCGCTGTCTGCCAGCCATGCAGCAGCTGCGCCACCTGAGCAGCCAGCCAGCCAGCGGCCGCTAGACTTGGACTCAGTGCTGATTTGAATGTTACTGTGTACACATGTCTTACTTTGTCTATCTGCACTGTGACTTACATGTGTTGTGTCATTTCTGAAATTCATGCGTTCAACTTGACGTTAAAACACAAACTGCATAAGCTGTGTTCATCAAATATTTAATTTTAGGCCACTTAGATGGAACCATACATCTAGATTTTCTAGAGTTTTTAAGTCATCAGTGTGCATACATATAATAATTTAGATGAGTAGGTGCATTGCTGTATGAGGAAAGAGAATAAGCAGTTAATGTCAATGGCTTCAATTTAACAGAATTATGCAGAAGTTTGGAGCAATTAAATAAATTGAATTGTAGAACAAGGGCAAAAATAATACACATAAAAGGAAAATCAACAAAGAGCAAAGGAGATAATGAAAACAGAAATTCATAAAGTGAATTGACAAATGAACAAGAAAACAAAATTTGGAGAGGAGTGTTTAAGTAGAGCACAATTTGCAATGCACAATGAATCAATGCCAATGGGATCACTGGTGATTTAAGTACAGAGCACCTTCAATCAAGGGCATTAAATTGCCAAATTAAACTGGTTTAGTGTGCACCCTTGAATCTTCCAATAGCACACATCTGGTAGAATAAATTCTTACTTTTAGGTATGAAATATCTAGAAATATGGCTTTCATCTGTTTCTTTCCTTCTATTACACTACAATCACCAAATGAACTTAATTTTGATTATCTTTTCTGATGATCAGAGATACATTTAACTTAGATTCTGCAGAAGACAATGTTTAATTTTAATTTTGCCAAGATTGCAACACACACACACACACACACACACACACACACACACACACACACACACACACACACACACACACACACACACACACGCGCGCGCGCGCGAACTCTCTGTCAAGCTGACATCACTCAGGAATCTCATAAATCTTTTGAGGAAATGTATAACTCTTGAAAGCTTCTTGAGAAATATTTAACTCTGCTATGCAGAAGGCAATGGAAACCACTGCATTAAAGACACGTAACGTGTATCCACAGGACATGTGGCCTGTAATTGAAGAAGTGTCATGATGATCTCTCCATTGGCAAAAGATTCCGGAATAGTCCCCCATTCGGATCTCCGGGAGGGGACTGCCAAGGGGGAGGTTACCATGAGAAAAAGATTGAATAATCAACGAAAGGATAATGTTCTACGAGTTGGGGCGTGGAATGTCAGAAGCTTGAACGTGGTAGGGAAACTAGAAAATCTGAAAAGGGAAATGCAAAGGCTCAATCTAGATATAGTAGGGGTCAGTGAAGTGAAGTGGAAGGAAGACAAGGATTTCTGGTCAGATGAGTATCGGGTAATATCAACAGCAGCAGAAAATGGTATAACAGGTGTAGGATTCGTTATGAATAGGAAGGTAGGGCAGAGGGTGTGTTACTGTGAACAGTTCAGTGACCGGGTTGTTCTAATCAGAATCGACAGCAGACCAACACCGACAATGATAGTTCAGGTATACATGCTGACGTCGCAAGCTGAAGATGAACAGATAGAGAAAGTGTATGAGGATATTGAAAGGGTAATGCACTATGTAAAGGGGGGTGAAAATCTAACAGTCATGGGTGACTGGAATGCAGTTGTAGGGGAAGGAGTAGAAGAAAAGGTTACAGGAGAATATGGGCTTGGGACGAGGAATGAAAGAGGAGAAAGACTAATTGAGTTCTGTAACAAGTTTCAGCTAGTAATAGCGAATGCCCTGTTCAAGAATCACAAGAGGAGGAGATATACTTGGAAAAGGCCGGGAGATACGGGAAGATTTCAATTAGATTACATCATGGTCAGACAGAGATTCCGAAATCAGATTCTGGATTGTAAGGCGCACCCAGGAGCAGATATAGACTCAGATCACAATATAGTAGTGATGGAGAGTAGGCTGAAGTTCAAGACATTAGTCAGGAAGAATCAATACGCAAAGAAGTGAAATACGGAAGTACTCAGGAATGACGAGATACGTTTGAAGTTCTCTAACGCTATACATACAGCAATAAGGAATAGCGCAGTATGCAGTACAGTTGAAGAGGAATGGACATCTCTAAAAAGGGCCATCACAGAAGTTGGGAAGGAAAACATAGGTACAAAGAAGGTAGCTGCGAAGAAACCATGGGTAACAGAAGAAATACTTCAGTTGATTGATGAAAGGAGGAAGTACAAACATGTTCTGGGAAAATCAGGAATACAGAAATACAAGTCGCTGAGGAATGAAATAAATAGGAAGTGCAGGGAAGCTAAGACGAAATGGCTGCAGGAAAAATGTGAAGACATCGAAAAAGATATGATTGTCGGAAGGACAGACTCAGCATACAGGAAAGTCAAAACAACCTTTGGTGACATTAAAAGCAACGGTGGTAACATTAAGAGTGCAACGGGAATTCCACTGTTAAATGCAGAGGAGAGAGCAGATAGGTGGAAAGAATACATTGAAAGCCTCTATGAGGGTGAAGATTTGTCTGATGTGATAGAAGAAGAAACAGGAGTCGATTTAGAAGAGATAGGGGATCCAGTATTAGAATCGGAATTTAAAAGAGCTTTGGAGAACTTACGGTCAAATAAGGCAGAAGGGATAGAAAACATTCCATCAGAATTTCTAAAATCACTGGGGGAAGTGGCAACAAAACGATTATTCATGTTGGTGTGTAGAATATATGAGTCTGGCGACATACCATCTGACTTTCGGAAAAGCATCATCCACACAATTCCGAAGACGGCAAGAGCTGACAAGTGCGAGAATTATCTCACAATCAGCTTAACAGCTCATGCATCGAAGCTGCTTACAAGAATAATATACAGAAGAATGGAAAAGAAAATTGAGAATGCGCTAGGTGACGATCAGTTTGGCTTTAGGAAAAGTAAAGGGACGAGAGAGACAATTCTGACGTTACGGCTAATAATGGAAGCAAGGCTAAAGAAAAACCAAGACACTTTCATAGGATTTGTCGACCTGGAAAAAGCGTTCGACAATATAAAATGGTGCAAGCTGTTTGAGATTCTGAAAAAAGTAGGGGTAAGCTATAGGGAGAGACGGGTCATATACAATATGTACAACAACCAAGAGGGAATAATAAGAGTGGACGATCAAGAACGAAGTGCTCGTATTAAGAAGGGTGTGAGACAAGGCTGTAGCCTTTCGCCCCTACTCTTCAATCTGTACATCGAGGAAGCAATGATAGAAATAAAAGAAAGGTTCAGGAGTGGAATTAAAATACAAGGTGAAAGGATATCAATGATACGATTCGCTGATGACATTGCTATCCTGAGTGAAAGTGAAGAATTAAATGATCTGCTGAACGGAATGAACAGTCTAATGAGTACACAGTATGGTTTTAGAGTAAATAGGAGAAAAACGAAGGTAATGAGAAGTAGTAGAAATGAGAACAGCGAGAAACTTAACATCAGGATTGATGGTCACGAAGTCAATGAAGTTAAGGAATTCTGCGACCTAGGCAGTAAAATAACCAATGACGGACGGAGCAAGGAGGACATCAAAAGCAGACTCACTATGGCAAAAAAGGCATTTCTGGCCAAGAGAAGTCTACTAATATCAAATACTGGCCTTAATTTGAGGAAGAAATTTCTGAGGATGTACGTCTGGAGTGCAGCATTGTATGGTAGTGAAACATGGACTGTGGGAAAACTGGAACAGAAGAGAATCGAAGCATTTGAGATGTGGTGCTATAGACGAATGTTGAAAATTAGGTGGACTGATAAGGTAAGGAATGAGGAGGTTCTACGCAGAATCGGAGAGGAAAGGAATATGTGGAAAACACTGATAAGCAGAAGGAACAGGATGATAGGACATCTGCTAAGACATGAGGGAATGACTTCCATGGTACTAGAGGGAGCTGTAGAAGGCAAAATCTGTAGAGGAAGACAGAGATTGGAATACGTCAATCAAATAATTGAGGACGTAGGTTGCAAGTGCTACTCTGAGATGAAGAGGTTAGCACAGGAAAGGAATTTGTGGCGGGCCGCATCAAACCAGTCAGTAGACTGATGACAAAAAAAAAACCCTCACTTGAAAGAGTAAGCAAATCAAGTTACTAATGTGTAAGAACTAATGCCAAAGGTTCAGCTATTGGTTCCCACCTTGTAGCCTATGACTAGACCACCGTTGTTACATGCGCACAAAAGTTGCATGTATCAACAAGTAGCCTTAAACAGTAGCGTTTTCAGCGTGTATGACAGAACATCTGATGGAAGTTAAAAGGATTTTACTGAAAAAAAGTGGCATAGAACTAAACCTAGTTTCGATGGCATTCAGAAAAAAGCACTTTTTTTCATTGAGTAAGATTATATAAGCTTTTCCATTTGATTAGCCTATGAGTTTTTTTTGTTCCAAGCTTTGTGTCCACAATCATAATGATTAGTCAGGGAGAGGAAAAATGAAGTTAAGGGGAACCAAACAGTTTTAGCTTTTCGGTCAGTAAGATCAAATAAAATAAAGATATAAGAAATCCCTTGATGTCCTAACACCCATTACTTCATCCTGCTCCTTCTATGCTGCTAAAATTCAACTAAGGATGCAGAAATGGCATATTTAACAAAATTTGAAATTTTTGTTTGTTTGCATCAACTAATAGCTGAGGATTCTTGACTCTTGAGTAGAAAGCCATGCCATATTCTTCTGCATCCATTTTCAATAGGCTACCACAGGAACTAAAAAGTTTTAGCAATTATCCTTGCACATGAACCCCCCATGAACCATGGACCTTGCCGTTGGTGGGGAGGCTTGCGTGCCTCAGCGATACAGATAGCCGTACCATAGGTGCAACCACAACGGAGGGGTATCTGTTGAGAGGCCAGACAAACGTGTGGTTCCTGAAGAGGGGCAGCAGCCTTTTCAGTAGTTGCAAGGGCAACAGTCTGGATGATTGACTGATCTGGCCTTGTAACAATAACCAAAACGGCCTTGCTGTGCTGGTACTGCGAACGGCTGAAAGCAAGGGGAAACTACAGCCGTAATTTTTCCCGAGGGCATGCAGCTTTACTGTATGATTAAATGATGATGGCGTCCTCTGGGTTAAATTTCCGGAGGTAAAATAGTCCCCCATTCGGATCTCTGGGCGGGGACTACTCAAGAGGATGTCGTTATCAGGAGAAAGAAAACTGGCGTTCTACGGATTGGAGCGTGGAATGTCAGATCCCTTAATCGGGCAGGTAGGTTAGAAAATTTAAAAAGGGAAATGGATAGGTTAAAGTTAGATATAGTGGGAATTAGTGAAGTTCGGTGACAGGAGGAACAAGACTTCTGGTCAGGTGACTACAGGGTTATAAACACAAAATCAAATAGGGGTAATGCAGGAGTAGGTTTAATAATGAACAGGAAAATAGGAATGCGGGTAAGCTACTACAAACAGCATAGTGAACGCATTATTGTGGCCAAGATAGATACGAAGCCCACACCTACTACAGTAGTACAAGTTTATATGCCAACTAGCTCTGCAGATGACGAAGAAATTGAAGAAATGTATGATGAAATAAAAGAAATTATTCAGATAGTGAAGGGAGACAAAAATTTAATAGACATGGGTGACTGGAATTCGAGTGTAGGAAAAGGGAGAGAAGGAAACGTAGTAGGTGAATATGGATTGGGGCTAAGAAATGAAAGAGGAAGCTGCCTGGTAGAATTTTGCACAGAGCACAACATAATCAAAGCTAACACTTGGTTTAAGAACCATGAAAGAAGGTTGTATGCATGGAAGAACCCTGGAGATACTAAAAGGTATCAGATAGATTATATAATGGTAAGACAGAGATTAAGGAACCAGGTTTTAAATTGTAAGACATTTCCAGGGGCAGATGTGGACTCTGACCACAATCTATTGGTTATGACCTGTAGACTAAAACTGAAGAAACTGCAAAAAGGTGGGAATTTAAGGAGATGGGACCTGGATAAACTGAAAGAACCAGAGGTTGTACAGAGTTTCAGGGACAGCATAAGGGAACAATTGACAGGAATAGGGGAAAGTAATACAGTAGAAGAAGAATGGGTAGCTTTGAGGTATGAAGTAGTGAAGGCAGCAGAGGATCAAGTAGGTAAAAAGACGAGGACTAGTAGAAATCCTTGGGTAACAAAAGAAATATTGAATTTAATTGATGAAAGGAGAAAATATAAAAATGCAGTAAATGAAGCAGGCAAAAAGGAATACAAACGTCTCAAAAATGAGATCAACAGGAAGTGCAAAATGGCTAAGCAGGGATGGCTAGCGGACAAATGTAAGGATGTAGAGGCTTATCTCACTAGGGGTAAGATAGATACTGCCTACAGGAAAATTAAAGAGACCTTTGGAGAGAAGAGAACGACTTGTATGAATATCAAGAGCTCAGATGGAACCCAGTTCTAAGCAAAGAAGGGAAAGCAGAAAGGTGGAAGGAGTATATAGAGGGTCTATACAAGGGCGATGTACTTGAGGACAATATTATGGAAATGGAAGAGGATGTAGATGAAGATGAAATGGGAGATACGATACTGCGTGAAGAGTTTGACAGAGCTCTGAAAGACATGAGTCGAAACAAGGCCCCGGGAGTAGACAACATTCCACTGGAACTACTAATAGCCTTGGGAGAGCCAGTCCGGACAAAACTCTACCATCTGGTGAGCAAGATGTATGAAACAGACAAAATACCCTCAGACTTCAAGAAGAATATAATAATTCCAATCCCAAAGAAAGCAGGTGTTGACAGATGTGAAAATTACCGAACAATCAGTTTAATAAGCCACAGCTTCAAAATACTAACACGAATTCTTTACAGACGAATGGAAAAACTAGTAGAAGCCGACCTCGGGGAAGATCAGTTTGGATTCCGTAGAAACACTGGAACACGTGAGGCAATACTAACCTTACGACTTATCTTAGAAGAAAGAATAAGGAAAGGCAAACCTACGTTTCTAGCATTTGTAGACTTAGAGAAAGCTTTTGACAATGTTGACTGGAATACTCTCTTTCAAACTCTAAAGGTGGCAGGGGTAAAATACAGGGAGCGAAAGGCTATTTACAATTTGTACAGAAACCAGATGGCAGTTATAAGAGTTGAGGGACATGAAAGGGAAGCTGTTGTTGGGAAGGGAGTAAGACAGGGTTGTAGCCTCTCCCCGATGTTATTCAATCTGTATATTGAGCAAGCAGTAAAGGAAACAAAAGAAAAATTCGGAGTAGGTATTAAAATCCATGGAGAAGAAATAAAAACTTTGAGGTTTGCCGATGACATTGTAATTCTGTCAGAGACAGCAAAGGACTTGGAAGTGCAGTCGAACGGAATGGACAATGTCTTGAAAGGAGGGTATAAGATGAACATCAACAAAAGCAAAATGAGGATAATGGAATGTAGTCGAATTAAGTCGGGTGGTACTGAGGGAATTAGATTAGGAAATGAGGCACTTAAAGTAGTAAAGGAGTTTTGCTATTTGGGGAGCAAAATAACTGATGATGGTCGAAGTAGAGAGGATATAATATGTAGACTGGCAATGGCAAGGAAAGTGTTTCTGAAGAAGAGAAATTTGTTAACATCGAGTATAGATTTAAGTGTCAGGAAGTCATTTCTGAAAGTATTTGTATGGAGTGTAGCCATGTATGGAAGTGAAACATGGACGATAAATAGTTTGGACAAGAAGAGAATAGAAGCTTTCGAAATGTGGTGCTACAGAAGAATGCTGAAGATTAGATGGGTAGACCACATAACTAATGAGGAAGTATTGAATAGGATTGGGGAGAAGAGAAGTTTGTGGCACAACTTGACCAGAAGAAGGGATCGGTTGGTAGGACATGTTCTGAGGCATCAAGGGATCACCAATTTAGTATTGGAAGGCAGCGTGGAGGGTAAAAATCGTAGAGGGAGACCAAGAGATGAATACACTAAGCAGATTCAGAAGGATGTAGGTTGCAGTAGGTACTGGGAGATGAAGAGGCTTGCACAGGATAGATTAGCATGGAGAGCTGCATCAAACCAGTCTCAGGACTGAAGACCAAAACAACAACCTTGCACATTCAACTCTTAACTGAACAATTTCACTCCTTCACTTCTGTTAAGCCAAATCCTGTCTTATATTGTTGATAACAGTTCTCACAGCTTGTCACATACATAGGATTCATCAACATTACATTTTATTTTATTTATGTTAATTTCATGTGGTGATCATGGAGATTTGCTTCTCAGTTTGGTCCAATAGAACTAGACATGTAAAATAAAAAAAAAATTATGAATAAATATAATTAAAAGTGCAATGTGCTGAAAGGTAACACACAAACCCACCAGAACATGATTTCGCTGGCTGTTGATTATCGTGAGAGATGCAGAATGGACATACATAATCATGATTTTTCCACTGTTCCTATTGTATGTTTACCATGACGGAATTGCCATAGAATTCCTGTTGAAGTTTGGAGCTTATTGTTGGTCTACATTCAATAAAATGACAATGAGGAAGATGTGCAGCATCTAATATTCATTCAGAACAATCATTCTCTTATTTCAATGTGCAATTTTGTGTGAAACAGGTTAGTTTGAGAGTTTTCGGATGCTACAATGTACACTAAATAGCTTATGCTATAGTTTTCAATATATTATCATCATTATTAAGGATACTATATTTTCGTCAGTCACCAGTACAAGTTTTTTGAAGGAAGCTACCACTGTCTTTTGCATAATCTATGAGCAATTTGTAGCAAATCAGCATTTGTGATTTAGTTACTATAGCAGATTTTCTAACATATTGTGTTAAATCTAATTTTCCCTTAAGGAAGAGTAGCCTTATTTATTATTTGTCTTTATCTTAAATTAACTCTGTTTTTGTGTTGGCTAATATCCATAATTAACATCAAAACAGTTTAGGAAACTAGTAATTTTTACTACAGGTTTTCATGTTACCTTAATAGAAATCTTGTTTTGTGTATCTGCTTCGGTTCTCATAGGGAATTAGCAACTTTTTAGCCCAACAGATTAAAAGATAATCAGCAGGCTTAATTTAAAGTTAACTGTTCACTGTCTTGTAATATTTTATTTTATTTTATTTTATTTACATGTCTAGTTCCATAGGACCAAATTGAGGAGCAAATCTCCAAGGCCATGGAATGTGTCAGTACATGAGATTACAACATAAAAGTAATAATAGATAAAATAAAATGTTTATGAACCTAAGAAAAGTCAAGCCATAAGTTTAAGTAAATGCAATCAACAATTTAACATAGGAATCAGCTTAACTTATCAAGGAACTCATCGACAGAATAGGAGTGACCCATGAGGAAACGCTTCAGTTTCAATTTGAAAGTGCTAAGATTTTTTAATTCTTGTGATGGCTTATTGATAAAGGATGCAGCAGTATACTGCACACCTTTCTGCACAAGAGTTAAGGAAGTGCGATCCAAATGCAGATTGGATTTCTGCTAGTATTAACTGGGTGAAAGCTGCTAATTCTTGGGAATAAGCTGATATTGTTAACAAGAAAAGACAGTAAAGAATATATATATATATTGAAAGGCTAATGTCAGAATACCCAGACTAATGAACAGGGGTCGACAAGAGGTTTGTGAACTGACACCACTAATTGCCCATTTCTGAGCCAAAAATGTCCTTTGAGAATGGAAGAGTTACCCCAAAATATAATACTATATGATGTAAGCAAATGAAAATAAACAAATTATACTAATTTTTGTGTCTAATGATCACTTCAGATACCTTTCGAATTGTAATGTCTTTGAACAAGATCCTGAAAATGGGCTTTCCACAGCAAGTTTACTATTTACCTGAACACATAGAAATTTGATCTGTTCAGTTTCACTTATGGTATGCCCATTGTGTGAAATTAAAATGTAGGGTTTTGTTGAACTGTGTGTTAGAAACTGTAAAAACTGAGTCCTACTGTGATGTAGCATTTGTTTATTTTCTACAAGCCATGAAATGATGTCATGAACTGCACTGTTTGAAACAGAGCCAGTGGTGCACACAACATTCTTTACTACCAAGCTAGTGTCTTCAGCAAACAGAAATATTTTGGAATTACCTGTAATATTAGAGGGCATATCATTTATATAAATAAGGAGTAGGAGAGATATAAAATGATCAATTATCCTTACATACCCAGCCTTTTCAATAACTTTAGCAAACACTGATAGCATAGAAATAGGTCTAAAATTGTTTATGTTATCCCGTTCTCCCATTTTATAAAGTGGCTTTACTACTGAGTACTTTAATCATACAGGAAACTGACCATTCTTAAAGGAAAAATTACAAGTATGGCTAAATACAAGGCTAACACATGCAGCACGGTACTTTAATATTCTGCTAGGCACTCCATCATATCCATGAGAGTACTTTGTCTTCAATGATTTAATTATCACAGAAGAGCATTTCAAACATCAATCTTGGAAAGGCATTTTCCAGGAGAGTTATATGTCTCTGTAGAAACGAAGTTTCTGTTTAATTCACCAGCAATGCTCAGAAAATGATTGTTAAATACTGTACTGTGTTACTTATCAATAACAGAAATATTTTTTTACAAAGAACTGACTTTACATCGTCAATCTTGTGCTGCTGACTGCACTCTTCCTTCAGAACTGACCATATGGTTGTAATTTTATCCTGTGAATTAGCTGTTCTATTTGCGTACCACATACTCTTTGCCTTCCTAAAAACCTTTTGAAGCACCTTATGATACTGTTTGTAATGGGCTACTGTAACTTGATTGTGATTACTTCTAACATTTTGATATAATTCCCGCTTTGTTCTACATTATATCCTTATCCCACTAGACATCCATTCAGGCTGCCTCTTACTGCTAGTATCCTGTTTAGAACATTTTAATGGAAAGCAACTCTCAAAGAGCCTGATAAATGTGGTAAGGGAAGTATTATATTTGTCATTTATGTTATCGGCACTATAAACATCCTGCCAATCTTGTTCCTTAACGAGGTTTAAAAATATCTCTGTTGCCATTGGATTAGCTTTCCTGCATAGTTTGAAATTATATGTAACATTTGTTTGAATACAAAAGCCTTTAAGTGTCAAAATGTATGCCATTCATCCTTTTACTAACAGAATGCCCATCTAGTAATGAAGAATGAATAAAAATATTGTCTATGGCTGTGCTGCTGTTCCCCCTGCACCATGATTGGAAAAAACACAGTCTGCATCAGATCTTCCAGTACCGAATCAGCGAACAACCTTGGAGAGAAGCATATGATACCTTTATTACCAATGAAAAGATGGAAAATTTTTGAACATTTTCAAGCACAACTTTGACATAGTTTTTCCACAAAGGAAAGTGATTTCCAGAAGCACAGACAGATTCAATAACTGGATTACACCAGGCATTGGAGTATCTTGTAAAAGGGAGCAGGAACTTTTACTGCACTCGGAAACTGACAGGAGTCCAGAATTTCTTAGCTATTTCAAAAAATATGTGTTAGTTTTGAAACGTGTCATAAAAGAGCCAAAACTTATGGAAAATGACAAATTTATTATGAAGTCATACAATAAAACTAAGTCCATGTGGAAAGCTATTCAGGATCTTATGGGGAAGAAGACAACTGACAAAAATATTGTGATTTCACACAATGTCACTGACCCTAGGGCAGTTGCAAACAGCTTCAGTTCTTATGTTGGAAAATTAGTGAAGGAAAAATCTGGTAATCCACTTAATACAACACTGAATGTACTTTCATCTATTGAAATAAATAGTATATCAATGTTTCTCAGTCCAATAGGCCCAACAGAACTCCTAAATACCATTAATTCACTGAAGAGTAATTATTCAACTGGTATTGATGATATTGCAGATTATATTATAAAAATGACAGCAAGACACATACTCTCTCCTTTATGGGACGTATGGAATTCATTTTTATCATGTGGTGTCTTCTCACAGCAACTGAAAATGGCAAAAATAATACCCCTATATAAAAAAGGTGATCAGCAATGTATAGGTCACCTTAGACTTGTGTCACTACTGTCAGGGGTTTTGAAAATTATTGAAAAAGTGTTCCTTTCACAACTAACTACATTCTTTGACAAGAATAATACTATTTCTGGATTTCAACATGATTTCAGACCACAGCCATCAAGTGAAACAGCCACTTTCAACCTGAAAAATCATGTCTTAAATGCAGTGGACAACCACAGAAAAATCTCAGGTATGTTCTTGGACCTAACAAAGCTTTTGATGTGATTGATCATTCTGTGCTTTGCCAGCCTCCCCTTCCCATATCTATTGAGGTGCAGCCCATGTCTAGTGAAACCAAACAGTCTGCAACAGCTAAAATGCAGCCCCACTGTTCTCAAACATGGGATGAGTTGATTGACATTTGTAAGCAACTGGAAATCACTTTTGATTACTGTTAAATGATAGGCATTTGCTGTGAATCAGTGTATTGGAAGAGCTCCTGAGAGTTGTGTAAACCTGTGATACCTAGACCACAGATATTTCAAATATTATCCTCTCCTGTGGATCCTGTTTCGTCTGCAGAAAGTACAAGATCTGCCGTTACCTGTCCATTGGACTGCAGGTGACATGTCAATGGTAGATCTAGGTATCCTGCACAGGGTGGATGGGGACCAGAATGGATTCAGGGTGTTGTACCGATCCCCCTAACCAACAAGTTTGAAGTGCTGTCTTTGAAACTGTGCCAGTGGGATTCACTTCACCTGTTTTGGGGAAACCTGTTTTGCCCGATATCACAAAGAAGCAAACGCGGAAGGGTAGGAGTCTATTAATCGTCGGCAAATGATGGTACCACTAAGGGAAATGGCAGCAAAGGACAGGAAAGGACACCAGGTGCACACAGTATGTATGCCTAGGGGCCTCATTCAGCATGTTGAAGAAGCCGTTCTGGCGGCCATTGATGGAACAGGGTACAACCAACTACAGATTGTGGCACATGTTGGAACAAATGATGCCTGTCGTCTGGGCTCTGAGATCATTCTTGGGTCATTCCAGTGACTGACTGTGAAGCTTGAGAAGACCAGCCTTGCATTTGGAGTTTCAACGAAGCTCACAACTTGCAGCACTGTCCCCTGAATTGATCGTGGCACTTTGGTTCTGAGCCAAGTGGAAGGACTGAACCAGAGACAATGAAGGTTCTGTGACAAGCTAGGCTGCAGCTTCTTGGGCTTGTGTCATAGAGTTGAGAACTGTAGGGTTCCCCTAAATAGGTCAGGTGAGTGCTACACATCAGAGGCTACTATTCAGGTAGCTAATTGTGTGTGGTACTCACACAAGGTTTTTTTTTTATTATGCGACTCTCAATCCAATCCAGATAACAATAGCTGTAGGGAACCCAGAAGTGTCAGTGTAAGATTGAAAGAAATGCCTCCCACAAGGGAGAATATTAAAATCCTATTGGTAAACTGCTGAAGCATTTGCAACAAAGTGCCAGAGTTTGAAGCATTCATGAAAAGCAGTGAAGCTCACAAAATACTAGGCACAGAAAGCGGTTTGAATCCTTAAATTGATAGCAGTGAGATTTTGGGGGGAAATTTAAGCGTATATCGAAAGGATAGGCAAATGAGAAATGGAGGTGGTGTATTTGTTGCAATAGATAAGAAACTCAAATCCAACAAAGTAGAAATTGAAGCTGCATGATTATTGGATCCTTCTATCACCCACCAGACTCATCTCCTGATGTGCCCGAAAACTTTGGAGGAAACCTCACTTCAGTTGTATGTAAGTTCCCCAATCACACTGTGATCATTGAAGGAGACCTTAATCATCCAACAAAAAATTGAGAAAATTACAGTTTTGTTAGTGGTGGGTATGATAAGACATCCTGTGTCACTTTACTAAATACCTTCTCTGAAAACTACCTAGAACAGATAGTTAGGAACCCCACTCATGATGTCAGTGTGTAGTTCGTAGTGAATGAGACAGGAACTGAAATTGAGGGTAGCAAAGAAAAAATTGAAATGCTTAACTCTGTTTTCAAATGTTCCTTTACAAAGGAAAACCCAGGAGAAGTGCCCCAATTTAAGGGGAGTTGGAATGCCCTATCTCGCCAATGTTAAATTTGCTAACTTTGTGTACCTTTTTCTTTGGAACTATTATCTTCAGAACTTTGAAATTCTGGCAGAGGTTTTCAGCATATATTGTGAGCCCACTGAACTAGAACCAATGTTTTCTTTTTGTTGGTATAGTATTTATGAATTTTTTACCATTAAGCCATTTTTTATTGGAAAAAGTATAACATAAACTTCCCTAGTTCAGAGAATAAGCCAGTTCTTGTCATGATTCTAGTTCAGTGGCCTCTTTGAACTGTTTTGCAGCATTTCTGAAAATTTGAATGTTGTTGGTTGAGTGGTTTATGAGATAAAGGTACATGTAACACTAAAAATGTCAAATGCCAGAAAATGCGATTAAAGTAATTTATTATGAAAATTCACAAATACCTTTTATTCTATTATCAAAAGTGTCCAGCAGAGTAATCAGGGTCATCTTCTAGTTCTTCTTCTTCACCTAGAAGCTTTCTTCTCCTTGCTGCCCTTGCTTTTTTTGTATTAAATTCAGCTGCATACTGAGCCTTCCTTACTCGCACGCTGTCCAGAAGCTGAAGACCTCTGATGGTGTTGATACCAGGAGCAATGCCGAGCCTTGCCATGACCTTTAGCCTACCCATATGACCATCATTGAATGAAATAACAGCATCACTGACTCCCCATTTCAATGTTTTTATCCCAACAAATACATTCTTAGGTACACGAGTCCAAATGAGGTTGTTGAACGACTCGTTTTGATTCTGGGTACAACCATGAAGACATTTTCGCAGAAGATCAGGATGCCCCAAGTCTCTATATATTGGTTTAATTACTTCCATAACAGCCAATGGAATATAATTTTTATGGTGATAAGGATCCCCAGTAGCTTGAGATTTTCTATAATTGCACCATGACTGAGGACCATCTGGACAAGCAAAATGTTGAGGATTATCATCAGTTGATGATCGATGTAAATATGTGGCCCATACAGCTTGTCTCATTTCCTGCAAATTATTTGCATTATTTCTTATTGCCATACCATAGTATTGTTGTAATTCATTTATAATTTTATCTGACAGGCGACCTCTAATGGTTTTACCATCTGACAAAATTTTGTCCTTCAGATTCTGTTTCAGTTTCCTTAGACGAGTGCCCATTCGTTTCTGAACATGACCGACACATTCTAGTTTAGTTATTGTCTTATTGACATATGGCATGGATTCTGTAACACTTTTGTATGCCTTGGAGTCCCCATCTCCAAGGAATTTTGTGTAAAATACTCCCCGTTCTTTTTCTGATCTGCTAAACATTTTCACAGCAGCGGCAGCCTCCATGCCTCCACTCGTACCTTCATAATTCTTGCTACATATGTGAGCTGCTTCTATCTTACCAGATGCACAATGGTAACAATGTTTAGTGAGCACTTCATAGTCCAAAACTTTACCGCTGTCCACACTAGTAACAGTAGCAACAGCATTTTTGGATGTGTGACCCCTTTTCTGCCAGGTTCCATCAAAAGCAACAGGGATATCTGGGTTTCCTTCATTTATATATTTTGCTTCACTGGCAGCAGCTTTCATTGATAAATCTGCTACAGACTGAACAGCATCTCCTATCACTTCAGTGTAATTGTCAATTTTAGCAGGTGGAGGTGGAAGATTCATTATGGCACAAAATGTTTGAGCAGCAGTATGTCCTTTACCAATTGCTCTCATTGCATACATTAGCCTGATATTACTCTCAAACAAATTGCTACTGCATGTTTTAGAGCTCCAAAAACAGGTCTCATTTTCACAACTGGCACAAACTATAGCAATTTTGCAGGAAAGTCCTATAGATTTTGTTATGTTCATATCAAAAGAACCTCCACAAAGATTACAACACAAACATTTCTTCATAAACTCAGTAAAAACAGGAAAGTCGACTAAAACATATTGTTCATTAGAAGCTTCATCTGTAATTTCACTTGCACAGTTTGATAACTTCTTTTTTGATGCACTGGTGGGCGTGTCTCCTTCACACATCTCAGCTGTACAAACGTCAGAACTTTCACCAGCATCAACAGGTGCTGAAGCAGAATCACTTGAACAAACGTTATTTGTAAATCTATTACCGCGAAACTTTCGCTTTTTAAATAATGATGCACTCCTAGGCATCGTAGAAACTACGCACTCACCACTGAAAGTCAAAACAAGACAGATAACAAACTCCAAATGAGCGACAAACTAAACTCGAGGCTCAAAACAAACACTCACAGATCAAAAACTGAACAATAAACACAGCTAGTCGTAAAAACAATGGTACCTATGGAAGGATCAAAGATTCTACAACTGAAGAGTGAAATCCACAGCCTTCTATATGTAATGTTTTCGGAAATGCGAAGATTTAAATGTGTACAAATCACAAGATGGGTAACTTTGCTGGGCGCACATGTAATTTTGAAAAATTAAATAAAAATACTTCCAATTGGAATTTCTTAACAAATTTTGCACCATTTTAAGCAGAAAATTTCAAATTAAGTTATAAGGTTAAAAACTGAAAATGTGAATTTTTTCCATTTTCCGGCATTCCAACTCCCCTTAATCCTCATATCACTGAAAAGATGAATGAAATAAGTATTAGTGTTAGTGGTGTTGAGAAACAGCTGAAATCATTAAAATTGAACAAAGCTCCAGGCCCGATGCAAACCCTGTCAGATTCTATACTGAACGTGTGGCTGAGTTAGCCCCTCTTCTAACTATAGTCTATCGTAGATTCCTCAAATAAAAAACCATGCCCAGTTCTTGGAAAAGGGCACAGGTCACATCTGTGTACAAGAAGGGTAGTAGAAGTGATCCACAAAACTACCATCCAGTATCCTTGACATCAATTTGTTATAGAGTCTTAGAACATATTCTGAGCTGAAACATAATCAGGTATCTTGAACAGAATGACCTTCTCAGTGCATGGATTTCAAAAACATTGTTTATGTGAAACCTAGCTCACACTTTTCTCACTTGACATACTGAAAGCTTTGGATCGAGGCAAACAGGTTGATGCAGTATTTCTTGATTTCCAAAAAGCATTATACTCAGTGTAATGGTACTTTGACTACCGCACCTCCGCCAATACAAAGATATAATTTATGATCGCGCACGCAGAAGAGCGCTCCGCCAGCGACCGATTTTTATAAATAATTTTGTTCGTCTTTTTACTTTTTGCGTAGTTTTTTGTTTTTAACAACTAATTGATTACACTCTCTCTCTTGTCTTCATACGAAAGACGTGTATTTTTCGGCGATGTGTTGAATGTGCTTTTTGAGTGGAAATTAAAATTACATTACAAAGCGAGGTTGTTTCAATAGTGATTCGAGGTTGTTATCGCCAAATTTGTAAATTGATCATGACAGTGATAACTTGAAGAAGTTTTCAACAGACGGAGAAAAGTGAAAGACGGGTCGTCCTAACAAGAGAAATTAGGAGGACAGCCATGAAGACTATATTGTAATTAATACTGTGTATCTAACAAGATTATAAGGTAAATTTCAATTAGTTTCTGATGCTATTTCCGTACAGTCGCTTTTTGTAGTGTTGCCGACCCGGTCTGTCATGCACAGTCAAATTACAGCACGATCTCAATCAATAATACGAAGTCCGCCTTATCTGTAACTGAAACCACCAAAATTCAAGATATCAATCAGAGTTTCTATTTTTATATTTTTCACGGCAGAGCCATGAGGGTAAGGAAACACTACATCAGTACCACACCTATGCTTAATGTCAAAAGTCGTATAGGGTATCAAATGAAATTTTTGACTGGGCTGCAGACTTTTTCACAGGGAGGACGCAGATGTTTCTTGGATGGAGAGTCATCGTCAGATGAAGTAACTTTGGATGTGCCCCAGGGAAGTGTGTTGGGACCCTTACTGTTCACATTGTCTGTTAATGACTTTGCAGACAATATGAATAGTAAAATCAGGCTTTTTGCAGATGACGCAGTTATCTCTAATGAAGTACTATCTGACAGAAGCTCCATAAATATTCAGTCATATCTTAATCAGATTTCAATGTGGTGCAGAGATTAGCAACTTTCTCTAAACATTAAGAAATGTAAAATTTTGCACTTCACACAACTACCAATCATAGTATCCTCATAGACTTTGGTTTATTGGTGGAATACTGGGGAAGTGCAATTGGGCATGAAAAGAGATTGCCTACAAATCATTTGTGAGACTGGTTCTAGCGTACTGCTCAAGTGTGTGGGACCCGTACTAGATAGGACTAACAGAGGATATTGAACGTATAAAGAGAAGGCCAGCATCAATGGTCACAGGTTTGTTTAATCCATGGGAGAGTGTCACAGAGATACGGAAGGAACTGTACTGGAAGACTCTTGAAGATAGACATAAATTATCCCAAGAAAGTCTGTTAACAAAGTTTCAAGAACCAGCCTTAAACGATTACTCTAGGAATATACTACAACCCCATATGTATCGCTCACATAGCGATTGTGAGGATAAGATTGGAATAATTACTGCACGCACAGTCCTCCTTCCCGTGCTCCATACATGAATGGGACACAGGAACCCTAATAACTGGTACAATGGGACGCTCCCTCTGCCATGCACCTCATGGTGGTTTGCAGAGAGTAGATGTAGATGTTTCTCCATCATAGTGGTGAATTAAGATATGATATACAAGCTTTTAAGAAATGAGGAACTTTAAATAGGTGTGTCTATCAGATGAGACAGCAGGACGAGGTATTCCTGGGGAAAATAAAATTACTTCTCAATTGTCCAAGTTGCAGCATATTTAATATAAATTCGGTGCGAATGGGAAGATTATTGCTTTTGAATATATTGATGGACTAGCTAAGCACACATTTTCTCTTAAATGCTACAATATCCATCTGAGTCTACGTCATGAGAAAGCATATATTGTTGGTACTGTTCCAGTAATGATAAGAAAAATGAAGGATCTGCGAAAACTTGCACGAGAAGAAAAACTGCCTGTAATTACTCTATTCATATGCTTTTCTGAAGAGTCTAGTTTTACTTGCTGCCTAGTTCTGTCATGTGAAGCAATATTAAGAAAGCTTCTTCTGACAGTTTATTGTTTATTTCCTGATGATTTTTAAAATTCCCATTATTGTAAAAGTCATATTTTGTAAAAAAAATTTATACACAATATACAGGGTGTACATAATGTCTGGAAACGTGCACAAGAACCAAACATTGTACAGATATCATACATACGTCATTTTGAAGAGAAACCCTGAAAGTTTTTTTTTTTTTTTATGTATACTGCCACAGCATAGTTCAGTAATTTGCTGATAGTCAGCGTTAGTCACAAACATGGCGAGTTGAGGTGCGGAGAGAGCTGTTTCATGAAATGTCCCCAATCACCAGATCTCACTCCGTGTGACTTTTTTCACGGGGACACATTAAAGATCCAGTGTATGTACTGCCTCTACCACGTGATGTAGCACAGCTCCGGGAGAGAATACGGGAAGTGACTGCCACAGTTGATGATGTCATGCTGGGATGAGTATGACAAGAATTTGATTACTGTATTGACGACTGCCGGGTCACTCATGGTTTGCATATTGAATGTTTGTAAAAAAAAAAACTTTAAGAGTTTCTCTTCAAAATGCATTACGTGTGACATTTGTACAATGTTTAGTTCTTGTGCAATAAATAATTGGATGTGTTCCTGTGGACTATATGCGCACCCTGTATATAATGCACAATAACCGCCTGATATGTTACATTTGAAGTAGTTTTCCTTTCAGTATTGTGACAAAACATCATTGCAGAAAAGTTCAATGTGGAAACTTTTGTTTCAAACTATCTATGAAGTTTCTTGCCTCTACTGAAATTTTCACTTTTGTTAGATATGTCCTTTCAGCATCTTGTAGTTCAATTGTAGAATCATGAAGATAGTGTTCAACAATCATCAAATTGACAAAGTGTACTATATGTTCAAAGTGGAATTTTGCCCTTTATCGCGAAAAAGACTTAGTGCATAAGCACCCAGATCATGATGTAACCCATTCAGACACTTGGCTACAATTGTGTTCATTAATTTTTACTGTATCTTAACTGCAACGGTAGTATTTTTTCCTGATGGAAGCCTGGGATACACAATTTTGAGTTTTCAACCTTTGCATCATGTGCAAGTGCTGCCAAACATTGGGCATCACTATGAAAATATCTGGCAAATCAATGTAGCAGTGCGCAGCGGCTCCTGACCATCAGAATACACAGATGTGGATAGTTCACTATATTCCACTCTATAATTGAATATTGTTATTGTTACTTTGCATGGTAATTATTAAATAATCATTTTATTATTTATTACAATAGAGAAATTTCATAATTAGTTATTTCAAGCCATAAAATAATGCCAAGTACAAAGTATGTTTTGAAAATGGGTACATATTTTTGTATAAATATTGCATCGAAAATAAAAAAAGAATCACCCATGAGCATTACCACATACAGAAAAATTTTCTGTCCACCAGAAAAAATTCAGGTCTGAAAGGATTAAAATGGACTTTTTTTTCTAGGGAAAGCACTCTATGGGTCTTTAAGCTAAATGACATACAGGTGCCTAAATGGCATTAGTTGGTGGATAAAACTATAAAGAATAATGACAGTAAACCTGGAATGCTCATTAAAAACCAACAAACAAAGTTGAAATGTAAAATCAAATTGCAATGACCCCCATATTTTAAGAGGGAGTTTGGCAAGAGTGTCTTGGACACAGTCAAAAACTAAATATCCTCTGCAGCAAAGTGGTGTGGAGTTGCTACTTAACTGATGAGGAGTGCTGAAAAAAGAGTCCTCAATATGTTGTGCAGTTAAAAATTATCTCCCTGCAGCTATAGGAAGTCCAAGGAGGTGAGAGGGGTTTAATCTCCCTAAGCTTGTTCCCACAGAGAGATAACGATTGCTTGTGCCAGAGTAATAGAATGATCTTTTGTACAGCAATGCCAAAACTGTCCAGATATTATAACAAGCATTTCAGTACAACCACACAAAGCAGACAGGAGTAATGCCATCTACATTCTTTGTATATGAAAAGGAACATTTGAATGATGGTTGTTTATGAGAAGACCATATTATGCCTCATGTCAGAATTCAACGATAGTGTTCAATGCTATGCAAGATCTTGGCTTCACACAATTATCGCTTCAAAGGACAGATACATCGCTTGCTTGGCCATGTAGGATTGTAGAGGCACATCAAGTACCTTGTGGCAGGAAGAAATGTTGTTTGCAGCAAGATAAGTATCTACACAAACAAGATCACATCTAGAACACTACACACTGTCAGCACATTGATCACTGCTGCAGTTTCCCTTAACATGGGAGCATAGAGGTGCATGTAACAACACTGAACACACGAGTAGCAGCATTTCCCCTTTTCAGATGAGTCTCAGTTCTGTGTACAGTGCACCGAGCAGGGTGGCGCAGTGGTTAGCACACTGGACTCGCATTCAGGAGGCTGTTGGTTCAAACCCATGTCCAGCCATCCTGATTTATATTTTCTATGATTTCCCTAAATCACTTCAGGCAAATGCCGCGATAGTTCCTTTAAAAGGACACGCCAATTTCCTTCCCCATCCTTCTATAATACGACGGGACTGATGACCTCGCTGTCTGGTCCCCTCCCCCAAATCAACCAACCAGTCTATGTACATTGCTATGCTGGATGTATCCATGTGCACAGACTGAAAGGAGAATGAATCACTCAAGCTCAGATTATACGGGACGCCTTTGGATTCCCAAAACAGTCACTTATAGTTCACACAGCTAGAATCTGAACACAAACTGTCACATTTCTGAGCTGTTAAGGGTGGTTGCCATGCACTGTCTTGAAAGTGTCTGTAACATTATGAGATGAGACTGCAGGTTGCCTTAAGAGTGAGGGTTTCAGATGTTACCTTGGCCAGCACATTCTTTAAATCTCTCAGCCAATGAAAACAACTGGACATGAGTTGCTGGGTGACTGACGTATTACCACTTACTAGCCACTATGACTAACGAAGTTGTCACAGAGTCAAAGCAACATGGAGTGACTTACCTTCACCTGTCATCCAAGCACAGTTGTTTTGATTCCCAATCAGATTTGGGCTGTTATTGCTGCCAGGGAGGTGGCTTTATGTACTAAGTTTCACATCCCGTACACCCCCAAGTAATCTACAAATACTCCCAAGTTACCTACAAATTTAATGATGTATTCTTCCTGCTGAGCTGTGCATGCACAATAACTAAATTTTCATTATTATCTATCCTTCCTGGTGTTACAATTTTAGTGGGCAACACTGCATATAAAAGGTATTATTTGGTAAGCCGACTTCCTTTTTGGTTTTCAACTTAATACTGGCACATTCAGAGCTGCAGCTACACTTCTAATATAATTCCAACCAATAAGAACAGAGGAGACTCAGTGCTTGTTTCACAGTGCATGAAAAGTTGGGCTGGAATTGGAAACAGCACTTCATTAAAGGAATAATGGGACACACAGCTTTACTGAAGGCAAACATGCATGAGTGAGAAAAGCTAGATCTGGATTAGAAACAGTGATGCATGAAGTACTCTCCACCACATATTGTATGATGGATTGCAAAGCAGACGGAAAACAATGTTTTGTAAAAGAATTGTATTTCTTCTACATTCATATTCTGCAGCAAAAAGCATATAATGGACTTGAGAACATTTCATAGATATCACAAAAAGGTATAATGCTGTATTTGTTTCTGATATATTATTTTTGAAAGCCAAAACACTATGGGCATGACTCGACATTTGAAGCAGCTTGAAACATTTGAAGTCAGTCACTGCATCAACTAGTAGCTCTTATTGGTTAATAGGCAGATGTGTGTAATAATGTATGTGACTCACGTTCTGGATATGAAAGTTTTTATATATGTATGTTATAAAAAGTTTTGATTGTATCCCTGCAACTATAGTTTCCTTTGTAGAAGCCTTATGTAATTACTTTCTTTTTACGTACATCTGCTCTAACTTCATGTACACTAGGCGTACGAAAATGCATTTTGACACTTTAGATATTTCAGCTATGTTTGAACTTGTTATAAACTAATGCTAACAAGACTGAGTGCGACAGATTATAGATGCTGTATTATTTGTTCTAGATTTGAAATATAAAATAAAACTGTCTCTCTTTTTTTTTTTTTCTTTAATAGTTCCTGTGGTCAGACCCCGTGCTATCGTCAACTGAACGTGCCTTGAAACTTTAAAAGTGTTGAGGCTTGAAGGCAAATTGGTGTTGAGAGTTGGGGGGGGGGGGGGGGGGGAGGAGGCCTCAATCGCTGTGATGGCATACACATACAAGACTTAGTTGGAGGGAGGGGGGGGGAATGCATACATACAGCTAATATTTTGCCAGAAGCTCTCAGAAATGGCTCCATCATTTTACTCTTATTTACTGTATTATTGCTTTCAGTGACAGACTCTAAGATGTTCCACAAATTTTTAACAAATGTAAATTTGTGGACTGAAATGTCTTCAGCTGTTTTGAAGCGTTGCACAGGAACCACATTATAGCATTTGTGTAAGTTTGGCCATCAGGAAGGCAATGTGTGATGTCACTGTACTACCGTAGCAGAATCTTATTGGAAGACCTCTCACAAACACTGAAGAAATTCTGGTCATGTGGGAAAGCAGGCCTTCTCAGGAAATCTCAGGGATGAAATCTTCTCTGGTCATCATCTGAACCAATAAGACAATGCTATGACTCCACTGATAACCTGAGAAAATTTTGTCAATTCTGGTCATGTCAAAAGATTATCAGTGGTGCTAAAGTTAACTATTCACTCATGGCTGACATACAAACTCCAACTGACAGTAGCAAAACACACACAAACTCAAACAGATGATAGCAAAACAAATGGAGTGTGTAACTGTTTCCAAATTTTCCTTTACAAAGGAAGATAGAGGAGATTTAATTGTTGTGCCACTCAAAGATGAGCAACATTCCACGTGGGAAAAATATATGTAAAAACAAAGATGATGTGACTTACCGAACGAAAGCGCTGGCAGGTCGATAGACACACAAACAAACACACACACAAAATTCAAGCTTTCGCAACAAACTGTTGCCTCATCAGGAAAGAGGGGAAGGAGAGGGAAAGACGAAAGGATGTGGGTTTTAGGGAGAGGGTAAGGAGTCATTCCAATCCCGGGAGCGGAAAGACTTACCTTTGGGGGAAAAAAGGACAGGTATACACTCGCACATATCCATCCACACATATACAGACACAAGCAGACATCAACCCACATCCTTTCGTCTTTCCCTCTCCTTCCCCTCTTTCCTGATGAGGCAACAGTTTGTTGCGAAAGCTTGAATTTTGTGTGTGTGTTTGTGTTTGTTTGTGTGTCCATCAACCTGCCAGCGCTTTCGTTCGGTAAGTCACATCATCTTTGTTTTTAGCAGGGTTCACAAGCAGCAGAAATCACCAAAACTGAACAAAGTTCCTGAGTCTGATAGAATCTCTAGCAGTTTATACACAAAATATGCGACAAAGTTACTCGAGTGGTGGGGACTTGTCTGTCAACTCAAGAGAAATTGCCATAGTCTTGAGAATCATCTCCAGAAATGTTGAGCTTGACTGCTTTCTCTTGAGTGAGTACACAGCTCGATATACTGTTGTGTAAGAACTATTCCTGGAGGCGGGTCAGCTATAAGGTTTAGCCTATAGCTTTGTGTATACAGAGATTTTGTTACGCTGCATACTGACTAGTAGTGGCTGTTGTTGCCTCAACATATTTGTTTTGCATGCAAAATTGAGATTTACTGGTATCAACACAATTCATTACACG
This sequence comes from Schistocerca nitens, assembly GCF_023898315.1. Classification (NCBI taxonomy): domain Eukaryota; kingdom Metazoa; phylum Arthropoda; class Insecta; order Orthoptera; family Acrididae; genus Schistocerca; species Schistocerca nitens. The sequence goes on along the minus strand of NC_064619.1, from coordinate 405,247,900 downwards.
ACCACAGTTTTGATTGATTTGCCAGGTGAGTTGTCTGAAGTACCTTATTTACAAGAAGAAATTACTTACATCTAAAAACCCAGTTACAGTTGTATTTAACAAAAGTACATTTTATTGTCTTCCACTGAATAAAGTTGTTTAGCTCTTTCACTAAATTCATGTATCATTTGTTAGGCTACTGTTATAATCTTTGTATTCAAAATCATAATTTAAAAAAAGAACGTTACAATTTTTGTTATTTGGTTGGTAAAACATTTTATAAAAACGTAGTTTATTCAGCGCTTAATGAGAGCAATATAATTTTTCCTACATCGAAGATGTTATTTAGTTCATTGTTTCCCTTACATTTTTATCTTCACAAATAGCACATCCAGAAAGGCAGGCAAAACTAATACAGTAATTCCAACCATAAAATACAGTGGTGAGTCGCTGCTTGTTTATTTATTTTTTCCCTTGGGTGCAAAACCAACAGAGTTCGCACGTGCCCATGTCAAACCTTAAAATACCAATAAGTAAAAAAGTTAAAAGCGACTATACGTCAAGCCCAGTTAACAGAAGGAAAGAGTAAAAACAAGGACTTTCCCTAGGAGAAGGGTGCACAAAATGGGCTGCAGACACAGCAGAGGTCCCTAACCAAAGATTAAACGTCCTTCGCCATACTGCTATGACGGATAAAAAGTAAAACGCGATCAACAACCCACTTGTCGTTCACTAAAACAGCCAATAACTCAGACGGCAAACATGCACTTGAATGTCAGTAGTTAGAGAGAGAGAGAGAGAGAGAGAGAGAGAGAGAGAGAGAGAGAGTGTTTCTCTGTCAAAGTTTGAAGACAGTGAGCACAAAGTGGTGGGGGATCACCACGCAATAAATGGCGATGACAAAGATGAACAGCTTGCTCAAGTGTTAACAAGTTTGGGCTGTAGTCTGAGACTTGCATTTTATTGAAGCAATAACAGACACCGCATTGTACCATAGATTAAGGTTTCTTCCCATTCCATCCAGGTAGGAATCTTGTTAAGAATAATTCTATAAACAGCCCTGTGTGTGTGTGTGTGTGGTTAAGTCTAATCTTGTCTTCACAGTTGAAAAGCAACACACAAGACACAGAAGTATGTTCTTCACTTAATATTTGTTCTTGAAGATTTGTAATTACATTTTCATGGTGTAGTTCATGTTTATCTTCAAGCACGTGCCAGTTTTTCAGTGTTCCCTTGACACTCCCATGGATCAAACAAATCTGACAATGCCGCCCTTTGTACACATCCAACGTCCCTCAAGCACAACAGGTCCCACACACCTGCACAATATGCTAAGACAGGCACACTAGTGTCTTGTAACTATTCTCCTTTGTACAATGACTGCATTTTCCTAGTATCCTATCAGTGAAATGAAATGTACCATCAATAATCATTCCATTTTATATACCCCTGAGTTGCTACACCCAGATATTTGAATGAATTGACTGATTCCTACAGTGGGTTGTGCAATTCTACATTTCTGAACATTTAAAGAAAGTTTACAATGTTACCAAGATCTGACTGGATGTTTGTGCACTTTTTTCCAGATAGTACTTATTATACATAACTGTGTCTTTTTAAGGTTACTATTCATATTGTTTGCCAGGTCAAATACACAATATGAACAGCAATGTTCCCAACACACTTCCCTGGGTCAGACTTGAAGCTACTTCATCTGTTGACTTCAAAGATACTGAGGAAGATGGCTGGCATGCAGGTGGTTTCTCTGTTTGAGATACATTATCCTAGAGCTCAAAATAATTTCTAAGATTGTACAACAGATGGATGCCAATGATACTGGACAGCAGTTTTGTTGATCACTTCTGCCACCATTCTTGAAGATGAAGGTGACCTTCACTCTCTTCCAAACTATGTTCAAGGAATCTATGATGTATTATGGTTAAAAAGAAGAGCCAACTCAAATAACAGAATTTTAGCAGAATTAATAATAGCTTCCAAAGAATATTTGAACAGCACAAACAAAACCACTGTTTATGGGAGCACCTAGTATGATAACACTAAATTATCTGTTTGTTTTTGTAAACAAGTATGTTATGATTCTCTTTGGACAATGTGTGGTTCTTTGGTGGATACAGGAGTGAGGAACATAAGCTGTTCACGAACAGAGAATTCAGGTAATTTCTTCTACATCCAATATCAAATAGTAAAAATAATACTCAACTTTGTTGCTGGAGTTGCAGCGTCAGTTGCTAACAATAGACCTGAATGCAGAAATATGTACAGATACAACAGTTTTATCAATCTGTTACTCATCAATAGAATATCTATTCAGAAGATATCACACCCTGGTCACTATGAAGTTCTGTAAGTGTCTGTCAAAACAAAAGGGCTCTGTGCACGACTCTTCAATTAAGTACACCCACCACTGGGGCACCAGAGATAGGATACTTGCACGTCACTGGCAGCGGCGTAGTCGTTAGTGGCAGTGTCCTCATGCAGCAGTGACGGCTGTAGGAAACACTGCAGCGTGTGTATTTCAAAGTGCAGCCAACTAGATAGCACCTGATTCCCAAAGTTAATTTTGAATTTTCAGCTTTTTATCTGTTGGAACAATTCATTTCCTCACAACCTTCAACTCCAAACTGCCTCTGTCCCTGGATATGTTTATTATGTTTCCAGATAATTACAGCTGATGTTAGAATGAGAATTTGACCATTTATTTGGCCTATATAAATATGCAAAATAAATACTACAGCAACAACAAACTGGAACACTTGTTCTTGTTAACACAACTGTACATGTCCTACACAATCTCCAAAGTCAAATATCTTGGCATCTCAATACATATTACACTTGGTGTATGTGAAGATTGTGCAAATACACTTAAGAAAGTATTTACATAGGTTACTATAAAGAATGCAACCATACTTGTGGTGACTAATTAATCCCTAATACATAGAAAATATACCATTCCCTGAACATAATTAACACTGTCATTAGTCATATGTGCACTGTTAATCTACAGTGAAGAGCTTTCTTCAAACAACTGGCTCCTCCTGGCAGACAGGTTGAAATAAAAGGACTTGTTAGGTTCAGGAAATGGGAAGAGTTACAGGAAAGTCGCCCAGAACACCATGTGAGTGAAGACTTACTGTGCGAAATGAGCGATTCCCTTGATCCACAGTTCTGGGTGACTCCCTACTTCCTAAGCCTCACCAGCCCTTTTATTTCATCCCTGTTTGTTTCCCTTCCACCCTTCTGCCAGAAGGAGCCACTAGCTTTGAAAGCTTTCACATTTCCGTAACTTTTGTGTGCATTTTCTCCTGCTGCTGCTGCTGCTTGGTACCTAAAACAAATGTTACAGCTCAAATGACGTTTTCTTTGCACTGCAGGCCTACCAGATTACACATGTGCTACTCACTGGGAATAGAATGCCACACTTCCGTTTGATTCCAGATTCTGAACACTGCGGAGTTGTGACATCAGAAGTCTGCAAACATTACAGAGTGTCACAAGATAGACTATGGGAGAAATGTATTGGGAAGTTCTGAAGTGAGTCACATCGGGCACCAATTTTCCATCCCTAGCACTGAAAACTTAATTTGGTGTCAATTCACTCCACTACAACAATAAGAAAGTTTAATGTCACTAACAGTAGAAACTGCCAAGACACCAGCATTAGTTTCTTGCTGTAACAGTTTCGAATAGAATTTGCCATTAATGTAAACAAAGTGACAAGACATTAAACTCATAGTGAACCTGAGGAAAACATCTAGTGCAATTTCTGCTACACTGTTAATACTGAATAAATTCACCATATTTCAGAGATGTTTCAATGAACAGGTACAACAAGAAGGAAAATAAAAAAACACACACAATCTATGTGAGAAGTTTTATTAAATGCAAATCATACATTAACTGAAGATTTACTGGGTTTAGAGAATACTAAAGAAAAAACACTAAAACAAATATAAATATTTTTCTAGTTAGTCGAGATGAGCAAAGTATATATTGAGGTTTTGAAGTTCACTGCAGTCACCTCAATGGCTCAAAATACACAACAAATAGTATATTATTAATATTTCACTGCGGATCAATTGCACATGATGGCGGCAGCAGTACAACATGAAGCACCTCTCCTGACAGCAGCAAATCATGGTGCAAACAATGCCTACAGTAATGCCTTCAGTAATTCTGAAGACAAGAGAAAGCATCACAAGTGTCCTTCACAATGCAGTAAAGCACTCACACTGTAACAAACTCCTCCAAGAGGCTGAGCAGCTACTGCTCACACATTTGAAACATCAACAAGTATTACAATGAACAAAATGCTTGACAAAGTGTGAACACACAAAATACTTAAAAAATATTTTCTTTTTTGTTGAAGTGTGCTGTTCATAAAATACTAATCATTTGAAGTAAACGTACCATAAACTATATACATTCAACTAGAAATGAGTAAATTACGGTTTCTATACAATGCCTGTGTGACAACTTTAAAATATAAACTGCTTTCACCAATTTTGAAATTCACAAAAAATGGCAATTAAAAAACTTGGGCCCTTAAAAGCTTTGACCTAGTGTGTTACGTTTATTACTGGGATAATTTAAAATTCTGAGTTATACATGTATAAAAAAAAAGAAGACACTTAGCACAAAAATTACTGAAGCCCTTAATCATCACATTCTTTTTTCTGCAAATTTTTCAATATTCCTCTTCAATTTGGTCATTAGTTATCTGACCATCCACTTCATCTGGGGCTGCAAAGCCTTCCTGAAAAAGCCAACAAAATGTTTTAGAATATCCCTCAAAAGAAAATTTATCTACCACACCAAATCAGTAGCGCATACATTTACAATAACGTATTTTTGGTGTTCCGTAAGAAACCTTTTCCTCTGGAAAAAGTAGACATATCAAGTTGAAATTTACATCATATACTAAGACGTATGGGCACCTTGCAGTGTAAAACAACTAAGCTTTTATGTCAATGCAATCAAAAGATATATGACCATTAATGTCACATATTTTGATATCTTGCCAGTGTAGATGTTGGTAACATGCAAAAATCATCTAAATTCTCAATTTTCAGGACAGCTGAGCTATCTATATAGATAGCTAAGTTTGTACGGAACACTGTGTTTTTGTCCTACTTGCACTTATATGGATTTTTACTGCTTCAGTCACTTTCCTCAAATTCATAAATTTATAATGTAGTTGTTGAACTTAACCAATGTCACACATCATGGGAATGAGACACAGTATAAGTGGCATTCTAGACATTCAACGTAGCCCTTGAGCCATGAACAGGTGCAGAACAGTTGTCAAAAGTGTCAGTAAATGTGCAGATTGTCAGGAAAATTCACACAGCATTTCATGGGAAAATGAGCCCCAGCCTTTGAAAAAACAAAACTGAGATACAATTCTACTTAATCCTCTGTATTTCTTGCACTTTTTTTGATAAGGAAATATAGAATATTTTCATTGTCATAAGGATGAAATGAATTTTCAACAGAATGGCACAGAGAGCAACTACCAGCATCAAGCTTTCAAAAATTGGAGCAGTTTTCAGGAGTAGCACCTCCAAAGCCCTCGAGTGAAACTGTAAAGTACAGTAATGTGACAAACAGCGATTGGCACTATGAGCAATTGATCTCTTCCATGATGAACTAAAACAAGGAACAAATTGGCCTAGTACGAGGGCAGTTCAATAAGTAATGCAACACATTTTTTTCTGAAACAGGGGTTGTTTTATTCAGCATTGAAATACACCACGTTATTCCCCAATCTTTTAGCTACACAACACTATTTTTCAACGTAATCTCCATTCAATGCTACGGCCTTACGCCACCTTGAAATGAGGGCCTGTATGCCTGCACGGTACCATTCCACTGGTCGATGTCGGAGCCAACGTCGTACTGCATCAATAACTTCTTCATCATCCGCGTAGTGCCTCCCACGGATTGCGTCCTTCATTGGGCCAAACATATGGAAATCCGACGGTGCGAGATCGGGGCTGTAGGGTGCATGAGGAAGAACAGTCCACTGAAGTTTTGTGAGCTCATCTCGGGTGCGAAGACTTGTGTGAGGTCTTGCATTGTCATGAAGAAGAAGTTCGTTCAGATTTTTGTGCCTACGAACACGCTGAAGTCGTTTCTTCAATTTCTGAAGAGTAGCACAATACACTTCAGAGTTGATCGTTTGACCATGGGGAAGGACATCGAACAGAATAACCCCTTCAGCGTCCCAGAAGACTGTAACCATGACTTTACCGGCTGAGGGTATGGCTTTAAACTTTTTTCTTGGTAGGGGAGTGGGTGTGGCGCCACTCCATTGATTGCCGTTTTGTTTCAGGTTCGAAGTGATGAACCCATGTTTCATCGCCTGTAACAATCTTTGACAAGAAATTGTCACCCTCAGCCACATGACGAGCAAGCAATTCCGCACAGATGGTTCTCCTTTGCTCTTTATGGTGTTCGGTTAGACAACGAGGGACCCAGCGGGAACAAACCTTTGAATATCCCAACTAGTGAACAATTGTGACAGCACTACCAACAGAGATGTCAAGTTGAGCACTGAGTTGTTTGATGGTGATCCGTCGATCATCTCGAATGAGTGTGTTTGCACGCTCCGCCATTGCAGGAGTCACAGCTGTGCACGGCCGGCCCGCACGCGGGAGATCAGACAGTCTTGCTTGACCTTGCGGCGATGATGACACACGCTTTGCCCAACGACTCACCGTGCTTTTGTCCACTGCCAGATCACCGTAGACAATCTGCAAGCGCCTATGAATATCTGAGATGCCCTGGTTTTCCGCCAAAAGAAACTCCATCACTGCCCGTTGTTTGCAACGCACATCCGTTACAGGCGCCATTTTAACAGCTCCGTACAGCGCTGCCACCTGTCGGAAGTCAATGAAACTATACGAGACGAAGCGGGAATGTTTGAAAATATTCCACAAGAAATTTCCGGTTTTTTCAACCAAAATTGGCCGAGAAAAAAAATGTGTTGCATTACTTATTGAACTGCCCTCGTAATTGTTTAGAAAATGTGGAAGATATTCCGTTCGTTACAGTGTTGATTCATTCAAACTAGTGAGAGCTATTAATGCGAAATCATTTGTTTATAATATTAAATTAAGAATGACAATTTGAGGACAAGTATACGAGGACCGTACCAAAAATTTTGGGACTATGTCCACAAAGTTTTTCTATGCTTATCTTTTACTTACTGAGCATGGTCTGCTTCAAAATACTCTCCTCCACAATTGATATACTGCTCCCAATGCCATTTCCACTTCCAGAAGCAGTCTTTGCACACTTCTTGGTGGGTTGCGTGAAGTGCTGCCTGCGAATTTTCTTTTATCTTGTCTACCATTTCGAATCTTTATCCTTTCAATGGGATTTTCCACTTTGGAAATAAAAAGTCTGCAGGGGGCCAGATCTGGAGAGTACAGAAGTTGAGGCACCACAGGGATTTCATTTTTTTGCGCAACAGTCACACACCAACGGAGATGAATGTGTGGGTTTTATCGTGAAGCAAGAGCCACATTTCAGGCCACTTCCTTCTCACATTTTCTTGCAGGCATTGCAACACATACCGAAAGTACAGTTTGTCCGTGTGTCACAAATTTATGATGAACTAATCCTTCAAGTCAAAGAAAAATAGCAGCATGGCTTGGACATTTCACCTGACCTAAAAAGCTTTCTTTCATCTTGGAAAACCTTTCCCAACCCATTGTGAAGCTTGGACCCTGGTCTCAATATCATAACTGTAGATCCATGTCTCATCATCAGTTATAACTATCTTAAGGAATATCTCGTTCTCCTTTGCATGATCCAAAAGCACTTCACAGATTGCGAGGTGCTTTCCAATGTGCTGTGTCAGTATTTCATGACATCATCCAACTGAAATGTTACATTCTTCTGCAATCTCTCCCACAGTCAGTCTACAATTGGCACACACAATTCTGCTGACATCCTGGTAGAGTGTTGTCGGTAGATGTTGAAGGGCATCCTAAATGAGGCTCATCTTTAACTTTCGTCTGGCAGTTTTTAAACCATGTGAACCACTCATAACACCAAGTACAGCTTAAGCAGTCATCACCATAGGCTTCCTGCATCATTCCGTGTGCCTCTGTACAGGTTTTCTTGAGTTTCACGCAAAACTTAAGCAGACACGTTGTTCCTCTAACTCTGCCATCTCGAAATTCGCAAATTGTGCAACACAATGTTCTACTCAATATAGCACTAAACAATAACTAGCAGATATGCAACAATGAAACTTCCATCAGTTACACATGAAACACAGATGTGTGCAGGGATGCCAACTACATTTTGCTCCAACACACCACTGGCACGAAATTACGAATGTTCCAGAATTTTTTGAACAGACCTCATACAAAACAATGAAGTTACAAGAGATTTCCACTATTTTGTAACATCTTTAGAACTTTTCCATGTTTTGTGGTATTAGAAATAGGTACAGGAAAATTTCATGGAAATGGTAACATGAAAAATAAAGTAATGTGAAATAATGGTTTCAGGAAAATAATATTAAATCTGCGATTTTTATGAGATATTGCAAAAATTGCAATTTTATTGTATAATAGCGCTGTAAATCTGGGGAGGGAAGTGTTCTAACAATGGTATTCGTAATGGATAGTAATTACTGAAGATTCAAACTGCAATTTGACTTCTAATCTTCTCAAGTCTGAGTTTCCTACATTATCTTGAACATTTCATTTTCAGTGTAACTTGACTTTATGTGACGATGCAAACAGCGAATGCGGGAAGAAAGGAAGGAAACGAACAGCGAATGCGGGAAGAAAGGAAGGAAACAACAGTGAATGCGACAAAAAGGAAGGAAACAACAGCGAATGCGGCAAAAAGGAAGGAAACAACAGCGAATGCGGCAAAAAGGAAGAAAACAACACCGAATGCGGCAAAAAGAAAACACTGAATGTGGCAAAAAGAAAACAACACCGAATGTGGAAAAAAGAAAACAACACCGAATGTGGCAAAAAGAAAACAACACCGAATGTGGCAAAAAGAAAACAACACCGAATGTGGAAAAAAGAAAACAACACCGAATGTGGCAAAAAGAAAACAACACCGAATGTGGCAAAAAGAAAACAACACCGAATGTGGCAAAAAAAATAAAAAGAGCTTTTCCTGTTCCTAATTATAAATATAATACACCCTTCTGCAGAAGATAACTTCATAACATTGTTTAGACATTTTGACATGTCCGTTTTAGTTGGGGTTGTGAGATGGTGGTGGTGATGTTTCACTGTAGTTGCATAGGATACTGACAATGATCAAGTTTTGGGCTTGTACTATCTCATTTACAACACTCCAAGCAATTACATACCAGCAATTACCAAATGCTTTAAGTACTCCACTTTGTTTTACACTGTGTGCTGTTCATTTATTTTCTTACTCTGTAATGAAAAAGAGATTAATCCTGATCCATGAGAGGGTTCAACTATGACCCGAACTCTAGAAAGGATCAGCAGTCCTAATGCAATCAATATGACCTTGTGTCAGTTCTGCTTCCACGGAAGCAATGATCACAGAGACAGGCTGCTGCTAGCCCTGCGAGAGTGAGCCCCTCCAGCAGTTTGAATTCTCTTGTGTTTATGCTCACTGCTGACTGCTGCAATAAGAATGGAAAGAATAAACATTATCACTCACCATATAGGAGAGGTAGTGTGATGTACCTTTTGCAGTTCTTACTTTTATGTTTTCGTTTTCTTTAAAGGCAAAGAGAAAAGGTGAAGCAGTAGCCCAGCGTAGAGCCTGCACCTACCATTATGTATTCTTGACTTTCAAATATCAAAATACATAAGATGGTTTTCCCTTTCCTCAGTAAGAGGAAGGACTTCCTCTCTGCTAGTGAACAAAGGTAGACAGATGTTATCTTAGAGCGTAATCGGAGGTAGCCACTTTGGATTCTGTGAATAAGTGAAAGTCTGTATTTTCTATGTGCATCACAGAAAAGAATATAGTATTATTTTATTAACCGAGAGATTGTATGAGTTATTATTCCGAGTAGTACAGTAATAATAAGAACTGTAACCCACATGTATACTTTGGAAAATTCACAAAGATCCGATTAATGCAACATGGACACGGTCATGACTTTGTAGGTTGATAAGGCAAATGGACGTAGCATTATTAATTGGTAAGCAAAAATATACAGAGGGAAAAAGAGTATTTTGTGCATGCAGAACCAATATGAACTGATAAGAATTAATTTGCAGGCATAGCCCAGCTTATTGTACTTGTCCGTGAGCCGAAAATATAGTCTCATTAATTCCATATATCTAAAAACATTTTTAAAAATTATATTATAGTATTGAGTCAGAGAGAGGCCTAAAGAGATGTGTGAGGAAAGTAAAGAGGCTGATTTTGATCTCTGAAAGTTTTTATTTTTTCAAACAATATTATCCTCTTCAAAATAGTTCGCTTCAGCAGCTATACACTGGCGGAGTTGTTCCCTCTCTCCGCAGCCGTGCTGAAAGGCTTCAACAGGTAGAGTCTTTAACATGTCATTCACATTCTTTTGAAACTCCTCCAGAGTCCCAAAATGATGTTTTAAGACCTTTTCAATTTTAGGAACAGAAAAAGTCACAAGGGATCTGATCAGTTCAATGCGGAATCTGTGGAAAAACAGGAATGCCTTTTGAGATGAAGAATTCCACGCTAGAAGTGGCCATGTGACATGGGGCAGTGTAATGATGTGGCATCCAGATGCCTAAAATGTCTGGTCTCATTTAATTCACTCTTTTCCTAAGCCTTTCAAGGATGTCTCCGTAAAACACTTGGTTGGCTGTTTGTCCTGGAGGAACAACCTCACAAGAGCACACACATTTGCCGTTTTTGTTGGTTTTTGAAGTTTAATTTCTCCCTGTGTGAGGTTCATCCTAAATGTGGTCTCAGCCTTCCAAAAATTAACTGTACCAGTGAAAAACTTGTGCTCTTGATAAGGGACGTTTCCTGTACACCTGTTTCAACTTTCCAAAGGTCACATTGTGAATTTCCAAAATTTAGCACAAAACTTGATGGCAAAAGATTGTTCAATTCTTCTGTTCCATTTTTGTAACACACAACAGAAACACAGCTTCACTGATTGCACTCTTAAAAAATCACAGGATGTCTGTACAGAACTGAAACTTCGAGCATTTGAAAGGTGTGAACACAGCTCTATGCAAGTACAACAGCACAGCGTTGCCTGATCCCTCGGCAGTGTTGTCAGTTCTATTACTTTTCCTACATAGCTAATAAATAAAAGCAATGAAATGATAGGGCATCCTATGAATTTATCTAATCTCCCAGAGATTGTGTGTACACGGTTAAAATGCAGGCACAGCACAGAATTAATGTAGTTCTGTGTGTATGCTTGCTCTGAGGGACTAACATTTGCTGATCTACTACGGCACATATCTTACTTATGTACCCACGTACCACTTAACACCTCCAACGTATGGTGAGGGTTATTTTTACCCATTCAATATATGTATAACAGTTGCTTGATTGAAATGGCATCTTTTTTGACTCAATGTGCATCCATTAGATTGTTTTAGAACACATTTTTGTATGCCCTTTACCCCTCCCCCTCCAGATTGATCAATTAGTGAGGTTAAAAGACTACACAGCTAGGTCACCATCAGCTGCTCTTGCCTTTGATAACCAAGCGTGAAGAATTCTTTGAGGATGTCTATTCACTACAAGCAGGCATGTGATAATTCATCCTACTTCACTGGCCAGGAAGAGGTGAGTGAGATTTAACAGCTGGGTTTAATGACCACAGCATATTATCAGTCTATTCCAACTACACTCCTTCCACCAATGCAAGACTGTATCTCTAGAGTCAGGTGATAGCATGAACGTCATTATGTTTCATACTATGTCACTTCAGTAATAAGTAGTCATGTTGACAAAATAAGAAACATACAAACCTCTGTTGCATACAATATATCCAGTATTTTTTGAATTATAGGGTTTTGTTCATTATCATTTTCTTGGCACATTACTTCAATCTCTCTAAGTTTGCCAAAGTAAAAATCTCGCTCCTTCTCCAGACCATCTACTGTCAGTTTCATTTCCATCAACTGAAACAGATACACAACCTTAATATTATACAAACTTTTGAGGCACAGCAACAGAACAGTCAATAACCACCACAGAACTTTAAAATCTTTATACATTTCTTCCATTACACTTAACTCATTTTCTTAATCTATTTTTCAATGCTTTATGTTTTGTCATCTGAGTGAATGCAGAAATTTATACACAAAAGCTTAAAGAAAATAAAGAATTCAATACTATTAATACCAATATCTGAAAAAATTAGGGTATGAACGAGTAATCCATACACTGAAAGCACTAATTTGCATATGTCAGTTGTTTTTTGCATGTACTGAGGAAATGTCTTTCTGGGATCCAAAAAGCATTGCTCATCTCCACAGCTGACAGTGTAATACGAGTCGCAGGTCGCTGTTTGTGGCAGGATAAAGGCTGGGAACCAGGAGTACTGTTGAAGCAATTGCTTTGTCCCAGACTGAAGATATTCTCATTATTTACTGAAAATGGAACGAATCTAGTTAACATTTCAGAGAAAGAAGTAGAACACAATCTTTTTCACAAAATGAATGTACAAGAACTGCTAAAACGTGTCGTCTTATACAAACATAAGTGTCTAGGTTAAATGTTGTACGTTGAAATACAGAAAATCTTTCCTTTGTTATCTATGGGAAGTGATTATTTTATTTATGAACTGCATGAATGGTCATATTTCCAGTACGCCAAGAAGAATCACTTTACCAAATTCATTGACTTGAATGTAACTAAGAAATTTAGTTTGTTGAATTGAAAGACTATTTCAGACGAATAAAAGTTCAAGATATACCAATGGTAAGGTTCACAGGCAACATAGCCCTTTTGCCCAATATGTCAAGGCTAGGAAGATCTTTTGAAAGGAATCAACACATTTATCAAGTAATACAGATTAAGAATATGCAAAGACAAAGGCAATAGTAGTGGAAAGAAGAGCAAAAACTTATAAACTGAGCTGAAGAGTAGTATGATGCAATAACAAGCAAGAAGCTGTAATCCAATTAAAATTACTTTGCGACTGACATTGCAAGTAGTGGCAGGTGGACTGGGAGGCCACACTAACAAGGCCCTCCATGTACCTACAAAACTGGCTACACAACAAGCATGAGGCACTCTAAAATGAACAAAACTGGCTGGCAGTTGGCCTCTACCACTCAATTTGCTGAAACATCAATTGCAAAGTAATTTTAGTTGGGGTGTAATTTGGTGGAGAATGGTAGGATGTAGCACAGGTGGATATAGAATAGGGATTAGTTAGAACTGAGGACAGGATATTACATGTTTAGAGGATAGTTTCTATCTGTGCATTTCATATAATGGAGAGCACTTACATAGACAACAATTCAGTAAGGATCCAAACAGCATATAAACAAAGATAGTTAACTGGTTTATCCATTTTCTTGTCGAGATATCTTTGTTAATCCATTTCTACCTGAATTAATTTTCACTCCTGGATTTTACAAATCAGATTTTTATTTGTTCATTGTCATTAATGACACGTACTACATCAAGCTAAACAAAAAAGTAATTAAAATTTTAAGCAATATAGGGTGCAACATATATGTCACACTAAGCAGATATCACAATTTAAGTGAAATACATGATAGTAAATAAAATAAAGCAGTGTGTCATTTACACTGTGTTAGGGAACAGCATTCATTTTCTATAATACAGTATGAAACACACTATGCACAAACCAACATCACATTTGCAACACATTGTTCTTGAAGTTCCTATGCAGCTTCCTGCACTGCAGTGTCATCTTTTTTTCTGTAGCACCATAGCTATCAGATGATTTTTTTTTTTTCATTGTATATGATGTCATGCAGCACTACCTTTATACGGATTACCTGGGGGACAACCAGGACCTTTAGAGATTGTTGCATTGAAACTGGTAACATTTCACAATATAGTGCCGAAATTTCAATTGTGGCGTGTTCATATCTGTCTTTCTGGGAGGGGGGACACAACCCACACATTACACGCAGAAACATCCAGTAGCCACGTAAATAATTGGCCACCACCATTTCTTTCCTCTTTGTTCACTCTATGCAACACTATATTTTCATCCATTCGGTCAGTTCTCCCCATATTTTTGTTGTATTTTCCAATAACATGTGGTCACGGTACAAATATCCTTTTCTTGTCTTGAATACCGGCTCACAGAGCTCACTGGATTGATCCCATGGCTGGTCGAAGCAGTTGTTACTACAGAATTATCTAGCCATCTGGTAATAATCATTCCACTTTCCTTGCTGCTCTTTTGATAGAAACCACCTCTCTCATTCCTATGGGACATTGTCTTAGAGGGTATAAGTTGACATTCTTTAGTCAGACAATTCTCACAAATAGTGCCAATTGCACCATTACCTCGTTCTTTTAGGTGAACCAACAAAGTTGGTGATGCAAACAGATGCGCAAATAAAACCTGTAGAGTGGATTTTACTTTTATCAATCATTCATTTGAACCAGAGGTGCAGCAAATTTTCCAAATGGTTTCTCGTACACTTTGTTTTTTGTGGATTAATTCCTTGATCCACTACAAGACCTATGTTTGTGTTTAGGCATCATGCTTTGTACCAAATCTAGTGGGTTTACTTTTCTGAAATAGACAAAATACTTTATCATGTTCTCATCATAATCAAAATCTTGCTCGGCCCGAAAGCAGAGAGAAAAACCTTTTCTTAATGTATCTGGTAATGGATGAAGTTTCCACATGTTATTGTTTACATTAATTTGTGTATTATCACGAGTGAATGAATCTCATAATTGTTTCAAATCTGTCTTTTCTCATCATGTTTTTCACCATTTCATTTTTCATGTCCAACCCTGAATCCCAGTAACATCTTCTGCTAGGTACATTTTATTTTGGCATCTGGGGAGTTCTTGGACAAAACTTATTTTGTAAATTCAGTAGTGCCGAGAAATTTCATCAGTTCAGAGCAATGAACTAGAGATAAGCTTCTGTATTTATTGCGACAACTCTCAATAATAACACATTGTCGGCACTTTCCAGATCCTCTGAGAAAGATGGAAACAATATATTGACTTACTGCCTGATATAACATGTGCAACACACAACCGGAAACTGGATATAGTACCACAATAATGAACGGGATTTTGTGGCTAACCTATGATAATGAATTTCAGTACCTTTATTATAATAATTAAGCAAAAGTTTTAAAAATTGTGAGGTTTATTTGCTTAAGAAAATATTACTTCTTATTTTAAGACAATCTTATACAGAAAAAAAAGTCTTCAGTAAATGAACCACCAGACACTGTCCTCTTCCTACTTTCTACTTGCAGAAACCCTCTTGCATATCAACAATGTAGCTTCCTAAACAGACATACAGCAGGAGTTTCAAATGCAAGCATTGTTACCAACACGAGAAAACCATGGTAGAATATCATGTGATTTATGTCACACTAGGCAGAAATCAGTTAATACTTGTTTGCCATTATTATTATTATTATTATTATTATTTCTTTACTTTCTCAGACGTTAAGTCTGGTTAAGAATGGAAAGTGACCCGGACCTTGATCAAGCGTCACTTCCTATTAACTGTACGGTATGTGTTATATTGCATTTAGGAACTTTCGGGTAATTGAACATGTATCAATAATTACGGATTTCTGTAGTTGTATATATATGTTTGGATGTAGCTGTATTGCATTGATGTACTGGTGGATATTGTGTGGTATGACTCCTGTAGTTGATAGTATAATTGGTATGATGTCAACTTTATCCTGATGCCACATGTCTTTGACTTCCTCAGCCAGTTGGATGTATTTTTCAACTTTTTCTCCTCTTTTCTTTTGTATATTTGTTGTATTGGGTATGGATATTTCGATTAGTTGTGTTAATTTCTTCTTTTTATTGGTGAGTATGATGTCAGGTTTGTTATGTAGCGTTGTTTTATCTGTTATAATGGTTCTGTTCCAGTATAATTTGTATTCATCATTCTCCAGTACATTTTGTGGTGCATACTTATATGTAGGAACTTGTTGTTTTAAAAGTTTATGTTGTAAGGCAAGCTGTTGATGTATTATTTTTGCGACATTGTCATGTCTTCTGGGGTATTCTGTATTTGCTAGTATTGTACATCTGCTTGTGATGTGATCTACTGTTTCTATTTGTTGTTTACAAAGTCTGCATTTATCTGTTGTGGTATTGGGATCTTTAATAGTATGCTTGCTGTAATACCTGGTGTTTATTGTTTGATCCTGTATTGCAATCATGAATCCTTCTGTCTCACTGCATATATTGCCTTTTCTTAGCCATGTGTTGGATGCGTCTTGATCGATGTGTGGCTGTGTTAGATGATACAGGTGCTTGCCATGAAGTGTTTTCTTTTTCCAATTTACTTTCTTCGTATCTGTTGATGTTATGTGATCTAAAGGGCTGTAGAAGTGGTTATGAAATTGCAGTGGTGTAGCCGATGTATTTATATGAGTGATTGCCTTGTGTATTTTGCTAGTTTCTGCTCGTTCTAGAAAAAATTTTCTTAAATTGTCTACCTGTCCATAATGTAGGTTTTTTTATGTCGATAAATCCCCTTCCTCCTTCCTTTCTGCTTAATGTGAATCTTTCTGTTGCTGAATGTATGTGATGTATTCTATATTTGTGGCATTTTGATCGTGTAAGTGTATTGAGTGCTTCTAGGTCTGTGTTACTCCATTTCACTACTCCAAATGAGTAGGTCAATATTGGTATAGCATAAGTATTTATAGCTTTTGTCTTGTTTCTTGCTGTCAATTCTGTTTTCAGTATTTTTGTTAGTCTTTGTCTATATTTTTCTTTTAGTTCTTCTTTAATATTTGTATTATCTATTCCTATTTTTTGTCTGTATCCTAGATATTTATAGGTATCTGTTTTTTCCATCGCTTCTATGCAGTCGCTGTGGTTATCCAATATGTAATCTTCTTGTTTAGTGTGTTTTCCCTTGACTATGCTATTTTTCTTACATTTGTCTGTTCCAAAAGCCATACTTATATCATTGCTGAATACTTCTGTTATCTTTAGTAATTGGTTGAGTTGTTGATTTGTTGCTGCCAGTAGTTTTAGATCATACATGTATAGCAAATGTGTGATTTTGTGTGGGTATGTTCCAGTAATATTGTATCCATAATTTGTATTATTTAGCATGTTGGATAGTGGGTTCAGAGCAAGGCAGAACCAGAAAGGACTTAATGAGTCTCCTTGGTATATTCCACGCTTAATGTGTATTGGCTGTGATGTGATATTATTTGAATTTGTTTGGATATTAAGTGTGGTTATTATTATTATTATTATTATCATCATCATCAGGAGGCACCTGACAGTCTAATACTTAGAATGTTTTACCTCTGTTAATTTCATAAGGGCATAATGAGAAGAATGATGGTTATATCTACCTCAGTATTCCATTTTTAATATTACATTAAATAGTCATTAATGTGACTAATAAAAATCACAATACTGGTACATTGTAATAATGTATTTCTGATTAAAATACTTTTTAAATACCTGTGTACTCAACTCCTCAATTCGACTGTTATCTTGCTTTTGATTTGGTACTTGTGATGCAGACTGCCTGTTTGGTGCTGGCCTAGGCTGTACTCTTGTTGCTGTAGAAATAAACCAAGAAAAAATAATGTTTCTGATATAAACTGGACACTGTAGTATTTCACTGTGAGCTAATCAAATTACAAACAAAGCCATGCATACTTTAATACTAAAAATATGCTAAGCATTTGCAAATGCAAAGAACAGGAGTGAATTTTTAGAACGAAGTATAAACATTTACCTACCATCCATGCAAGTTACACACTGAATGTCAACATGCTTATGATTACCCACTTTAAATCACCCACTGGAGTGGTTTGGACAGTATGGACAAGACTTTGCTAAACCAGCTTATTCTCCACAGAAGCAGGTTCATACATAGCTGTGAATATTGGTTGTCTGTGTCTTTGCATCTGATGGTGGGATACAGCTTCTTACTGCTCTCATGCAACTATGTTTAACAGGAACAGATCGTAGGATCAAGCTGGTCATTAAAATATCTTACTACAATGCAAACGGTGAGATGTGTGCAGTGCATGGATAAACAATGCTGTGTTGAAAGACACTACCAGCACTCTAACACATGAAACTTAAGAATTTAGTAAGACCTTTACATGTATCAGTGTTTTTGTTCCAACCAGATCATTCCTACTAGATACTTCTTTTTGACACAAATGTCAAATACAAACACATCTGAGTAGAATTATTAGTATATTACCATCAGTATCGACATTCTTTTAATGGATGTGATATAATTTTACTATTAGCACACAAAGTAAAGCTAGCATCAATCCGAAGGTTGATTGGCTCATCAGTGCTTTAGTAAGCACTGTATTTCATCTGCTATGCCTTTACACATCTTTCACTTGGGAACTGTCTCACTCTAGCCAGTTAATCTTTTGTTCAAAGTAGAATTTGAACCATTCTTATTTATTATCGCATACAAAAAGGAGTGCCAGGGTCAGACTAAATCCATACTGGTTTGCATAAAATACATCTACATTTAAACTCAGCAAGCCACCCAACGGTGTGTGGCGGAGGGACTTGACATTGCACTGCAGACCTTGTACTGAACGAGATCCCTCATTCCGAAATTTAGCTAAGGCCAGGCGTAACTAATGTAAGTTAATTATGAAAACATTGCTGGAAAAATCATCACTCAAAATATAATATTGGGAATAAATTATAACAATCTAGACCACAAAGCACATTTATTAAAAAGTGATCAGTTTCGATCATTACATGGTCATCTTCAGATCTACAGCCACAGTGATGAACGATGGCTCTGTGTGGAGCAGGAACCACTGAATTATGGTAGTCAACTGCATTCAGCTGCTGCTGATACTCCACACATAGCCATTGTTCATCAGTGTGACTGTAGGTCTGAAGATGATCACATAATGATCAAAACAGGTCACCTTTTAATAAAAATGCCTTGCAATCTAGACTTAATTTATTCCAGATAATATACATTAAGTGCCCAGAAGGGAATACTGATGTGGACTTTCTGTGTGACCAGACCTGTATCTTATAATCAAATGATTATCCTTATCTTTGTCACACTGAAAAAAAAAACACAATGTAAAATCTGTAACTATCAACAGAAGAGGAATGGGCCCATGTAAAATATACACGCTTTTGAACTATCTAGATCAAAAACTTCAGACTGTGCCCACAGTTTAATGAAATTCCAAAAATGCAAAACACCAAACATTGACAATATAGGAACAGCCATGCAAATGTAGTAGCCAAATAGGATTAAAATATTCAATAACAACTCCAAAATAACTGATCCCCCCCCCCCTCCCCCACTATGTGAGTAGTGCCTTTGTCTGTCCTGATCTCCAAGCAGAAAAAATATTCCCTCACAAGAATACAATATTGTTGATTTCAGAGGCAGTATCCATCATCATACAAGCTCTCCAACATTTCAGGCCAGTTTGAAAAAGATTTATCATATTAGGCTCAGTAAATATACTACTGACTTTCAACACTCTGGTAATAAGAGAGAACAACAAAGTTCATTTTATGAATACAATTAACAGTGTGTTTCCACCAGATTGGTATGGAATTGTGGTGAACTGGATCAGGATACCAGCACATAAAGCCAGCCTAGAAAACATTGCAGACCACCTTGCAAGAAGGACATAGCTCTCAACAGGCAATTATTCCCAATTTCAACATTTATAACAATTTCACTGTACTATAAGTGAGATCATATGCTACAAGGAAATAAGAATGGGAATATGCACAATGCGAGATGTCACCAATACTATAATCTTCAACTAGCTCCCCAAGATCACAGTATTTAAGAGGACTGACAGTAGGTGTTAAGTAACATTCAACCTAAGGATGTGCTTCCATCCCAGAAACTTTGAAATCATTATGTCAGACTCCTCAAACTTGTTCCTGGGACCCAGTATTAGAAAGTGATTTAAATAGCTTTTTCATGTTGATAGTATCATGAGCAGCAAGTAATTCTGTTTATGTACCAACCAAAATTGAAACACCAAATTTCCACTAACATCATAACTATTCTGACAGCAGAAAATACAATGACATACAGAATCAACTTTTTTTTTTTGAGACGGTAGCCCGCACAAAAACTTTCTATACCCACAAAGTGATTATGTACCTTAGCATGGACTATGTCAGGCAACAATACTATATTTTATACACTTAACTTTCCAAAAACCACTTTATAACCAGGAAATGTCATCATAATATCACTTTAGAACATTCTACTGTTTACTTTCCCATCCACCCCTCAAACAGAATTTTATTTTTTGCCTGGCACCATGGATTTATATCTTATCTGCTACTATGGCCCTGTAAGTATTTGAAAAATGCACCATGGGCATCTGACTGATCTAAAAGTTGATAATATTTAATGCCTGGAAAAAAGTGCACTAGAAAAAAAAGATAATGTGTATAAAATTTTAAGGACCAATTTGCTCATTCTCCAACAAATTTACAAACCACCGACATGTCACACAAAATTCAATGAATTTACCATAATCCAAAATGCTTCAGTCTATTAGCTACTCAGTTTTAACAATTTTTAGTCTTCTTAATATTAAATGTTTAAGATCATATTCAGTACATCTTTAACACTGTATATTCAGGGTGAGAATTACGTACTACTGTTTTGGTCCACTTTACCTTCCTCTGTTCCTACAGTACATTATTTCTAAGTATCTTATAAACAAACAAGGAAATGTTCTGGGGACACTGCTGAACATACATTCCAATGGAGTTACTCTAATATTTACCAACTTTAGTTGCTGTGCGTGTTGAAGGTGCGACTGCAGCCACCTGAACCTGAGGAGCCTTTTTTGTCGTTGACACACCTATACCCCGTGGAGCATTACTACCTCCACTGCCCATTGCTTCACCTCCCCTGGCACTAAAGGCATCATATTCTTGCCCCGCATAATTTGCATCAAAAAACTTTTTAAACCACTGAAGAAACTCAAAATTATCTTGAAAACGGCCCTTAATAAGTTTATCAATAGGAACAATCTGTGAAAAGAAAGAAAAAAGTTCTGTGGAACTAAAAGCACACAACTAAACCACAAGCACATTTCAAAAACAATAGAAACAAAAGTACCTCTGAACTTAAGCGTAAGGGGGAAAAAAATAAAAAACAGAAGTTCGAAACCAATGCTGTATACTATGTATGAAACAAATGTTTTCATAATTCTCATGATATAGCGTCGAAAAAATAATCGTGAGGGGTTCAGAATTAAAATTGTAGAGCACATTTCTTATTCAGTTTGTTTTACAGACCTTTTAAAAACACACACACACACACACACACACACACACACACACACACACACACACACACACACACACACACACAGAGAGAGAGAGAGAGAGAGAGAGAGAGAGAGAGAGAGAGAGAGAGAACGGTACCCATAAAAGACAATGAATATACGATATGCTGTTAAAATGTACCTATGGTTTCTTTTACAAACTCAACACACAACTTTGCTTAGCTTCATAACATTCTCTTCTTCAAGAAATTAAATTAAATTCAGTCTTTCAAAGAAATTCAATGCATGGTCATACATTTAACAAAATATATCTGATTAAATAATAACATAATTTACTTTCTCACAGATTTGTTATATGGAATTTTGAAAATTTGTAAACAATGAAATGGTATAAACAATTCTTAAGCGATCTATACTTAAACTGAAATATACTAGCAAATTAAAATTGTGTGCCAGACGGGGATTCAAATCTGAAAACTTCGAGTTTGGAAGGTAGGAGATGAGAACCGGCAGAAGTAAAGCTGTGTGGACAGGTTGCAAGCCTTGCTAGGGTAACTTAGTTGGTAGAGCACTTGCCTGCAACAGGCAAAGGTCCCAGGCTCAAGTCCTGGTCTAGCACTGTTTTAATTTGCCAGGAAGTTTCGTATCAGCTACAGCATGAAAATTCATCCTGGGTACATTTAAATTACTTATTTTGAGTGTAAAATAGACACAGACTGACTCAGAATTTCTTTCAGTTATTAACAAAAAATAATATAATCAATTTATGTTCTCAGTTGTGAACAAATGTCTGTAGGTATGCCTGTTGTGTCATAATACAATACTTTTCATGATTGGAACTGTTCCAAGAAATACACATTGACTTGCACTCACGACACAATGCCTAAAGTAAATGAAGTCATAACCGACAACCTTCAAGGTTTTTGAATTAATGAAACAGCCCAACAGGACCATTCCACTCAACATCCAATACAATGAATTTCAACACCACGTTAACCTCATAGTTTGCCTCCTTCCTCCAAATAATATATTGATTTTTGTGAAATATATTAGCCAAGGAAGGTAAATCTTTTTGTTTTATCTTAATACAGTCTACCCTTCTGTAAACTTTTCACAAAAAACTGATCATAGTCTAATCTGAATTCTTGTACAACATTATTTTAAACTAACTACAACATTTCAGTTTCTCAATTTATACTAAGGGCACAAGAAGAGCCACTATTTGAATACATATCTTCGATTTCTAGACCTGCTCCTAGCTGTACAGTATCTTTTCTGAATACGGGACAAATTGGGTCCCAGCAATTATAAGGCGGTGATCAAAAACTTTCATTTGAAGGCCGTACAATCAGAATCTGAATGCCAACCAGGTAAAATCACCATGAGCACTGAGGCAATAATCCCAGTGATGCACCATGTTGAAGATACCCTTATGGTAAAAAATGGTACCCTGCTGCACATCCTTGTCCAACAGGAATCTCTGACCTTCGACACCTTTGTTAAGGGCCTGAAGGCATGATAATTGCATGGGGACAATTCAGGGCTGTAAGGTGGATGCTTTAGTATCTCTCACAGGAGTTTACCTCCCTGATCAATGGCACACCATTCCACAACAAGTGATTTTTGATAGACATGCTGTTCCATACACACTCTTTATTGTTTGAGGGATATCTACCAGTGGTTGTTCTTTGATAGCCAAGAAAAGTGACAGCATGCTGGTACCATTTGGACTCATTTGATAACATCGCCATAATACACACTGCCACATTTACCACATGAATGTTGAAGACACTAATGCCAGATTAAAGGAGGGATGTAATGGGTATTGGTCCAAAAAGTCTATTTTCAAAAATATTTTTTTCTTGATCTACACAGTTTAATCTATGTTGTGTGTGAATTTTATCATGATAGCAGCTTTAGAAATGCCTTTAACTTGTTAAACTGATTAACTCTCGACTGGCGGCCACTCCCACCTTTTCAGACATTTGGGAAACTGCTTGTTTCAGAGGAATTTGTGTCAGTGTGAAGGTTATTTTCTTTTGATATCTTTGGCTGACATCTATATCTCTGCCTGACATCTATATCTTTGCCTGAAAACTTTCTTGCATGTGGTTTATTTGCACTTTGACAATACTAACACATATTAGTAGGTGAAAGACTGAATTCACAAACTTCACGTGGATGTCAAGATTTATGCATAATGAGTGGTGGAAAAACTGTGTTTAGGAAACAGAGTTTTCATGGAAATCTGTTTACCAACAAAAAGAGGAAGCAGCTCGAAATGAAGAACATAAGCTCTCAGCTTCAGCATCGAAACTTGGGACAGGAGAATTATACAGGTGCATGAATAATGATGATATGGATTCCACTGGATTCAGACTTAATGATTTAGAGCTTCTCTGCCAGGCCATAAAGTTTTCGTGTTCATGTGTTAGCTGTAAAAACACGGAATGCACGACTGTTGTTTAAGAAACAAAAGAGTGGGAATAGCTTGTAGTTTTAAATTAATTTATAATTCATATGGATATGAATTTTCATTTTCCTCCCTCAAAAAAACCGACACTGGTACCTATGAAAGCAATTTTAGGTCATCATATGCTCTGAGATGCCTTGGAGAGAGCAAGGAAGGAGGTAGGTTATTTATTGTGTGGTTTTCTAAACATGCTTCTACCTTGTGCAAGGTTTGACAAAATAAATAAAGAAATGTCCCATGCTGTCTGTGATACTGCCTCAGTTTCTATGAAGAAAGCAGTGCAGGAACTGGTAGAAATTGACCAAAATGAAATAGATCCTAGGGTAGATATCCATGTCAGTGAATCTCCTAAAAATGTTACTGACCTTTGTGTGTCTCTAGATGGGACCTTGATGAAAAGTGGTCACATGTCTATATTGGTATTGACTCAGGTAAAGTTTTAGATGTAGAAATTATGTCTGAATACTGCCACCAGGTAAAGTTTTAGATGTAGAAATTATATCTAAAAACCGCCACCAGTGTGCAACAAGGAAAATGTCCAATATATGAAGACCGTGAGGAACTGTGGCAAGAAAAGCATCCAGTAGCATGCTCTAAAAATTATAGTGGCTCAAGTGGGGGCTGCTGCAGTTGTGAGGATGTTCTCCAGATCTGAGGACCAGTATGGTGTTAGATACACTAAATACCTTTATGATGGGGACTCCTCTTCGTTCAAAGATGTAATAGATAAAAAACCGTAAAACATAACAATAGAGAAGTTGGAATGTGTTGGCCACATCCAAAAGAGGCTTCGTGAAAGGCTTCGTCACTGAAGGAGAAGAAAGGTAAAGTACTAGGAGGAAAAGGCAGGCTTACTTTGAAAGAAATTTGTTCTCTTCAGTTGTTTTATGGGCGAGCTATCGGGAGGGGGGGAATTGAACTAATAGGCAATGAGGTATGCTGTGTGGGCAACTTTTTACCACAACAATCTGTGTCTGAAACATGATTGGTGTAAGTTCAACAATAGAGAATGACACCTATTCACATAAAACACTCACCCTGTTATGACTGCAATGAAGACCACATTCAGGTTTCTTGAAAACCCTGATTTATTGAGGAAGTTTCTTCACGGAAAGACACAAAATGCAAATGAAAGCATCAATAATTTAATTTGGATGAAATGCTCAAAAAAGGACATTCTGTGGATTCACTGACATGGATATCTACCCTAGGATCTATTTCATTTTGGTCAATTTCTACCAGTTACTGCACTGCTTTCTTCATAGAAACTGAGGCAGTATCACAGACAGCATGGGACATTTCTTTATTTATTTTGTCAAACCTTGCACAAGGTAGAGGCATGTTTAGAAAACCACACAATAAATAACAAGTACTCAAAATAGGTGTCTATGATGCAGTTTTATGTTAACAATAGTGGAAATAATGACAGAATTGAAGTGCTGAGGGGAGGTTGGTGTACAGCCTGGTGTGTTTACAACAAAAGCATTTTGCAACATTGACGAGAGCAGGGTCAAGAAAGCTAACAGATCAGTGTCTTACCTGCAAATACAGGCCAGGCACATTCGAAGAGAAGAGAAGAGAAGAGAAGAGAAGAGAAGAGAAGAGAAGAGAAGAGAAACCTGGAGGATGAGGAGTATCAGTATGGAGTATTTTAAAATTGAGGTAACCTTATTACTTGAAGTATGAGAAGAAAATCTTTGAACCTCATTTTCTCTGTTCTTCATTTTTTACGTTATTAGCTAAGCCTTTTTCAAGAAGTATGTGCACTAATGCTACGAAATTTTCAGGAACTGTTCGCAACGTGTTGCTGTCTCCCTGGAACTAAAAAATACCAGATCCTGCATTTACATGCTGATTTTCAGATGATTGTATGTAGAAAAAAAGTTAATTTTGGATGTGCAAAATTAAAAACTCTGTTCATGATACAATTTGTACCATAAATTAATAACTGTAGTTCAGTGGTCTTAAAACCTTCTCAGGACACTGCAATAAAATTTTCTCATTAATTGCATGATTAGAATTTGAGTTATGGCTTTTTATAAAAAATTCAAATTTCTGGCAAAACATTAATCCTGCATATTTTATTATATTTCTCCATTAAAACACTGCTCTTTTGCTTCATACACGTAAAATTTTAGATTTGTACATTAATAAATAGGGGTGAAATGATTTTTAAAATAAATGTCCACATTTTCCGTTACATTCCCCCCCTAATCCCACGCCTACATGTCAGTGCTCTTATATTCGCATCAGAGTTTCACTAAGTTACATATATGCTGCAGCAATGGTCTCAAAAGGAAACTATGATCGCCCCATATAATGTAGGATAACTAATTTTTTATCTTTTAAGACCCACACTCTTGGCTTAACAAAAATGGTTCAAATGGCTCTGAGCACTATGGGACTCAACTGCTGCGGTCATAAGTCCCCTAGAACTTAGAACTACTTAAACCTAACTAACCTAAGGACAGCACACAACACCCAGCCATCACGAGGCAGAGAAAATCCCTGACCCCGCCGGGAATCGAACCCGGGAACCCGGGCGTGGGAAGCGAGAACGCTACCGCACGACCACGAGATGCGGGCTTGGCTTAACAACTCATCTTGTCGTCGTCACAATATGCAACACATTCCTCCATTGTAGCAACGTGCATTTATTTTCACACGGTCAAAGCAACAACGTTCTGCCTAGAAAATAGTTCTACGAAGTTGATATGCTTGATAAAACTGACAAATCTAAAATCTCAGTGGCAGCTACTGGCGACTTTTCTATTTGTCAACCTGAATAGCATGATTTGTTTAGAGCACTTCAAAGTTCTGCAAGACGTGCAATTAATTATTGAGGAGTGGAATATGAGACAGTGGCTCAAATACTATCAAGAAAGTTTAGAATCTGGCAAGTGTACAGATACTAAACTCTGGCAATTACAGCACTGGTGAACTCACCATGGCAAAATTTATGATTGTAGCACAAGGTTTTAGAAACACGATTTTGATTATATGGTGTCGATTGCTGTCCTTGTCAAGAAAAATTACACCATGAAATGATTAACACGGTACAGCACAGCTTTCTCTGAAGTAGTTCCGTCCTGGCTTCACACACCACCAGGTATCCAACAGCATGAAATATCTGCTGCCTGCTGCAGTATTTTGAGAATGATTTCACTACTATTACGGACTGCGATATCTGATAAGTAAAGGTGTTGTACAGATTACAAACCAAGAGACGTCTATGAAGACTACATTTCATATTACCTATATAAAAGCCTTAAAGACAGAAAGGGAGTCTTTATCCTTAGCAAAAGTTTATTTGGAGTTGCAACTGTATTCCACAAAATTTAAAAAGTCTTTAGGTCTCTATAATGAGGAGTTTTATTCCAACTCAAAGTTGGAAAATTTACCTTTGCCTCACGTAAATGCAGAGTATGCAGTACCAACAAATGTTAACAGCAAAATGACTTTGAACAGGATGTTTAGATCCTCTGTACCCTTACTAGAATGTTTCCAGGTGAATGTATAAACAACTGAACATTTTGGATGGAGCAGATGTAACTATTCACTGTTAGCTTATTTGTTGAGCAGTCAACAAGCAAATGAACAAAAATGAAATAGTTGGTTCGTTTAAAAGAGGGGGAAAGTGACCAAACTACGAGGTCATCGGTCCCTTGTTCCTACTAAAACAACGCCGCAAGTGTGAGAATAAAATAGATGAGACATATAATACAAAACGGAAATAAAGGAAAAAGGAAAGACCACAAGAACGAAGGAAAGGCAACAAACACTAAAAGAAACAAAGAACAAGAAAACAACAAAGAGACGCTAGAATCAGAAGAGAGTAAAACAAGAAAGCAGATTACAGTGGCTGGCCGACCACGAAAATAAAAAGGAAAAGCCAGCCACCCTGCAACACATTAAAACTTTCATCCTAAAAGCATTAGGGTGGAGGACACAGAGGGATAAAGGACAGGCGCTAAAACTCAGATCGAATTATAAAACCCACCCTCATGGATGAAACATAAAACCAAATCAGCCAATGGGGTGTTGTCTGCTAAAATCAATGATAATGAGTCCGGCAAGCGAAGATGAAGCCACAGAGCTGACGAAGGAGGACATAGCACAAGAATATGGGCCACTGTCAACTGGGTGCCGCACCGACACTGAGGTGGGTCTTCACAGCGCAGGAAGTAGCTGTGGGTCACCCATGCATGGCCAATGGGGAGCCTGCAGAGAATCACAGAGTCCCTGCGAGACGCCCTCATCGAGAACTTCCTCACATTTGTGGTCCCCTTAATGGCTCGCAGTTTGTTGGGCATACTGAGATTTTGCCATTCTGTCTCCTAAAGATGAAACACCTTGCAGTATAATAAGGAACGCAGGTCAGTTGCGGGGATACCCATCTCCAGAAGTGGTTTCCATGTAGCCTGTTTGGCCAGCCTGTCAGTAAGTTCATTTCCTGGGATTCCGACGTGACCAGGGGTTCAGACGAACACCACTGAACAACTGGACCGTTCCAGGGCATAGATCAACTCCTGGATGGACGCTACCAAAGGATGACGAGGGTAGCACTGGTTGATAGTTTTCAGGCTGCTCAAGGAGTCAGTACATAAAAGACTCCCCAGGGCACGAACAGATATACTGAAGTGCAAGAGAAAGGGCCGCCAGCTCTGCAGTGAATACACTGCAGCCTTCGGTTGAGGAATGCTGCTCAATATGGCTGCCATGCACTTAGGCAAAGCCAATGTGACCATTAGCCATCGAGCCGTCGGTGTAAACTACTTCAGAGCCCCGGAACCCATCAAGAATCGAGAGGAAGTGACAGCGGAGGGCCGCACATTTAATTGGGGATTGGACAACGGCTCAGTAGAGCTGCAGCGATATGCACTCCATTTGTGTTGCTCAGGTAACGGAGGGCATTGAGGTGCTGCCAGCACTTCTGCTTAAGCTGATGATGATGAGGGGCTAAGTCAATCAAGCGTCGAAAACCAGTCCTAGGAATTGATATGTCTCCACTACAGTGAGTGGATCGTCATAAAGATAAAGTGCGGGTTCCGGATGAACGGTATGATGCCGACAGAAGTGCATGACACACGACTTTGCGGCTGAAAACTGGAAGCCATGGACTAGAGCCCATGACTGCGCCTTGTGGATTGCTTCCTGGAGGCGCTGCTCAGCAACAACAGTACTGGAGCTGCAGTGCGAAATGCAGAAGATGACTGCATAGAGAGAAGGTGAGACGGAGGGCCCGACAGCTGCTGCTAGACTGTCAATGGCCAGTAAAAATAGACACACACTCAATACAGAGCCCTGCGGGACTCAATTCTCCTGGCTACGGGGGAACTATGGGAGGCACCAACTTTGACACAGAAAATATGAAGCAACAGGAAATTCCAGATAAAAATCTGGAGTGGGCCTCTGAGAACCCACTGGTATAATGTGGCAAGGATTTGATGTTGCCGGTCATGTCATACGCTTTTCATAAAAACACGGTATGAGCACTGGAGTCATGGTGCTCTCCCATCATTGTGATGGAAAGACACTATCGCACCAGATACGAATGAGGATGATGAGCAGATGTCACTCTTAGATGAGAGATGTTTAATCATCTGACTGGATCCTATCTGACCCAGAAGCAGTGTCGCGGCAATGTGCAAGGGAACTGAGGAGCTCCCACTCTGGAAATGGGGCGTTATAGGATTCACTGAGGCGTGTAATGAACAATAGCACTTTCCCTTCCAGCCGCCGTTTAACAGTTTGAAAGGCTGGGGGGAGACGCAGAGGCGCGAACATAGTGCGCAGCAATCGCGATTTCGTCTGTACATAACACGCCATATATGTTAACACCGGAAACATCTGTTGGGGTCTGGTACCCAAAAACACATATGATCCTTACCCAAACTTGATAAGGTGACGTATGGCACCCAACGATCGAGACGTCTCTCCCAACACTCCTGCTTCCGTCGTTTGATAAGTTGGCGAACGTTGGCACACAGTTGTTTAAAGGCTATGAGGTGCTGCAGGGAAGGGTGCTGCTTATGCCGCTGTACAGCTCAGCGATGCTCCTTAATTGCTTCAGCGACTTCCAGCGTCCACCAAGGGACTGCCTTTTGTTGGGAGGCACCCTACAGAATGAGTGATTGTGTTTTCTGCCGCAGAAAGGATTGTTGTAGTCATCTGCTCAACCATCACATCGATGTTCCCATGTGGCGGAGATTCAGTGGTGACAGAAATCATGAAATTTTCCAAGTCCACCTTGTTTAAAGCCCATCTGGGCAGGCATCGATGAGCCTGATGCCGGGGCAGTGACAGGAAGATGGGGAAGTGGTTACTTCCACACAGGTCATCATATGCTCTCCAGTGGATAGATGGGAGACGTGTGCTGCAAATTGATAAATCAATGGCCGAGTAACTACCATGAGCCACACTGTAACGTGTGGCAGTCCCTGTATTTAAGAGGCAGAGGTTGAGCGGAGGCAATAAAGTTTCAATATCTCTGCCTCGGCCAGTAAGCACTGTGTCACCCCACATGGGGTTATGGGCATTAAAATCTCAATGAAGTAAGAAAGGTTAGGGAGTTGATCAATTAGTGCAGCTAATACATTCAGAGGTACTGCACCATCTGGAGGAAGACAAACATTGCGGATAGTTATTTCCTTTGTCGTCATTCTGACAGCTACAGCTTCAAGAGAGGTTTGAAGGAGCACAGTTTCACTATAGACTGAGTTTAGGACATAAACCCAAACTCCACTTGACACTATTATAATCGCTACGGTTCCTTTAATATCCCTTATAGCCGCAGAGGGCATTGTCGGGAACCAGGTTTAGAGTAGGGCAATGCAGAAAGCATGTGTAAAGCTTAACAGTTGCCATAGCTCGGCCAGGCAGTGGAAAAAACAGCTGCAATTCCACTGAAGGATGACATCATCGTGAGACTGAGAAAGCATGGAACATTCAATGAGGCTGTTTACGCCTCAGGGTCACCTGCTACCACCGGCTTATTTCCTGAGCAGTCTATATCCACTGTGTCTGAGGGTCCAGCCAGATCTAGGTCCTCAGCGGACACCAGAATCTCCACATCTGCAGAAGCAGAGCTTGTAGGTTGCGGTGGTGTGGGTGCCACCGCAATTCCCTTGGTCTTGGGGATCTTCTTTTTGGATTTCTCTCATTGCTCCTTGGGTTTCCCTGGCTGGGAGGACTTCACTGATTCAGTCTCCAGGACTGAAGATAAGCGTGAAGCCCTACAACCAGCTGCTTTTGGGCTCTTCACCCACTGGCAAGTCTCATCCTTTCCACTAGCAGAGCAGAAACCTGCGAAGGGAGTGACCCCAAAGGACCCCTCCAAGCAAGAGGAGCCGAGGAAGACACACTTCTCTGGTGCAGAAGTGGGGACTGATATCCCCGATGGTTGGGGGGGGGGGGGGCATCTTGCTCCCCAAATAGGTGGTGCAGGAGCAACAGGGAGGAAAATGCCCACCATCAAGAGGGCAGTTGTAGTCTTCCGGCTCTGAGAGGTGACCTGGGTTGGCAGAGCTGATGGGGCTAGTACTGTTGTTGCAGCAACGTAAGACGATGTCACACGTACAGGATGTAGGCGTTCAATTTTTCTCTTAGCCTCAGTGTAGAGGTCAGTCAGTCCAGGGTCTTTTACTCCACTATTTCGCTTTCTTTCTGGAGAATCCTGCAGTCAGGTGAGCAAGCGAATGGTGCTCTCCACAGATGACACAGATGGGAGGTCGGGCACATGGAGTATTGGTACGTGATGGACGTCCGCTATCTCGACATGCAACGAAGGAAGTACAGCGTGAAGACATATGGCTGAACTTCCAGCATTTAAAGCACCACATTGGGGGAGGGATACAGGGCTTTACATCACAGCAGTAGACCCTCAAACTTTACCTTCTCGGGTAATGTATCATCCTCAAAGGCCAAGATGAAGGCACCGGTGGCAACCTGGTTATCCCTCGGACCCTGGTGGACACGCCGAACGAAATGTATACCTCGCCGTTCTAAACTGGCACGCAGCTCATCGTCAGACTGCATATGAAGGTCCCTGTGAAATATGATTCCCTGAACCATATATCTGCTCTTATGGGGTGCAATGGTTACAGAAACATCCCCCAGCTTGTCACAAACGAGTAATGCCCGTCACTAGGCAGAGGATGCTGTTTTGATCAAGACTAACCCAGATCTCATTCTGGACAAGCCCTCCAGCTCCCTAAACTTGTCCTCTAAATGCTCAACAAAAAACTGAGGCTTCATCATCATGAACGATTCCCCATCAGCTCTCGAACATGCAAGGTACCGGGGTGAGTAAGAGCGCTGCCATCCTTAGCCTGACATTCCTCCCATGGTGTGGCCAGGGAGGGGAATGATTTGGGGTTGTACTTCTGTGCGTTCAACTAAGCCCGTGAATGCTTAGAGACTGCTGGTGTTTCACCACCAGTACGAGATGATGTACTATGCTTCAACACGTGTCATCTGCCCTGATGCCACCCACTCCGACCAGGGGCCCTCCCCATGGACACCACCCAGCCACAGCTAAGGCCAACTGGCTGGATGGCCATTGCCGGTAGTCACAATGCCCTTGGGTGACGGGCATCTCCTCCTCGGCATACATGGGGAGTTCATGGGGCAGCCATCAGCAGAACGATCCCTGTGTGGTCAGGGGGCTACAACCAACAGGGTACATGGTGGCCCCAACCACAATGGACTGGCTACCGTTCTGGATATCATGTGCAACCAAGCAAACAAGTCCATTATGATTGTCAGCATAGAAAACGATACTGCACAGTTGATGGAAAAATACACACCCAGGTGGGTGACCTCACCAAACAGTTGGAGAATGAGCAGAAGTGCAGATCCACATCGAAGGATGCGATAGGTCTCAGCGCGTTATGGACACAATGCACCACGTAAGGCGCCCCTCTCCAATTGGCTTGCTCTTAAGGAAATTTTTGAAAAATGGCCATCAAACATTACAGGGGAGCATCACATAAAGGCCACAATGTGAGAGACTCCTTTTAGTTGCCTCTTACAACAGGGAGGAATACCTCGGGTCTATTCTAACCCCCGGACCTGCAGGGGATAATGAAAATGGCACTTAACTTATGGACAAAGCTTTTCTCTCATTCTAGGAGAGGATTTAGTACTATTACTGGAGCCAGGACAGTGGTCTTTCTGACCAGAACTTGTTAAAATGATTTTTCTTCATGATACAGATACTAATCCCAACAGAATGATTCCCTGGGTGGGTATTCGTTCTGTGGCTGATGATTATTTACCTTTGTAAGTAGTGAAAGTTTTTGCTTTGCAGGCCACTGTGGTACCATCTTCGAGTTGAATAGGTTTCTTCAGTAGAGACTAATGTGGAGAGCTGTGTCAAACCAGTCTTCAGACTAGAAACCAACATTTACATGTATACTTTGAAGAGGCCAGGTGACAA
Organism: Schistocerca nitens; assembly: GCF_023898315.1. NCBI lineage: Eukaryota > Metazoa > Arthropoda > Insecta > Orthoptera > Acrididae > Schistocerca > Schistocerca nitens. The sequence goes on along the minus strand of NC_064619.1, from coordinate 405,214,566 downwards.
AGATACCAGCTGGGTTACATCACAGTGAGACAGAAATTCTGAAATCATATATTGGTTTGTAAAGCATACCCATGAGCTGATACAGATTGATCATAATTTAGTAAGACTTAACAGGAGGAATCTAAATACAAGGAAGTATTATACGGAATTATTGAGAATGTTTGCATCTTAAGTTCTCTAAGACCACATGTATTGAATATGACAATAGGCAGGGAAGTCAAAATGAAACACAGCTCTGAACCAGTAATTGGGCAGACAAGCATTTAAATTATGTGATCGAAGTTTCTCACGATGACATCCTTCTATAAGTCATTCTCTATTTACTTGCATCAAACCAGGGAAAATCTCTAGCTTTCAGCAAAATCCTCCATCCCTGGGAACAAATGAATGTCTTGGCTGCTGATGTTGTGATCATTTATAGCCCATCTAGGATAGAGGATTGATGGGGTGAAACTGACCAAACTGCGAGGTCAAAAGTCCCTCCATCCCATACGTGTCAAACCAGGAAGAGACCTCGGTGAGGAAGGGTACAGAAGACTGAGGAACCCTACAGTAGTAATCAGTAAAACCACCAGACTGAAGTCAGCAGAAGTAAAATAGTTACAGCCTATAGATCACTTGATTGGTCAACATATGTCAAGGTGCCAGAGATTATGTCCATACCTATACTCTAGAAATGTGAGCAGTAAAGTGGATTTCTCTGCATCTTCACAGTATTAAGAGCTTGTTTCCAAGCACCAACATTATAGCCACTGTCCCAGTTGAGCTGGTTATTGCACTTTATAATATCTACTGCTTCTGTAATGAAATCAGTTATTTAGAATCTTGGGACAAGATAACAGTGTCATAAAACATTATTCTGAGTTTGTGAGACTAGGGACTGCTGATTTCCAAAGTCCTCAATTTTTAATGTGCCTTTGGCATTCTGCACATCGGCTGATAAAGGTACAGGTGTACTGACCTATGTAGTTGCTCCTGCACTCAGAAGGAATCTTATAAACTCCAGGACCTTAAGACTAAGATAGTAGTTAGCTTGGCACAGCATCCACTTTATCTTCTTGCATTCCTGAAAATGGGTCTCATGCCTCTCTTTCCCATTACCCTATGTTTTGCAAGACGTAGCACCACAGAAAGAAAGACGTACAATGAGATTGTTCAAAATTTCCACATTTTTGTTTCTTGAAGAGCACTAACTTTGTATTTATAACCCCTTCGTTATTCTTTCAGAACATGTACAGTCGTGGACAAAACGAGCAAGACCCCTCGCCTTCTCGTTATGCTGATCCTCACAGCTTTAAAGTCTACTACACAGCATAACAGGCAAGGCGACGAAGTGCTACCAACACACTATGCACAAGTGTGAAATTTGTCAGACTGTTTTCAATCATGTGTAAAACTATATTAATGCCGATTAGTGTGTTAAACACAACACGAAAATATAAGATATAAATGAAAGAAGAAACTCTAATTAGTATGAACTGTACTAATAAAAATTTATTTCAACTTATCAATATAACATAACTGTTTTAGTAAGACAAAGTACCCCAGATCGTTACAAATTAGCAAAATATTATGCGCATTTGGCCACGAAACGGTCTGTGTCAACGTTCAGACCAGTCATACTGGATTACTGTTGCTGACCTACCATGAAAATGTGAAAACTTAGCAATGCGTGAAGATTCATAACGAAATTCAGCTAAAAATCATTCAGTGTCACACTTAAGTCAATTCAGTTACTGACTGAAGTGGAAAAAGTAGGCAGTAACAAGTATGAAATTCTACAAGAGTTTCATATTGACATCCGCAGGGCACCAGTACAGAATAAAGATAGCAATAAAATGTATTGGAGGCGCGGGAATTTCCTAAAATTGCTTTACTGATAGTCTATCTACCTCCATCAAGATTAAAACCGAAAACAAACCAGACCTCCCTTGCAGTAGCAAACACCTTTCACTACGCTAGCAGACAACCCAGGCAAACAACCCTCTATTATTACCCCAGACATGAATAAGCCTGCAATTTCGCAATGAAAATGGCAAAATGATCTGCAGTTTCTGTGGCATAGAGCTTTCTGGACTCAAAAACATGAATTTTCTACCTTTTGTGTCACCGCTTATGTGATAATCATTCGGGATGTTTATCGAAATAACAAAATACTGTTATTAGCGAGTAAATTTAGTAGGATAATTCTGCACCACCCCAGGAAATGAACGGTGACATACATGCCAAACGTATTCTACAATGTTTCGAATTCTCCATTAGACTCGTCACAGCCAGGAAACGTTCATTAGCCAAAGTGTTTCTTAAGCTAGGTAGCAATGGGAATGATCGCACTTCTAAAACGCGGTGGCATTAATACTGGGATCCGAATTACCGCGTGTATAGGCCAATGGATTTTATTTTCATTCCTGTAAACATGATTTTAATCGAAAGCGTAGCTACAATTAATATGCTGAGGTATCGACTGTAACGAACATTTGAATAAAGAGTAGGGGGAATTATTCATGTGGCCCTTATCTTCAGTAACTGTCGTAGGTATTTTCATTGTTAGGATTTCGTCACCTTAATCGGTAAAAATGGAACCCTACTAGTCTCACTTTCTTGACTGCTTATCTGTCTATCCAACCCTTAAAACCCGTTTAACTCAAGTACGGGTAGCGCACTTCCTGCGGTATATGGTCCCTTGGTGGTGTAAAAAAGTGAGCTATGTCAACGCAATCTAAAGATACGGCCGTTTATGTAAAGAAAATTTACGCGAAAGGTCAAAAAATGGCTCTAAGAACTATGCGACCAAACTTCTTAGGTCATCAGTTCCCTAGACCTAGAACTACTGAAACCTACCTAACCTAAGAACATGACACACATCCATGCCCGAAATAGGATTCCAACCTGCGACTGGAGCAGCCGTGAGGTTCGTGACTGAAGCACCTAGAACCGCTCGGTCACCGCACCCGGCGAAACCCTTTTCACCTCATGTATAATGATTATACTGTCTAGTAAGGATAAACTGTATTCGCCAGCAACTCAGATCGTTTGATCACGGAACTTTTACGAAGCTACATTCAAATTTTGTTCGAAGTCGTCTGTAATATCCACTTATAAACACCCTATGAACGTCGTATGCGATATCCACTCCTGAAGATGCTGGCAGATGCTGCAGTACTACAACAAGTAGTAAATAATTTATTGTTATTGTTCCATGCATGACACTTTATTTCAGTATCAATTTAATGTACCTAAGTGTTGTCTATGGCTGAAAAGAATGAACAAAAAATAAACAAACAGCAAATAACTTCGATGTTCAAATCAAATGTAACTCACATGTAGCATATGACAACATAATTTCGTTGTTACATCTACATGACTACATCTACAGGATTTCTTTGCAATCCAGACTTACGTGCCTGGCAGAGGGTTCATCGAACCACCTTCGGACTATTTCTCTACCATCCCACTCTTTAACAGAGTGCGGAAAAAAGGACCACTTAAATCTTTTCTTACGAATCCTGAATTACATTATTACTATGGTCATTTCTTCCTGTGTAAGTTCCCGAGGAAATAATGTTTTGGCATTCAGAACACATGTTGGTGATTTAAATTTCGTGCAAAGATCTCACAGCAACGAAAAACGCTTTTGTTTTAATGAATGTCACCCCAACTCGCTTATCAAATCTGGGACTCTCTCTTCCCTGTTTCGTGACATTATCGTGCTACCGTTCCTTGGACGTTTTTGGCGTGCACCGTCAATCACGTCTATCAAGGATCCCATACCACACGGGAATACTGTAGCATTGGACGGACAAACGTAGTATAGGCAGTGTTTTCACTAGACCTGTTGCGTATTCTTAGCGTGTGGCTAATAAAATGCAGTCTTTCGTTTGCCTTACCCACAAAAGTATGTTTGCAATCGTTCCAGTTTAAGTTTAAGTTTTACTGGCTACTGAGATGAATAGACAGTTCGATTTGTGTATTGTCATGTAACCAAAAGTTAATTATTTTTACTGGATGCAGCTTTTGTGTTTAATTATTCCTCATTCAACAGAGTACACTCCTTGTACACCTCACGTAACTGTTTCAAAGTATTAAATTGTTACTGATGTCACCAAGTTGCAGTGGTCATCTAAACTTGCCATTTTGAAACAAAAGAAAATATTATAGCGAAATATGGCAACTAAGAAGCGGATTATCCTAATAAACAAACACTTCCAGTTCAGGTCGTTGCAGTAGGTCTACTACACAGTTATTTAAATTAGGTGAAAAGTCCATTAGTAGATCGTTATCAGGAAAACCAGTCCTCATAATGCAAACTGCCACTACTAGAACAAAAGTTTCCAAATGTGTCAATGAGTAGTCGAGGAAAGTGGACGCATTCTGTCTACTGAATCGCAACGCACGCCACTTACGGGGGAACCCACCAAGTGTCATACCCCGATGTTGCTGAAGCTTCGCTCAGTGAAAGAGGGGACAAAAATATGCGAACACATATCTCTGCTAATCTGCAAACACTCGACTGCTTCTGAAAAAACGACGGTCAAAGTTTTAAATGCGCTGTTGCTATAGCGTAGATACCTTTTAGCAGCTGAGACACCATTTCAATTGAATCCTTACATGCTAAAAAGTCTAGTTTGTTTTCGTTTCTAATCTCGATGGAGACAGACAGACTATCAGTAAAGCAATTTTAAGAAATTCTCGCACCTCCAATACGTTTTTTGCTATCTTTTTTCTGTACCAGCACCCTGTGGATGTCAATATGTAACTCTTGTAGAATTTCATACTTGTTACTGCCTACTTTTTCTGCTTCAGTCAGTAACTGAATTGACTTGGGGGCTGAATGATTTTTAGCTGAATTTCATTATGAATCTTCACGCATTGCTAAATTTCCACACTTTCATGATAGGTCAGCAACGGTAATCCAGTATGACTGGTCTGAACGTTGACACAGACCATTTCGTGGCCAAATGCACATAATATTTTGCTAATTCGTAACGATCTGGGGTACTTTGTCTTACTAAAACAGTTGTGTTATATCGATAAGTTGAAATAAATTTTTATTAGTACAGTTCATACTAATTACCGTTTCTTATTTCATTTATATCTTTACGTGTTGTGCTTAACACACTAATCAGCACTGATGTAGTCTTACACATTATTGAAAACAGTCTGACAAAGTTCGGGTAGTTTTTCAATTTCACACCTGTGCGTAGTATGTCGGTAGCACATCGTCGCCTTGCCTGTTATGCTGTGTAGCAGACTTTAAAGCTGTGCGGATCAGCATAACAAAAAGGCGAGGGGGTCTCGCTCGTTTTGTCCACGACTGTACTTGAGATTAATCTATGAAATTAGACAGTTCTTCTTACAAAGAGGTGTAGTTCTATATACAGCATGTACAATCTGAGAACACTTTCAGTTATTTATTGCACAAGAACTAAACATTGCACAGATGTCATATATATTGCATTTTCAAGAGACACACTGAAAGTTTTTTAACAACCATGAGTGACCCGGCAGACGTCAACACAGTAATCGAATTCTTGCCATACCCGTCCCAGCATGACAGTTGACTGGTGTGTGTGGCAGTCGCTTCCTGTATTCTCTCCCGGAGCTCTCCTACATCAAGTGGTAGAGGTGGTACACACATCAGATCTTTAATGTGTCACCACAGAAAAAAAGTTAAACTGAGTGAGATCTGTTGATCGGGGAGGCCATTTCATGAAACAGCTCACTCTGCACCTGAAATCACCGTGTTTGTGACTAGTGCTGACTATTGGCAAATTAGCAAACTACGCTATGTTGGTATACATGAAAGAAAAACTTTCAGGGTTTCTCTTCAAAATGACATAAGTATGATATCTGTAAAATGTTTGTTTCTTGTGCAATAAATACTTGGAAGCTTTTCCAGACTTTATGTACACCCTGTATTTAAACAGGTTCTCCTTGTGACATAGTTGAAAACCGTTTGCTGAGATATAAATCAGTGTGTGTTGACTTGTGGCATACAGAGTAGCCAAGTCACCCCTCCAATTTTTGTTCATGGGTGTTCAGCTGTAAAGTGATGAACTTCTTCGGAGCTTCAGTGTCATGTTGCCACATTATACGAGTGGTGTTTGAGAAGTCCGTGCAAAAATAAAAACTACTTACGTGTTTGGGGTAAGCCTTTATTATTTTTTGACAGTCTACTTTTAGACTAATACACTTCATCCAATGCTGTTCTCATTTGGTGGGGGTGGTGGTGGGTGGTTTTGGGGAAGGAGACCAGACAGCGTGGTCATCGGTCTCATCGGATTAGGGAAGGATGGGGAAGGAAGTCGGCCGTGCCCTTTCAGAGGAACCATCCCGGCATTTGCCTGGAGTGATTTAGGGAAATCACGGAAAACCTAAATCAGGATGGCCGGACGCGGGATTGAACCGTCGTCCTTCCGAATGCGAGTCCAGTGTCTTACCACTGCGCCACCTCGCTCGGTTCTCATTTGGTGATCCCTTCCGAATAACAGGAATTGTCCAAGTCACAAAATAGCTATTAGTTGCTGCAATCACCTCCTTGTTTGAATAAAATCATTGTCCCGCCAGCCATTTCTTCAAATTGGGGAACAAATAGTAGTTCGAGGGAGCCAAGTCTGGAGAATAGGGGCGATGTCAAATGAGTTGGAATCCTATTTCCATTAATTTTGCGACCACAACTGCTGAGGTGTCATGATGGAGAAGGACTTTTTTGCAGTCCAATCGCCAGCATTTTTCTTGCAGCTCGGTTTTCAAATGGTCCAATAACAATGAATAATATGCACCTGTAATAGTTTTACCCTTTTCCAAATAGTCAATGAGGATTATCCCTTGCGAATCCCAAAAGACAGTCGCCATAATCTTTCAGGACGAAGGAATGGTCTTCGCCTTTTTTGGTGCAGATTCTCCCTTGGTAAGCCATTGTTTAGATTGTTGTTTGGTCTCTGGAGTAAAGTAATGTATCCATGTTTCATCCACAGTGACGAAATGATGCTGAAAGTCCTTCGGATTCTTCCTGAACAGCTGCAAACCATTCTTGCAACACTTCACACGATTTTGTTTTTGGTCAAGCTGAGCAATTGCAGAACCCATCTTGCAGATAGCTTTCTCATGTCCAAATTTTTTTATGCAAAATATTATGTACCTGTTCATTTGAGATGCCCACAGCACAAGCAATCTCAAACACCGTAACACTCCTGTCATCCATCACCATATCATGGATTTTATCAATGACTTCTGGAGTCTTAACCTCCACAGGGTGTCCAGAATGTTCAGCATCACGTGTGCCCATATGGCCACTCCAAAAATTTAGAAACCACTTATAAACTGTTCTAATCGAAGGTACAGAGTCACCGTAATGTTTATCAAACTTCTCTTTAGTCTCCTGAGGCATTTTGCCTTTCATAAAGTAATGTTTAATCACCACACAAAATTCTTCTTTGTCCGTTTTTTGACAATCCCTCGACTTCCTTCACTCACACGAATGCCAAACACAAAGAAATAGACAAGTATGGCTGAAACTTCGTGTGCGTTCTTTCCAAAGATGCTACTAACTTTAAAGATGACCTTGATATGTGCCGGTGGTGCCATCTCTCAGACTTTGCAAAGACTTTTCAAATGCCCCTCATTTGTGTGTCAATGTATTGACAAAAGAAAGACTAGTGAATTGGAGCCAAACTGCATCTGCATTCCACAAAATGCTGAATAAGGAAGTTGACTACTACTGGAGACACTGTAGAAACCATGGACATTCGGTCAGTCATTTCCTGAAATTTACCGCTGTATGTCAATGAACAGTTTTTAATACCCTGTTCACAGCAGCCAACTATGGGAGTTATTAGCCTTGTTAAGATAGTTCATTGCCTCTAGATGGGAGAACCAACATCACTGCCAACTGATCTCTAAGGAAACCATTCTTTGTGGATTTTTGGTAAGCCATACAGCATGGAGGGGCTAAATCTCTGAGGGTCTTCGCAACTTTCAGGTAGACTAGAATTCTTCTACAGCTCCATAGTTTTTCAGCTATGTGACAGTATAACCTGCCTTTTCCAAAGTAGCTGACTGTGAGCAAAATGATTTTCAATTCATCTGTGCTCTGTGTATATACTTCTCTTACAGGCAGCACCCAATGTTGTTGTGGGCAGTGCCCAACATTAGGCAAATGAGTATACATTGTTAGTCTGTTTGCCCTGATAGTTCTACAGTTAACGGAGATTCTTTTAGTTTGACTTCCAGACTCTGAATGACTTACAAAATTGATTAGAGCAGTTAAACTAGGTTTGAAATGTGGCTGTAATCTTATGAGGTTACGCAGCACTATTGATAAACCTATTTAGGGAAATTAGTATGAGAGAGCTGGTATTGGAGTGGTGTGTGTGTGTGGGGGGGGGGGGGGGGGGGGCAAGGCGGTGACACAAAGACAACTTCTAAATGTACAGTATGTAGCCATATTTAAAAATTTGCAATGTGAATGTAAAATGACTTGTGCCACATAATTATGAATTATCAGTACAAAATGATCCATGGGACATGAAACTAAATAACTACCATTTCCCTGTACTCAAATATGAGCCTCTTCCAAGATGTATTATTCTAGTCAATTAACAATAGGCAGAGCTCATTCTTGTTAAAGTTTTGTACAATAATTTAATACTTCTTTCAGTGAACTGCAATGATCATATGGCATGATTGGCCAGGAGACTCCATGCGAGGTTGTTCAGCCTCCTAGTGCAAATCCTTTTATTGACGCCACTTTGGTGACTTGTGTCGGTTATCATGGGGAGTGACGAATATTTCAGCAGTTACAGAGCAATGCTCAATACGAGTCATCCACTTTGACCAGTGACATAGGAAACATGCGACAAATGGCTTAAGAAGTATGTTGACTCTAATGTAATGTTATTGGCGATTTTTTCAAACGCGGTACGCCACAGATCAGTTTGTCACCATAACCAGGTTTTTGTAGTATCACACTCAATGTCTTCAACTCACAACCGAACTGTAGTAACCTTCCAATCTATCCTATACCTCAGGATAAGTTTCACAGAAATCCTTCACCACAACCAGTTTTTTGCTTCATATTTGTTTGCTAAGCCAAATAACAAAACTGTGAATATATGCATGAAAGAGTGACATGACAGCAGCCATTAATATTATGTCACTAGCCAAAGCCGACAATTCTTATCTGACATTCCTCTTGACCCTATTTCAGCTATTAGAGCACAAGATCTTAACCATATGATGAAATCAAGTACACTAATGCTTGACAACAATATTACAAAAGGTATAGAGTGCTACTCGCCATAAAAGTGTTGAGTCACAGACAAGCACAATGTAAAGACTGCTAAACATCCAAGTTTTCTTCACACAAAAAAGTCCTCCTTCCGTAAAACACACACACACACACACACACACACACACACACACACACACACACACACAGCAACTCTGTGCCACCTCCGTGTGGTGAGCAGCAATTTATCCTCCTCCTTGTTATTCTATTGTCTGGTAAGTTTATGCATTTTAGTCAACAAATGTCAATAATGAAGTCTAGGGTAGCCTACATGGATTTTTTAGCCTATCACAAGGCTGCTTTGTAGCCACCCACATTTATTACATATGAAATACAGAGGCAGTCAGAAGTGCAGGAACAACATGCATCTTAACCATGCAACAAAATTTTTTTAACTCGATGACAATGTATTAGATAAGCCACAAAATTTATAATTACCTATATTTGGTATAAACATCCTTATATTTCGTATAAACAATACTGTGGTGTTTGAACAATGTCTTGAATTGTTAAAAAATAACCGTCCTCAGACAGGCGAGGCACTATCTGAAGATACCCATGCAACCACAATAAAGAAACCAATAGCATGTCTTCATATTCAGCACTTATGTCTTCAAGAAGCAGTGCTTTTAGTGAGCCATAGTGAATAATATCATAATATAAAAATCCAAAACAATGTTGTCCAATACTTCCTGTGTAAGAATCTACACTAAGACTGTAGATGCACAAGTGTGAATTTAATACTTCGATTCCATAAAGCACATACTAACTACACCAGCAGCAAGCTATATCAAATCAGGCATAAGGTACTTAAGAGCCGGTGCAAAATTTACCCAGCTGTTTGATAGGGGGAGCAGGGGATGGCCTAGTTTGCATATTGATTTTTGGATTCGGTTGGCGCAATGTTCCAGTTACTGCCGTGACAGGTAACTGATGCAAGCTGCCTGTCCGGCTTCCACTGCCTAGTGGCAGGCCACCACGTGCCTCCAGAGCATCGTACTCGCGCCCATCATAATTTGCATCAAAGAATTTCTTGAACCATTGGAGGAACTCAAAATTGTCCTGAAATCTTCCTTTTATTAATTTATCTACTGGAATTACCTGAAAGAAAAATTTAACTGCACAAAGTATACATTTATAACTATATAATACCAGCTCAAAATTACACTGACAACAGGAAACTAACAATCCCGTACAGAATGGAAACAAAACTGATAAATACCAACGAAGCAGCACAAATATTTTTATCCTTCATTTGTAAGAAAGATTTTGCCCGAGACAGTCAGATTACAGTAAGTGCAACTCACATTCTGAAAGAATACTTTTGCAGCCTAAGACTAACAAAAAAGAAAAAGTTCATTTTAAATAATGCCTAAGAAATCCATGTCATCCTACTCCCATTGTATATGCAATGGATAAATACTTTCAATTGCTTCCTTTTATAAATTTTCCAAGCAATTTACAATCTCTTCTTTTGATATTCCATTTCTTGTATCTTTCCTTCATAATTACACACAAAAAATTAGAATAATCTTTCTGGTACCTTCATCATAAGCTCATATACCATTATGTCTTCATTAACTCACTTATGTTTGCTTTCTTCCTTGAGCCTTTCTGAAATTTCATATTTTGTCAGATCTATATAATAATTTTTTTGTCCAGTTCCTCTGAACATGCACAATTTATCCAAATGTATGCATAAATCAATGAAATCTTAGACACAAAACAAAGAAACAGTGAACACTGTTAAAATATAAAACATTTTGGATAGCATATCTGTAAGTAAATGTGTGTTATGCATAGTAACACATACAACAACCTTTGGTAAAATTAAAAGCACAGAAGGTTACATTAAGAGTGCAATGGGAATGTCACTGTTAAATGCAGGGAAGAGAGCAGATAGGTGGAAACAGTACATTGAGGGCCTCTATTGAGTGGGAGGACTTATCTGATATGATAAAAGAAGAAACAGGAGTCTACATGGAAGAGATGGGGGCTCCAGTAATTAGAACCAGAATTTAGAAGACTTAAAATCAAATAAGGCAGAAGGGATGGATAATATTAGATTGGAATTTCTAAAATCATTGGTGGTGGTGGTGAGGGAGCAATAAAACCATAATTCACATTGGCGTGTAGAATGTATGAGACTGGCAATAACCATCAAATCTTAAAAAAATCATCCACCCAATTCCCAAGACTGCAAGAGCAGACAAGTGCAACAATTATTCAACAATCTGCCTAACAGGTCATGCATCATCGCTGTGGGTGGGAAAAGGAGACGATAATTCAGACGAGCAGAACTACAAATGAGTGCAATGTAACTGGAAAGCGATTGCGCACACCTAACCTTCAATGGAGGGACTCCGGTCTCCACCAGGACACTGGTCACCGGGCTTTTCCTGAAAGATCCTGCCGCTAGGCGAACGCCACAGTAGTGCACTGGGTCAAGTGAACGCAACGCTGAGGGTGCTGCCGAACCATAAACCACACTCCCTTAGTCAAGGCGGGATTGAACAAGGGCTCTGTAGACCTGCAGCAGCGTAGAGTGATCTGCACCTCAGTTGGTGTTGCTCAGGCAGCAGAGGGCACTGATGTGCTGTCAGCACTTCTGCTTAAGCTGACGAAAGTGAGGAAGCCAAACCAATTGGGCTTCAAAAACCGGTCCTAAAAATCAGTATGTCACCCCTATGGTCATTGAATCGTCATTAAGGTAATGTTGTGGTTCCCAATGAATGGTATGACGCCGACAGAAGTGCATAACACACGACTTTGCAGGCTAAAACTGGAAACCGTGGGCTACAGCCCATGACTGCACCTTGTGGTGGCTCCCTTTAGGTGCCGCACAGCAACACCAGTACTGGTGGAGCAGTACGAAATACAGAAGTCGTCAGTATACAGAGAAGACAAGACGGATGGCCCTACAACTGCTGTGCACCATTAATGGCCACTAAAAATAGAGAGACACTTAATACAGAGCCCTGCGGGGCCCCATTCTCCTGAATATGAAACTATGGAAGGCACCAACTTTGACATGGAAAGTACGAAGCAACAGGAAATTGTTGATAAAAATCGGAGGGAGGGCCTCCGAGAGCCAACTCTCATAATGTGGCAAGGATATGATGTCTTCTGAAAACACTGTTCGGGTGGCAGACTCTTGGTACACAAGATTATCAGTGGTAGAGTGTCCTTGGCGTAAGCCGCACTGACATGGACCCAGTAGGCCACGTGACTCCACAACCCAACCCAACTGCCGACACACCATACGTTCCAGCAGCTAACAGAACGTTGGTGAGGCTGATGGGCCAATAGCTATCCACATCAAGCTGGTTTTTACCAGTTTTAAATACCGGAATGATGGCGCTGTCAAGCCATTTCTCTGGAAAGATGCCATCGTACCAGATCTGGTTGAAGATGATGAGATGTCGCTTATAGTCAGATGAAAGATGTTTAATCATCTGACCGTGGATCCGATCTGGCTCGGGAACTGTGTCGGGGCAATGTGCAACGGCACTGAAGAGCACCCACTCTGTAAATGGGGCGTTAAAAGGTTCGCCGTAGCGTGTAGTGAATGAGAGGACTTTTCTTTCCACCCGCCATTTGAGGGTGCGAAAGGCTGGGGGGCAGTTCTCCAATGCAGAAGCTCTAACATAGTGCTCAGGAATCACGATTGCGTCCGTAGATAACACGCCATTGATGTTAATGCCAGGGACACCTGTTGGGGTCTGGAACCCAGAAACACGTCTGATATTTGTCCAAACTTGGGAAAGTGACGATGGCACCCAATGGTGGAGACGTACCTCTCCCAACACTCCTGCTTCCGTCTTTTGATAAGCTGGTGAACGTGGGCACGGAGCCGCTTAAAAGCTATGAAGTGCTCCAGGGAAAAGTGCCACTTATGCTGCTGTAGAGCTCACCGACACTCCTTAATTGCCTCAGCGACTTCCGGTGACCACCACAGGACTGCCTTTTGCTGAGGGATTGCATTTTCCACTGCAGCAACGATTGTTGTAGTCACCTGCCCAACCATCACATCAATATTACCATGTGGGGGAGAGTCAATGGTGAAATATGTGGCGGCCCCGGGATTTAAGAGGCAGAGGTCAAATTGACACAGTAAAGTTTCGACATCTCTGCCTCAGCCAGCAAGCACGGTGTCACCCCAAAAGGGGTTATGACCATTAAAATCCCCCTAAAGTAGGAAATGTTTAGGGAGTTGGATCGATCAGTGCATCTTATACATTCAGGGGTACTGCACCATGTGAAGGAAGATATACATTGTAGACAGTTATTTCCTGCGTTGTCATTCCGGCAGCCACAGCTTCAAGAGGGGTTTGAAGGGGCACAGTTTCACTACAGATTGAGTTTAGGACAAACGCAAACTCCACCTTACACTCAATTATAGTCACTACGGTTCCTGTAATATCCCTTACAGCTGCAGAGGGCAGGGGTCTGCATTGCCAGGAACTAGGTTTCCTGGAGGGCAGTGCAGAGAGCAGGTGTAAAACTTAACAGTTGCCGTAGCTCAGCCAGGCGGTGGAAAAAAACTGCTGCAATTCCATGGAACATTCAATGAGGCAGTTTATGCCTCGGGGTCACCTGCTGCCACCGACTTATTGCCTCAGCAGTCTACATCCATTGTGTCTGAGGGTCTGGCGAGATCTAGGGCCCTCAGCGGACACCAGACTCTCCACCTTATCCCCAGACGCAGATCTTGTGATGTTGGGGGTGCCACTGCAATTTCCTTGGTCTTAGGGGTCTTCTTTCTAGACCTTTCTCGCTGCTCCTTGGGTTTCTCTGACTGGGAGGGCTTCACTGATTCAGTCTCTAGGACTGAGGATGATCGTGAAGCCCTATGACCAACTGCTTTTGGGCACTTCAGACACTGGCGGGCGTAATCTTTCCCATTAGCAGAAAACTGGGAAGGGAATGGCCCCTGGGACCCCTTCCTGGCCACAGGAGCCGAAGAAGACTTACAGTTCTTTGATGGTTGGGGAACAGTGCTCCCAAGGTAAGTGGTGCGGCAACATAAGGGGAGTAATGCCCCACACCATGAAGTGGGCAGGTGTAGCCTTCTTGCTCTGAGAACCGAGTATTCCACGATTTTCCTCTCTTTTTGTAAGAACCTGCAGTCTGGCGAGCAAGGTGGTTGGTTGGTTGGTTGGGGTTGAAGGGACCAAATAGCAAGGTCATCAGTCCCTTGTCTCAGATGTGGTACTTTCAGACAGTTTAACAAGTCAAGAGAGTCGGAACGATAAAACGGGAAAGTTTAAAAAATGTAAAAGTGCAGTAGTGTCGTCAATGGTAAAAATAAAATGAGGGAAGTCAGCAAGAGAGCAACCCCACGGCTATGTTAGAGGCAGTAAAGGCCCACCTCTGAAGCAGTAGAAGTAAGACCACCTGCTATTTAAAAGTGTTCAACCGCTAGAATGTAGAAGTGCGTTTGGTGGGAATAGGAGACTAACCAATTATAGAAAGTGATAAAAACAGAGTAAAAGGGAAAGAAAAGAGGATCTTGGCCAGGGAGGGGAGTCCAGAACCTCCAAACACAGCTTACAGTGGAAGACACCCCAACCCTCACCGCTCTGCCCCAACACCAGAGTGAGATTAAAAACCTTAAAACTGAGAATGAAAACCACTTTCATGGAGGAAACTGAGAACCAGTTCGACCATCTGGGAATCATCAGCCAACATTAAAGGTAAAGTGCAGGGAAGTCTGTATTTAGTACGCAGAGCCAAAAGAAGGGGGCATTCCACCAAAATGTGGGCTACTAACTGGAAGGCTCCACAACCACGAAGTGGTCAATAGCCAGAAGGCCACTCATTGAGTCCGTACATAACAAAACACAGTTGTGTTGGGACTGTTTAATAAAGGTAAGGGCTTGGGAGATTGCCATCAATTCCACAGTAAACACTCCACATGCAGGTGGCAGGAGATTTTCTGTGCCAACAGAGGACATGAAGGCATATCCTTCATGATCAGCAGATTTAGTGCCATCACTGTAAAAAACTACAGCATTCCAAAACTCCCATAAAATTCGGCGGAAGAAACAATGGAACACCATTGGGGGAATGGAATCTTTCGGACCTTGGCGGAGATCCATCTGAATTCAAGGCCGAGGAGTGAACCAAGGGAGTGTGTTGGGAAGGGAGCATTGGAGACAGGACAAAGAAGGAAGCTGAAAATCATGGCAAAGAGACGCAAGGCGGAGCCCAACCGGTAAACCCGCCCGAGGGTGGGAATCAAGTGGGTGATGTCCATGGTCTGGGAACAGGATAGAATAGGAAGGATGAGTGGGAGAGGAACGGACAGCGATTGCATACGAAACCAGAAGCTGGGACCGCCGAACAGAAAGGAAGGGGGGTGGGGGGAGTCCAGCTCCAACCAGGAGACTCAACAGGGCTAGTAGGGAAAGCACCAGTGGCCAAACGGATTCCATGATGGTGGATTGGATCCAGCAGTTGCAGTGTGGAAGGAGCAGACGACCATAAACTTGACAACCACAGTCCAAGCGAGACAGCACTAAATCCCGATAAAGGCGAAGGATTGAGAGGTCCGCACCCCAAGAAGTGTGGGCAAGGGAGCGAAGGACATTGAGTTTACAGAAACTTCCTACCTTCAGAAGTCTGATATGAGGCAGCCAAGTGAGCTTGTTGTTGAAAAAAAGACCCGAGAAACGAAACTGTGGGACCACAGGTAATCATTGTGCATCGAGATAGAGCTCCTGGTTCGGGTGGATCGTAGTAAGGCAACGGAAGTGGACCACCCATGATTTTAAAGGAGAGAACTGAAACCCGTTTGAGAGGGTCCATGCAGAGGCACACCGTATAGCTCCCTGGAGCTGCCGCTCTGCAGAGGCCATCGAAGAGGAACTAACCCAAATGCAGAAATCATCCAAATACAGAGCAGGGGCGACCAAAGGACCGACAGAGGCCACAAGTCCATCAATAGCAATGAGGAAAAGAAGTACACTCAATACCGAACCCTGTGGGATGCCATTCTCCTGGGTCCGTGGAGAACTAAAAACAGTACCAACCCGAACCCTGAATGACCGATGGAACAGGAACTGGTGGATAAACATCAGGAGTGGGCCCTGAAGACCCCACCGATGAAGTGTAAGTAAGATGTGATGGCGCCAAGCCGTGTCATAGGCCTTGCAAAGGTCGAAAAATACTGCAACCAAATGGTGGCGCTGGGCACATGCCTGCCAAACTGCGGATTCCAAGAGAAGTAAATGAAGAGGTGGAAAAGGGAAAACCCCAAGCCCAGAGAGAAGTTCTCCAACGCGGACCGCGATCGTATAACCCGACCGGGACCGACGTTCTGGGAGATGGACGACTGACCGAGGGAACAGGAGACGATAATTAGGATGTCCGGGCAAGCTACAAACATGTGCAGCATAAGTGGCCAGTAGATGTTGGCACCATAACTGCAGTGGAGGGACACCTGCCTCCACAAGTAAGCTGTTCACAGGGCTGGTCCGTAAAGCACCAGTGGCAAGTCGTATCCCACTGTGAAGGATTGGGTCCAGCACCCGCAACGCAGAAGGGGATGCTGAACCATAAGCCAGGCTCCCATAATCCAGACGGGACTGGATTAACGCCTGGTAGAGCCGTAAGAGGGTAGAGCGGTCGGCGCCCCAGCTGGTGTGGCTCAAGCATCGCAGAGCATTAAGATGCCGCCAAAACATCTATTTAAGCTGCCGAATATGTGGGAGCCAAGTCAACCGGGCATCAAAAACCACACCCAAAAACCGATGTGTCTCCACCACAGCAAGAAGTTTGCCGGCAAGGTAAAGCTGCGGCTCAGGGTGAACTGTTCGTCGCCGGCAGAAATGCATAACGCAGGTCTTGGCAGCCGAAAACTGGAAGCCATGCGCTACAGCCCAAGACTGCGCCTTGCAGATAGCATCCCTTGGCTGACGTTCAGCAGCTGCAATGCCAATGGAGCTCTAGTAGAGGCAGAAGTCATCAGCATACAAGGAAGCTGAGACAGACGTTCCCACTGCCGCAGCAAGCCCGTTAATTGCAATTAAAAACAGGCACGCTGAGGACTGATCCCTGTGGTACCCCGTTCTCCTGAACTCGGGAGGAACTATGGGAGGCCGCAACTTGCACGTGGAAAGTACAATGCGACAGAAAATTTCGTAGGAAAATCGGCAGTGGACCCTGAAGACCTCAACCATGAAGCGTAGAGAGGATGTGATGGTGCCATGTCTTATCGTACGCCTTCCGCATGTCAAAAAAGACGGCGACAAGGTGCTGACGGCGGGCAAAGGCCGTACGGATGGCTGACTCCAGGCTCACCAGATTGTCAGCGGCAGAGCGGCCTTTACGGAACCCACCCTGAGACGGAGCCAGAAGGCCCCGAGACTCTAGTACCCAACTCAACTGCCGGCTCACCATGTGATCTTTAATGGAGCGGAAGGCAGTGCAGGGACACTGACAGGGGTCCGATAGCCATAGAGGCGTCTAATCTTGGCCCAGACCTGCGATTGAGAGATGTGGAAGCCAATGGTGCAGACATACCGTTCCCAGCACTCCTGCTTGTGTTGGCAAATGATGCGGCGGGCCCGCGCATGGAGCCGTTTAAAGGCGATAAGGTTTTCTAAAGATGGATGCCACTTTTGACGCTGGAGCGCCCGCCTGCGATCTTTAATTGCCTCAGCGATCGCAGGCAACCACCAAGACACACTCCTCCGCAGAGGGGACCCAGAAGAACAGGAAATGGCAGATTCTGCAGCAGTACCAATGCCAGTGCTGACCAAGTGAACCACCGCATCAATGGCTTCATTAGAAAGAGGCGGAATAGCGGCCATGGAGGAGAACAAGTCCCAGTCAGCCTTATTCATAGCCCATCTGCAAGGGCGCCCAGAAGAGTGACGCTGTGGCAGTGACAGAACGATCGGAAAGTGGTCACTACCACACAGGTCGTCATGCACACTCCATCGGACAGACGGTAAGGGGCTAGGGCTGCAGATCAAAAGGTCAATGGCTGAGTACGTGCCATGCGCCACACTGAAATGTGTGAAGGCACCATCATTTAAAATGGAAACGTCGAGCTGTGTCAATATATGCTCAACAGTGGCACCTCGACCTGTTGCCACTGACCCACCCCACAGAGGGTTATGGGCGTTGAAGTCGCCCAGTAACAGGAAAGGTGGCGGCAATTGGGCTATCAGCGCAGCCAGGACATGCTGTGGGAAATTACCATCTGCTGGAAGATAAAGACTGCAGACAGTAACAGCCTGTGGCGTCCACACCTGGACAGTGACAGCCTCTAAAGGTGTTTGTAGAGGGACAGACTCGCTGTGAAGGGAGTGAAGGACATAGATGCAGACACCACCAGATACCCTTTCATAAGCGGCCCGGTTCCTATAATAACCCCGATAGCCTCGGAGGGCTGGGGTTCGCATTGCCGGAAACCAAGTTTCTTGAAGAGCAATGCAGAGGAAAGAATGAAGGCTGATAAGTTGTCGGAGCTCAGCAAGTTGGTGGAAGAAACCACTGCAGTTCCACTGGAGGATGATATTGTCCATGGCTGACAAAGGCGTGAAGGGACTGGGGAGGCAGATTACGCCGCTGGGTCACTTGCTGCCACTGGTTCAGTACCCGTGCGAGCGACATCCATTGCGTCCGAGGGTCCGGCGAGATCCAGGTCTTCAGCAGACGCCAGACTCTCAACCTCATCCTCAGACGCTGAACTTGTAGGAAGCTGTGGGATGGGTGCCACCGCAATGTTGAAATTCTTGGGAACCTTTTTCTTCTTCTGCGTCTCGCATTGTGCCTTTGGTGGTTCAGGCTGGGAGGGCTTCACTGGGTCAGTCTCAGGGACAGACGACGACCGTGATGCCCTACAACCTGCGACCGGTGGTTGTTTCAGCCACGCGCGGGTGTCCGCTTTTCTGCTGGTCGGAACTTGCGAGGGGAGGTCCCCAAGGGAACCCTTCCTGGCGAGAGGAGCCGAAGAAGTCTTACGTTTCTCCGGCTGGGAAGGGGGAACTGATGTCCCCGATTGTTGGGGGCGGGGGGGTGGGGGGGTTGCTCCTGAAGTAGATGGAGCAGGAGCAACAGGGAGTGAAGTGCCCCCACCATCAAGGGGGCAGGTGTGGTCCTTCGACTCAGAGCTGACTGGAAGTGATGCAGCTGATGGAACTGTTGCAGGAGTGACAGTGGCGGCATAAGAAGACTTCATGCGCACGGGATGAAGCCGTTCAAATTTCCACTTAGCCTCCGTGTAGGTCAGTCGGTCCAGGGTCTTTATTTCCATTATTTTCCTTTCCTTCTGCACAATCGGACAGTCCGGCGAGCAAGGGGAATGGTGCTCTCCGCAGTTGACACAGATGGGAGGCGGGGCACACTGAGCATCAGGATGGGATGGATGACCACAATCGCGACACATCAGGCTGGAAGCACAGCGTGAAGACATATGGCCGAACTTCCAACACTTGAAGCACCACATCGGGGGAGGGATATATGGCTTTACGTCACAACAGTAGACCATCACCTTGACCTTCTCAGGTAATGTGTCACCCTCGGAGGCCAAGATGAATGCACCGGTAGCAACTTGATGATCCCTCGGAACCCGGTGGACGCACCGGACGAAATGGACACCTCATCGCTTTAAGTTTGTGCACAGCTCATCATCGGACTGTAAAAGGAGATCCCTGTGGAAAATAATGCCCTGGACCATATTTAAGCTTTTATGGGGTGTGATAGTAACTGAAACATCCCCCAGCTTCTTACAAGTGAGCAAGGCCCGTGACTGCGCAGAGGATGCTGTTTTTATCAAGACTGAACCGGACCGCATTTTGGACAAGCCCTCCACCTCCCCGAACTTGTCCTCTAAATGCTCTACAAGGAACTGAGGCTTCACAGATACAAAGGATTCACCATCAGCTCTGGTACAGACAAGATACCGGAGCAAATACGTTTCACTGTCATTCATAGCCTTTCGTTCCTCCCATGGTGTGGCCAG